>NW_022630995.1:350495-350793 GCF_010015895.1 Lontra canadensis
TGAGGGGTGTGAGGGGCGTGAGGGGTGTGGGGTGTGGGGGTTGGGGGTGGGGGTGGTGGTGGGGTGGGTGGTGTGGGGCGTGTGAAGAGTGTGAGGAGTGTAGTGTGACACGGGTGTGAGGAGTGTGAGGGGTGTGAGCTGTGTAAGGAGTGTGGTGTGACACGGGTGTGAGGGGTGTGAGGAGTGTGAGGGGTGTGGGGGGTGTGGGAGGTGTGAGGGGTGTGCGGAGTGTGGTGTGACACGGGTGTGAGGAGTGTGAGGGGTGTGAGGGGTGTGAGGAGTGTGGTGGGACACGGGT
>NW_022630995.1:350893-434404 GCF_010015895.1 Lontra canadensis
TGACACGGGTGTGGGGAGGGCACGCGCGTGCTGTTACAATGACACACGCGACTCCTCGAGCTCTCGGCTTTCTGGTCAGAGCTTCCACGGCAGCCCCCCACACCGTCTTTCCCTGCTCCCCGAGGGCTGATGGTGCCCACGGGAAACATAAAGCATGACCGTCCGCGCTCTCGAATTAAAACAATGGTCGGATTTCCAGTTTCTGAGCCTCTCTGTCCTGTGGAAGCCGCTGGCCGACGAAGTCCGGGCCAACCGGCCTCGCTTTGCCGAGGTCCCTGGGCAAACCCCCTCCAGCGGCTCTCGGGAAGGGGCCTTCGACCCTCCTCAGGCTCACCGCCTCCTCTCCCGCCGGCTGCACAGGCCGGGGGTCAAATCTCTGTTCCCAGAGGCCGCGCTAACCCTGCCCCCGAAGACGTGGTTACTCGACCAGAGAACGACCGCACTTGTCTGCTACATGTCACCAGGAGCCAGGGACATGGGTTCACTCCAGTGACCTGAGGACAAACGCGGGAAACGCAGCCTGGGCCGGGCCGGACGCGCCGCCGGGAACGCGCCGCCGGGAACGCGCCGCCGGGAACGCGCCGCCGGGAACGCGCCGCCGGGAACGCGCCGCCGGGAACGCGCGTGCTGAGAGCTGTTCTGGCTGCGGGGGAGGCGGTCCAAGCCTTCGGGCGTCAGGAACGCGGGACCGGATTTACCTCCGGCGCCTGCGCGGCCTCCTCCCGTCTGTGTCCCAGGAAAGCCCAGGAGACCGCGGTCCTGACGGAGGCATCTGCGTCCTGGGGAAGCCCTGCGGTTGCTTCCGTCTACGGGGTTCGCTGGTTTCCGCAGGCCGTGGTCGTGGGACCCCGGAGTGTCAGAGGCCAACTGGCGGCCTTTTCTTTTCAAATATTTTATTTATTTACGTATTTGCAGAGAGAGAGAGAGAGCACGTGCCCAAACAGGGGGAGCAGCGGGCAGAGGGAGAAGCAGGGTCCCCCCGTGCAAGGAGCCCCATGTGGGACTCGATCCCAGGACCCTGAGACCATGACCTGAGCCGAAGGCAGAGGCTTAACCCACTGAGCCCCCCAGGCGTCTCCAACTGGTAGCGTTTAACGGCCCAAAAGAAGCTGTGCGGGCACAGTCGCCGTGAAGGGACGCGAGGGCATATCCGTAATCAGATCGCTAAGTGATCGGAATAGTAGGGCGGGCTGCCCTATGGCTTGGTCCGAATCGCAGGGAAAAGTCTGCCTCTGGTAGCCAAACACCGGGCTTGAGTTATTTTGCTGGGAAGTCACTGCTGTTTACTCAGTTTCTTGAGCTAAGAGAATTTACAGACTCAGAGGCCCGCCAGTGAAGACGGTGGGTGTCCTGCGGCCCACCCTAATCAGAGCTGCACGGGGAAAGGAATTCTGGGCCGCCCCACCTTGTGAGGGGAAGAGCAGGGATTCGAGTGCCAGCCTCTACTCGTAGCCACTATGATCTCTCATCTCCCCACGGGCATACGGTGCCAAAACGCTCAACCCCGGCCCAAAAGGCACAGAAGTCCAGCCGCAGCTCACCAGGACGCGAGTGTTGAGGTACACGGCACTCTAGATCCTCAGCGGCAAATCTGCAATTTGGGGGGAAATTAATACGGCAGCTTCTCATCTTTTCTCCTTTGGGGAAAGAGGTCCTGGGAGACCACAGCTGAGGGATCGTACCTGACGCCTGTGTGTTCACTCTAGTTATTTCCCTCTCGTAGCTAATAACTGGACGGATAAGCTCAGCACTACCGTATCAATAAACTCAGACCTTTCTAGGCTGGCATGCGAGGCCCCCTTACCCCTTAGCTAGGTCTCCCCCTGCCTGGGACTGAGGTATTTCCTGGGATATGAGACTTTTTGTGCTGCAGCTGGGCAACCCCCAGGCAAACCGTAACCCTTATCATACCATTGCATTGCCCCCATTCCTGTAGCGGTGTTGCCTGGAAGCACGGGAAAACAAAAATGAATCGCTCAGATCTTACCTGATTTGGGCTCTATTTTAGGACCGAATTAAGTATGTCAATCTATGTGTAATTTTTTGCTAAAGTACACTCTAAATTTTATATACATTTTAGCCCCTAGTATTGATTCCAATGAGATGGTAAAATATTTACCATAAACTCAATGGATGAGTAGTTCATGTGACACAGCCTCATTGCCCCAAATTAAAGTCCATCATAAACTTCAAAATAATTTCCTCAGAATGTTCGGCATATCTTAACACCAATCGAAAATCCAGAACATATCAGGGGAACAAAGAGCATATGATAAACTTCACGTACAGGCAATGTGGGGACTCTTTCAGACTTTCTTTTACATTTCAGGCTGATTTTGTGAGTGTTCGGAGTGATCTGGCAGATATCCAGCTCATTTCGGGGACCGGTTGAAACAGGGTCCCCTACTCCTCCGCCATGTTGCCGGCTAGAGCCTCTTTCAGACTTTCTTTCAACAGCTGCCCACTGAACTTTTTTTTTCTTTAAAAGATTATTTCAGCGGTGCCTGGGTGGCTCAGTCATTAAGCATCCTTCTTCAACTCAGGTCATGATCCCAGGGTCCTGGAATCAAGCCCCGCATCGGGCTGTCTGCTAAGCAGGGAGTCTGCTTCTCTCTCTCCCTCTGCCTGCCTCTCCCCCCGGCTTGTGTTCTCTCTCTCTCTCTCTCTCTTTCTCTCTGTCAAATAAATAAATAAATAAATAATCTTTTTTAAAAAGAACAAAATAAAAGATTATTTCAGTTCTCATTTTTTTTTAACCCTTTTACTTCCTCATACAGAGAGACTAATAATCAGGTAAATGTTCAGAAGGCAGAGAAGGACAGTAAGAAAGCAGTTTTCTTTCATGCTGGAATCCCAGGTTCAAGCACATTAAACTTCAAAACAACCCCAACAGCCTCTGCCCCGGGGAACCGGCAGTCACCTAACAGAGAGGTAGGTGTGACATGCTGAAGATGAAAATTAAAGTATGGAAGCGCTTGTTACTGGTTTCCTTCTTAAAATAAAATAAAAAATGGAGAGGACTTAAGGTCTCACCCCCACAGGTCCATCAGGAGAAACTGATGTCACGAGCCCCACCCCTTGAGTGCCACCGCACGCCAGGATTCCGTGCACGAAGGATTTTGCACTCAGTAATTGAGTTTAGTGGAAGGAAATGGAGAAAGAGGGAGGCTGAGTAATGGCACCAGGTCGTCCAGGTGGTAAATGGTGATGCCGGGATTCTGTCCCCGTGACCAGAGAGTCCAGAGTCCTTGCGGTCAACATTCATCATGTGGCCCTTCCCAGGCATGAATGCACTCACACACAAGGGAATGGAGAAAGACTTGGTGGTCACAGACTGTTTTGAGCAAGAGTTGAAGCAAAAAAGCAAGACCCACTTTTATGAATACTAAAGACCCAGAACTAGGAAGTCAACATCCCTAAACTGTGCAATGATAGCAGTGTTAAAGGCCGAAAAGAGGATGCTGGCCGTCCTGGAAGTATTACCCCGGTGACCGAGGCCAACCATTACGGCCAGTTCCTTAGAGGAGAGGGACTGGAAATTGACATCAGGACCTTTAAAATTGTGTAAAGTGCAGGGTGGATTCAGTTGTTCTCTTTCGGGTTTTTTGTTTTTTGTGGGTTTTTTTTTACAGTTTTGAGGATTTTGAAATTGAAGTGTAATGAACATCCAGTGTTACATTAGTTTCAGGAGGACAACGGAGTGACTCAACACTTCTCTACATTTCTCAGTGCTCATGATGTCAAGTGTATTCTTAATCCCCATCCCCTGTTTCACCCATCCACCCGCGCCAGCCCCCACCCCTGCTCATGTCCCATCGGGAAACCACTAGTTTGTTCCAAGTAGTTAAGACTCTGGGGTTTTTTGTTTATCTCTTTTCCTCTTCATTCATTTGTTTTGTTCTTTACATTCCATATGTGAGTGAAATCATGGCATTTGTGTTTCTCTACATTTCACTTAACATTATACCTACACACTAGCTGTATTCTGTTGTTGTAAATGGCAAGATCTCATTCTTTTTTGTTATTAAATATTTTATTTATTTATTCATGAGAGACAGAGAGAGAGAGAGGCAGAGGGAGATGCAGACTCCCCACTGAGTAGGGAACCCAATATAGGACTCGATCCCAAGACCCTGGGATCATGACCTGAGCCAAAGGCAGCCACTTAACCAACTGAGCCACCCAGGCACCCAATCTCATTCTTTTATATGGTTCAATAATATTCCATTGTTTTTATATGCCATGTCTTTTTTTTTAATCCATTCATCTATCAGTGGACACTGGGGCTGCCTCCATACCTTGGCTATTGTAAATAATGCTGCTGTAAACATAGAGATGCACGGATCCCTTTGAATTAGTGTTTTTATTTTCTTTGGATAGATACCCCACAGTCGAATTATTGGATCATATGGAGATTTCTTTGGCTTTCTCAGAGGCAAATCCTATGTGAAGCTTGAGGTTCCAGGATCAAAGGCAGGTCTCACAAGGGACCCCAGCTCTACCACATAGGACATTAGCGTTGGTTCTCGCCATATATTACATTGGTAGTCTTGACATCCATTAAGTGAGGTCCCAGATCCTTTGCCACCTGAGTCATTATCTCCATTTGAGAGACATAGGATTTCTCAACTCGAAGTGTCCTTGCACTCAGGCCAGGGGACATGACAGGAGGCTTCCTTCCAATTTCTTAGGAGACACTCACAGCAGGATGAATCCACACTCGATTGTGATTGGTTGGGTCAGATAGCATGAACAGAGAAAACAATTCAGCTCCTCTTCCAGACTGGAGGCGGTCATCTTCCTTATATAACGTCTAGAGTCAAAACTCAGAAATCAGCCTTCAACAGCTGGCCTCGGTGGTCCCACACAGTTTTTAAATGATCTTCTACTGCCTCTTCCTTCCTCCTTATCAATGGGGAAACGGTGGGAGTTTGTGGGACAGGAGCCATAGGCTGACGAGTTTTATGAGGCTTCACTTTCAAGGTCTACAGGCTTTACACTCGTGGTCTCAAAAGTCCTCCTTCATCTCAGAGCATCGTAGCCCAGCATAAAGGAATTCCATGTTTCTTCATTTTTTATTAACTCAGAATCCTTATCTCTAAGGGCAAACCCTTTCTTTGCTCTTAGTCTTTTCTAAGAAAACAAAGGGAGGAATGCAGACTGTAGGACTCTGTGTACAGGAAGTTCTGGAATAGGCAAAACTGATCTATAGTGACAGAAACCACACCAGTGGTCTTCTGGGGGGGCTAGGCAATAGGGCCCAGGGAACTTTGAGGTCATTGAAAATGTTGTCTCTCCCCCCACTCTCTGTCTCTCTAAAACAAACAAACAAACAAACAAATAAATAAAATCTTTAAAAACAATTCAGCTCTGTTTCCCAAAGTCTAGGATATGTGTCCAATCACATCCAAACCTCCCTGACTACCATGAACCCTAGAATAACCGGATTACATTTTTCCCATGAGTTCGTGTCACTTCTGCTACTCTGACCAGTTCCTTTTGTGGCTAGTACTTGGTACTTGCTTCCTCTAGGTTCTGAGAATACCTCCACATTAAAAAAAAAAAAAAATTGTTGGCTTCCTAAGGCATGATAGTTTTTAGATAAAAAGGGCCTCTGAGATCAGTAACCACTGCTTTACATCGTTACGTGAAACATCTAAAATCCTTAAGGGTTGGGGCACCTGGGTGGCTTAGTCGTTAAGCGTCTGCCTTAGGCTCAGGTCTTGATCCCACGGTCCTGGGATCGGACCCCCTGTCGGACCCCCTGTTGGGCTCCCTGCTCAGTGGAAAGCCTGCTTCTCCCTCTCCCACTCCCCCTGCTATGTTCTCTCTTTCTCTGTGTCTCTCTCTATAAATGAGTAAATAAAACCTTAAAAAAAAAAAAAATCCGTAAGGGTTTAAGGTGTTTGCCCAAAGTCAGACAGTAAAGAAAACTGCAATGGAACACCATCTCCATCAGGCCACTGTGTCCCCGTTGGGCCGATGTTTCTTGCCTAGGGGCAACCAGCCGAGAGCTGCATGGGAACTGAATTTAGTATGGGCTCCACTTCCTTTGCCAAGCTGTGAGCCCTGCTTGAGGCTCTACCCCTGCTTAGAGGAGACAGCCTCTAATTTTCATAAAGACGCCATTTGGCTAATAGTAGCTCTGATCTGTCATCAAACTTCTCTTCCAAACTATTGCAAATTTAAGCATTTATTTTTTTTTAAATTTTATCAGGAAGAAATTCAACATTTTTATTTTAAAAGAATAAATATCCTGTAACTTTCATAGATCCTAACAATTTTAATTACATCTTTTTCAAATGCTGTTTCGTGAATTCTTTTTTTTTAAGAGAGAGCAAGAGGAGTACCAGTGTGTGCTGCGTTGGGGAGAGGCAGAGGGAGAGGAGAGAGAGAACCTTAAGCAGGCTCCTCGCTTATGTGGGGCTCCATCCCACAACCCTGAGATCATGACCTGACCTGATATCAAGAGCTGGACACCTAACCAACTGAGCCACCCAGGAGCCCTTGTTTTGTGAATTCTTAAGCAACCCAGGACCTTCGTGGAGTTGATACACTTCATTTCTGCAGAGCCAGGCCAGGGACTCCACTTGGAGTGAGAAGGTTACCCCTGGACTCTGGGGCAGGAGCAAAGGAAGACTTAAGCCTCAGCCACCCAAAGGGCAGCTTTTAGTCTGATATAAAGGACATGGCCCAAGAAAACAAGAACTGAGTCCCAAGGGAAAATTCTGGAGTCAGAGACAAGCAGAACAGAGGAGTTGAGAGGCAGAGCCTGGAAAGGCTTCCTGAGACAATGGGCGATGTCCTTTTGTAGGGTGCCTCCTGGGTGCCTTGGATGAGTAGGAAAAGTAGAAAGCCCTAGTGGACCTGCAGAGACACAGATCAACGTAGAATTGCTACTGGTTGCCAAGAGGATTCAGCAAAAGCAGAAACCAATGTCCCCGTCTACGTGGGATTAGACAGCGCAACCAGATCCTCCAGTAAGGGCCCACTGGGTAAAACAAAATCCTGCCGTGGGCCAGTATTCACTCCACCCAGTGCCATAAGAATGGCTATATTTTTCCTCTTCCAGATGCCATTTTGGCCAGGCAGAGGAGGAGAGAGGAAAACACCTGAAAGATAGCACTTACCCAAAAGAGATTAGGTTAACCCAAAAGTTGTCTCTAATATTATCTTTACCTGGAAAGTACATGCTCAGTGATCTACTGTCACCACACCATCCCATCTCCCCATCAGAGGAAATGGCACCTTCAGAACCAGAGAATAGTTATAGAGAAGAAGAATGCTGCATTTTTTTCCTACCTTTCAGTGCAGTTTAACCCATTATATCTGGTCCTTTCAATTCCAGAAGGCATGCTCTGCACACTATCCAGGAGTCACGGAATTCAAATGTTAATTGTCAGTGTGAGTCTTGATGCTCTTGAGGTTAGCTCTTGTGCATAGAAAAAGATTATTCAGAGGTTACTTTTAAAAATGAATATTTAATTTATTAGTGTTGCAATTTAAAAACTTAGCTTCGCTTAAGGTTTTAAGTTCAACTTAGAATTCTTATTGTTCTTTTATAAATACAGAAAATTTTAAAAACCACTTTCAAGGTCCTTAAACATTATTTGATGCCATTTATAAGTGTTATTAAATAAACTTCCCAAACCTTTTAAAGTACCTTTATAAATCTAATATTTTATCTTCCTCATAAATACAGAACTCTTTGATTAATATTAAAACTTTTCTGGGCATCTAAATAATGAATACAAATCTAACAAATGAAACTTTTAAATATGGTGATATTTAAATTAAGATATTTTATAAGAATCTAACTTAAAAGTGTAAATAATTACTCTCTTTAACATTTTACTTTATTTTATAAAGATTTTATTTGTTTATTTGAGAGAGAGAGAGCACAAGCAGGCAGAGGGGCAGAGAGAGAGGGAGAAACTCACTCCCCGATGAGCAGGGAGCCCACCGTGAGGCCGGATCCCAGGACCCCGCAATCATGACCTGAGTCAAAAACAGACATTTAGCCAAGTGAGCCACACAGGTGATCCTCCTTTTGACATTTTATTTTTAAAGATTTTATTTATTTATTTGACAGAGAGAGAGATCACAAGTAGGCAGAGAGGCAGGCGGGGGTGGGTGGGGGGAAGCAGGCTCCCCGCTGAGCAGAGAGCCCGATGTGGGCTCAAACCCAGGACCCTGAGATCATGACCTGAGCCGAAGGCAGCGGCTTAACCCATTGAGTCAGCCAGGTGTCCCCTTCCTTTTGACATTTTAAGATGGAAATGCAATCAAACTAGAAGTTAGGTATTAAGGCTTAATTTAATTTGATCCAGGTTAAACATTTTGGAGTGAAATACAAGTATCCCACGCTTTCCGAAAATCCATGTTATACCTCGTCACAAAAGACCTACAGTGGCACCTATTTTTGCTAACCAAAAGAAATCCAAAGAGGATTTTTGCTTTTATGAAAAAAGTTCTTACTATGCTGAGGGGCGCCTGGGTGGCTCAGTGGGTTAAGCGTCTGCCTCCGGCTCAGGTCATGATCCCAGGGTCCTAGGATCGAGTCCATCGGGCTCTCCGCTCAGTGGGAAGCCTGCTTCCCCCACTCCCTCTGCCACACTCCCACCCACCTCTCATTCATTCCCTCTCCCTTTCTCTCTCTCTCAAATAAATAAAATCTTTTAAAAAAGAAAAAAATTGTTACCTTGCTAATTGTGTAGGTCTTTTATAAAGGCGAAGCAGCATGAGCTAACTTTCAGAAAGCAGGACATACTTCTTGCTTTATGCCATTTCAGACCAAAAGGTCTCATAGGAACAGTCTCCTTCCAGATAGTGGGGGAAACCTGTGCTACCAGCAATGCCCTGCGCTCACCCTGCCCTTGGTCAGGAAGCAGAAGATGCTGCTTCTCAATGACGCTAAGAGTGGGCACTTGGCTAAGATGGTGAGTGCCAGGTCTGCCTACGGTAATAGTACCTCTCCCCTCTGCAGTTAGTAAACAATCTATGGGGCCATCCTTGGCCACTGTGGGGCTATCCCGTTCCCTAAGAAAGTTTCACCAAATTCATTGATGGTCATTGCCTAAATTTATTACTACAATAGAGCACAAAATGGTTTTTTAATTCTATTATTCTTTCTTTACTTTCTGACACAACAAAATGTTCCAGGTTCACATTGTTCTTTCCTGGCCCTGGACATGGAATTGGCCATTTCTTGAAGTCCTGCTTCTTTTTACTGAGAGAAATGTTTCTTAGAAACCAGGATCCACTGTTAGCCATACTTCTTGCTATTGGAGTGTCATTGTTTCTAGGCTCTTCCAGTGGACAGACTTATGGAACATTTCTTTTAGTTAATAAGCTCATGTGGATATTTTTTATTCAAATTTATATTTAAAGAATTTTTTTTCTTAACTGAACTTATTTCATATTTACATGTTCCCCTTGCACTGAAAATCATGGTCCTAAAAATGTTCATGTGCTTACCTCCTTTTTGTTTTATAACCTACATAAAACAATTTCAAAATTATGATACCAGTATTACTAGTAACAAGGCAGCCCTGGGAGAAGTCTAAAACCTCCTTGCAGTTCTGTATACCCTTAGAGTACATCCCCCTAAATGTATGGAGTCAGAATTCTACACTTCTCTTTGTGTGATTCTGTTACCCACTGGATATACAGTGAGAGTTTGTATGCTCCTGTTTGCGCTCAATTTTAGAGTTTATTTTTTATTGCCTTTACTTAATTGTGTTTTTGAATGTTTTGAATGTAAAACATTCACATGGTTCAAAAGTCACGATTATATAGAAAGTCTACATAGAAACATCTGCATCCTCTTCCTCTTTCTCTCTCCCCACCCCCTCCATCCCTCATGGGTAGCCATTTTCATTAGTTTCGGTCTCTCTAAAATTTTTTTTGCATAAATCAGTGTTTTCATGTAAGAGCCTGACATTAAGCTATGGATTGTCTAGGCATCCATTTCAAAGCTCTCCACCTTGAGTAAATACATTGCTAACTATATGCCAGCTACTAGCAAACCCACCGAGCTCCTCCCACCCATTAATTTGTCCTTCGAGAAAGCCCACAGTAACCTAGAGAACTAACTTTGAGTGAACCTGCTTCTCCCTTCCCACTCCCTAATTCCTGCTCTTTATGTTTTAAATCCGTCAGTGAAGAGTGAACCCATGAAAGCCGCGGCACACACCCTTGGACCCTAACAAAGGAACAGCCCCAGGTCCATACTTCCTCCCCTTCCCTTCGCTACAAGCTTGTTGTGTGGCCCCAGGCGTGCCGTGTACCCTTCATGACCTGTGAGTAATATATCTCTTTATTCACAATTCTCTGGTGGTTGTTTTTGAGGTGTGTCCTGCAATCCCAAGACCCACAAGGACTGGTTCAGTGACAACACCAGCTGTAGTCAGGGAAATGTCTATGAAAGCTCCGTACAGGTAAAAGGGGCCTAGGCATTCCTAGCTGATAGCACTGCCATGGATAGGGTTAGACTAACACAACAGAGTGTTATGCATGTATGCACGCATGACATAATCTCCTCTTTCTCCTTCACAAGATGTAGAATAGTAGATGCGCCTACCTGAACTTGCTTTTTTCATATAACAATATGCCCTGGAAATTATTCTGTATTATTTCATAGAGACCTTTCTCATTCTCTTTATTTTTTTTAACTTTTTTTTTAAAGTTTTATTTATTTATTTGACACAAAGTGAGATCACAAGTAGGCAGAGAGGCAAGCAGAGAGATGAGGGACTCCCTGCTGAGCAGAGAGCCCAATGCGGGGCTTGATCCCAGGACCCTGAGATCATGACCCGAGCCAAAGGCAGAGGCTTAACCCACTGAACCACCCAGGCACTCCTCTCATTCTCTTTAAACAGCTGCAAAGTCTCTAGCAATCAACATGTTGTCGGAGCCTGTAGTCATCTGAAGATTTGACTGGGGCCGGTTGAGCCACTTTTAATGATGACTCACTGCCATTGGAGTGATGACCTCTCCCATTGGTGCTGGATGTTGATAAGAACATCTCCACTCAGGCTTATCTCCAGGCTGCTAGAACTTCCCTATGACATGGCAACTCAATTTCCCCTGAGCACATAATTCAGAGAGCTGGGTTAGAAATATCAGTGGCTCTTATGACTTAGGTTGGTCACATACTATCCCTTCCAGAACATTCCATTTGTTAAAAGCAAGTCACTAAGTCTGGCCTACATTCAAAGGAAGGTGAATTGGACTCCACCTTTTTTTTTTAATTATGTTAGTCGCCATACAGTACATCATTAGTTTTTGATGCAGTGTTCCATGATTGGTTGTTTGTGTATAACACCCAGCACTCCATGCAACACATGCCCTCTTTAATACTCATCAGTGGACTAACCCATCCCTCTACCCTCGTCCCCTCTAAAACCCTCAGTTTGTTTCTCAGAGTCCACAGTCTCTCATGGTTTCTCTCCCCCTCTGATTTCCCCCTCTTCATTTTCCCCTTCCTTCTCCTAATGACCTCCATGCTATTCCTTATGTACCACATATAAGTAAACCCATATGATAATTTTCTTTCTCTGCTTGACTTATTTCACTTAGCATGCCTTTTGAAAGGAAACGGATCAAAGAATTTGTGGACATATCTTAAACTCTCCATAAACCTCATTAAAGGAAGATTCTGTACAGGACATTCTTTACCTTGTGTTTAAAGTAATGTAAATTTTTCATTACAATAGTCAAATAGTGTTTACTTAGCTCTGGAATCAATATAATAATATGAAATGTTATTATGTATATTGCATTATATATGGGCATATACAGACATATACATACATAATGAATATATCTATAGATAGATGATAAATAGGTAGATAGATTGATTCCTGGAGGAGCTCTTTATTTTCTTTATGAAAATAACAAGGATTTATTGAGAATTTTTACATGTAGACATCTCCATTTTATTATACATAACTCAAGGTCCTACTTCTCAAATTAGGGGACCTGTATTTCCCGGGATGCGCAGTAGAAGGCTAAGATGGGAAGTGCGCAGGAAGGGTCAGATCTTGCAGGAATGACTTTATGTGGTCATATGCAGCATGAAATGTTTGTATCCTGAAACAGCTGTAGATGTATTAGTGAGTAAATGCAGTGTCTACACATATTTTTAAAACCAAGCATGACGGGAGCCTGGGAGGCTCAATCCATTAAGCATCTGCCTTTGGCTCAGGTCATGATCCCAGGGTCATGGGATGGAGCCCCACATCCAGTTCCTTGCTTAGCGGGGAGCCTGCTTCTCTCTCTTCCTCTGTCTGTTGCTCCCCCCAACTTGTGCTCTATCTCTGTCAAATAAGTAAATAAAGTCTCTATTTTTAAAAATCAAGCATGAAACTGCAAAGAAATTTTGAACTTAGGGAGTTCAAATAGGCTACTTTGGCCTATTTCCTCCAACCTCCCGAAAGTGCTTTTCTAATTCTCTGTCCTTAAGGGCAGGTCAGTGCAAAAGTCTGAGAAGTGTTGATTTTAGAGTACGTATCTATCAATTTTGCCCATGAGGAACTGGTGGGAATCTTTATTCTGGTCTTTTAGGGCATCTAAAGGGATCACCCTTATTCCTATGTGAGTTATTCCAATGCTGCTGTCTGTCCTCTCCCAATTTTGATAAGGGTGTTTGTCAAGCTATTTGAGGTTTATGTCAAATGCACTGGTTGGGCCTCCCCAGTTCATGTTCTTATTACCACTTGCAGATTTTCTTGGCCTTTTTTTTTTTTTTTTTTGGCCACAACTAGTGTGGAGCCCAATGTGGGGCTTGAACTCATAACCCTGAGATCAAGACCTAAGCTGAGATCAAGAGTCAGATGCTCAACCAACTGAGTCGTCCAGGCTCCCCTCTTGGTCTCTTTTAATTGACTGTTCCATGCTTAACTTAGCCGCAATGTATCTGTTGATTTCTACAAAGTCTGTGCCTTTGGAAAACACGGGTCCTGGTATCTTTCTTACACCAGGAACGGCACCTCATGCTAATGTGTGCTCTTCCTGGATCAGCTGTCCCTCTCCAGGCAACCCCGCAAATCACTGATCCAGGGAGAGGACACATTACGGCCAGGTGCCGTCACTGGCACCCTCTGCTCCTTAGGGCAGGGAGCTTGGTTGGACTCCAAATGAAAATGGATTCCCCCCCCTTTTTTTTTTTAAAGATTTTACTTATTTATTTGACAGAGGGAGAGAGATCACAAGTAGGCAGAGCAGCAGGCAGAGAGAGAGGGGGAAGCAGGCTCCCTGCTGAGCAGAGAGCCCGATGTGGGGCTCGATCCCTGGACCCTGAGATCATGACCTGGGCTGAAGGCAGAAGCCTAACCCACCAAGCCACCCAGGCGCCCTGATTTCCCTCTTTTGCCGTAACCTAACCAGAGCTGAGCTACCCAACAGATGACTAATGCAGAGGCATCCAAACAATGTTTCGGGTAAGATCATTAAATATTCACCCCCCAAATCAAAACTTTGCCTAATAATTATTTTATGATTTGGCACAGTTTTAAATTTTAATCACACAGAAGGGGATGAAGGAAGAAATCGTCTCTTCAGTCTCAAGGTCTCTGCTCGTCTTAATAGGGCTCCGGCCATGAAAGCCTCTTTAACACACCAAGCACCCTTCCCTTGCTGACGCAGCTCAGGTTATGTCTGTGTGATCAGTGTTTGGCATCCTATGAGAAAAGTCACACATGTGGGAGCATAGCTACAGTTCCCTCCTCTGTAATCCTTGTTGGAAAGACACTTGTGGTCTACTACCCTCGGGGCTACCGTGGTTGGGTATTTCTAGCTAGGAGGACTAAGCTTATGGGTTGTTCTTGCCCCGAGTTCCTAACCATGGGAAAGGAAGTATGAGTGGCACAGCTAGAAGGCAGGGTTCTCAACTGGGGTCCCGGAACAAGGATGAGGGGACAAATACATCTTTATTCTCACTAGCCTTCAAGAGAAATTTAGCACGTCTTTCAATTATGAATGTAGGCCATAAGCTCCAGCCGTTCTAACAGAACCCGTGACATTCTGGCCAGTAGAAGTCAAGATACTCTCATACCCAATGTGGTTGTTAGAACTAACCCTTCGCTCATCCCTGTTTCAGATGTACGGAGGTGTCCAGATCCCTAAAGCTCCTGTGTGGGGCGCTATTCTCATGTGTCATTGCTGTTGAGCCATATGAGCCCAGATGTCCCACATCCCACATCTGTGGCCCAGAGATAGACATTGCTTCTTGGCTACTTCCTATCTACGAAGTTCTCTACTTCTTTAAAAAGATAGAACATCTGAACTGAGCTGAGAACATCTAGAAACACTTAGAACTTTTTGCATAACTTATTTTTACCATAATGGCACCCAAGCTGACCATGAATTTACAATCACTTTCTTTTTAATATAATTTGATCTATTGATCTTTGATAATCTACTGACATTCATCTATTGGTCTTTGACAAACTACTTATTTCAAATGGAGTTGTACTTCAGCCTTGGATGATTCTGGTGTTTCTTGCAGGAAGCCTCCCATGTTTGTTCTGTAAAATGAGATGTGGGAGGTTTCATTTCCTTTGCAATAATACATGTTTGTGAAACAGTGTTCTTAGCCCTCGTAATATCAAAACAAAAAAATTAAAATGCACTGAAACTCTAGTATGTCATGCATATTGCCTTGTTGTTTTAAACTACGGGCTTTACTGTTATTCAGGTATGGTAGGCCAGGAGATCAGGAGACCACTGCCATTGACAAGATAGCTGCTTCTTGTATCTACCTGATCAGGCTGCTGTAACAAAGCACCATCTGGGTGGCTTCAGCAACAGAAAACTTATTTGTCTTAGTTCAGGAGGGTAGAAGTCCATAATCAAGGTGTCAGCAGTGTTAGTATCTGGTACACGCTCTCCCTTTGGGGTGTAGACAGTCCCCTCCTCCCTGTGCGCTCACAGACATTTCCCTGGGGCATGTGCACAAGGAGCAGAAAGAAAGAGAAGGAGTGAGAGAGAGTTTTCTGTGTCTTCTCACAAGGATACTCTCAGATACTAATTCTATCAGACCAGGACCCCAGCCTTATGACCTCATTAAACATTACTTCCTTAGAGGGTCTGTCTCCAAATAACCCACTGGGGGATTAGGGCTCCCACGTTTGAATTTGGGGGGACACACACTTTCAGTCCATAACACTTCTACTCATGTCTCCCAAGAGAAGGGGTACATCATACCATGGGGTTGGCGGTAGGGTCCCAAGGGAAGTACTGGGATCTGTCAGGAGGCAGATTAAGTAAGGGGGAAACATGGACGAGAGCATTTTGTGGTGTCCAAGGGAAGGACCAGGTGAGGCAGGGCGAGCAGGGTTTGGATTGGCTAGTTTGAGTCAGTTCAGTGGTCTCTGGGCATGGGTCCTCTCCCTAGTTAGTTGTCTTGTACCTGGCCTGGGGTGATTAGGGCCAGTGGATAGAGGACAGCAGATAGTGGAGTGGGAGAGGCCATGTATAGGCTCTGCAGTGATCAGTTTGCACACAAAAGGCATGTCATTTACCATCTCTAGGATGGGGCTAAGCCCAGGAGGGACAGACTCTTCAGGGTCACAAGGCCCCAGATAGCACAGCACCAAATACAGAAACTAGAAAATGTGGTTATTACACGTGTCAAAGTGTGCCCCACTTTTTAATGTTCTTATTCAAGATAAAGAACAAAGCCTCCGTATTGATGTGTCTTATAAAATATACAATCTTAGCTTTAAAATGCCTATATTGGAAACATACTTTCTCACCACTAAATACCCCACATATATCCTGAATTTGCTTTATTTTAATGTGCTGATGTATTAGTTACTCATTGCTGCATAACAAGTTACTCTAAAACTAGTGATTGAAGCAACAAACGCTGATTATTTCGTGGTACATGTGGTCAGGAATTTGGGTGCCACTTAGCTGGGTGGTTCTGGGTCAAGTTCTCTCACGGAGAAAGAATCAGGGTCTCAGTCTTCTTGAGGCTGAATGGGGAGGAATCTGCTTCCAAGATCATGCATGTGGCCATGGGCAAGTCTGAGTCCCTTGCCACATGGGCCTCTCCAGGAAGCTGCCGTGGCCTCTGGCTTCCTGCTGTTCAGTTAATCGGAGGGAGAGCAAGAGAAAACACCCAAGAAGCCAGTCTTTTTATAACCTAATCTCACAAGTGACATCCCATAATTTCTGTCATGTGTTGTCATTAGAAATGAGTCATGAAGGGCGCCTGGGTGGCTCAGTCGGTTAAGTGTCACCTTCGGCTCAGGTCATGATCCCAGGGTCCTGAGATCAAGCCCTGTATCGGGGTCCCTGCTCAATGGAAAGCCTGCTTCTCCCTCTCCCTCTGCCTGCCTCTGTGCCTACTTGTGATCTCTCTCTTTCTCTGTCAGATAAATTAAAAAAAAATTTTTTTAAAGAAAATAAAAGAAATGAGTTGTGATAGTGAGTCCAGCTCAACCCCAGGGGGAGAGATTTCGCCAAGGGCACGAATACCGAAAGCAAGATTACTGAGGGTCACTCCCAAGCCTGCACACGACAAAAGATAACTCTGCTTAGATACAACCGCTTTTCTTGGCAAGTCTTTGTATTTTAGTTTTTGAATTTTTTAAAATTTAAATACATTATTCTACAGCGAGGTCCAAGGGCTTCTCTAGCTATACATAGTACAAGTAAGTTAAGAGTCCGGGTTCTAGTGCCAGACAGACTGGTTTCAAACCCCACCTCAGGTTCCAACAATAAAACGGAGATGCTCACAGTCCATCTCCCAGACCTGCTGTAGGGATTCAATAAGATCGTGGGTATAAACCTTAAATTCTGCCTGATTGTATGAAGCACCCAGTAAAGGGAAGCTTTTATCCATGGATAAAAGAATGTGCCTGAATTTCACACATACGTATGCATGCTTTTCTGCTTCACAAAGCTACAGAAGCCCAGAGATCATGTTTATTAATGGTCGGTTCCAGTCTTTCCCCTGTGTATACCTCCAGTATCTTGAGGAATATATGTGATGAAGCCTGGTGTCTCTACCTGCTCCCTCCCCAAAAAGCCCCACAGAAAATACTAAGCATTACTGCAGCCGACTTATTCACACAAATGACATCAGCACAAGAGCAGATGCTGGGCCAAGATCATCCACAGGGAGGGACATAAAACTCAAGAAATCTCGGGTAACTGACAGAACCTCGGCCCTGGCAACACCGGCCATGAAGGACGCACGTACACAGGGAGGATCAACCCCTTTTCAGCTTTCAAACCAGGTGTCCCTTCCTGCCCATCCAGTTCAAAAAGGAGGAGACAGGGAAGGGACGGGGCAACCCAGTTACGGTTTAGTGATTCTTTTATGATTTTAACAGAGGGGATGCCTTATTTAGGAATCCGGTAACAGATCAGAAACAAGGTGGAAAACTGAGAGTCCGGAATCGATTGATGCCTACACCAGCTTGTCGCTGTGCATCTGGGAATCAGAAAGATGGGATTCCAAGAGCCGGGCTCGCTTCCTGACCTGGAGCCCAGACACAGGTAGGAACTGCCCATTCGACTGCACGAGAGAAACCCTCTGCTCCCACTGGCCCACCTCACCTGGCGTGGCCATGACTCACAGCACACACACTGACGGAACATGGTAACAGAGAGGGGCAGCACCTATCACCATGAAGAAGCAAGCACGTTCACATATTAGTTTTGATTTCCCAGCAACCACGTGGTGAAACTGAAACCCTTTGTTCCCCTCCACTCCCCACCCCACCCTGACAGGCTCACTCCCACTTCCCAGGCACAGTTTTTCAAAACCTGGTGTACCAGAGAATTGAATTTGAAATACCTTGATTAGCACCAGAATTAAAATTAAGGCCCGCCGGCAAAGGGTGCATGAGCTCTCTTTGTGCTATTTCTTACAACTGCATGTGAACCTACAGTTTTCTCAAAATAAAAAGTACAATTTTAAACATCGAGCTACTCAAAATGTGCTACAACAGGAAGAAAGAAAGAGCAACGCCCACTCACTCCTCCAAAAATTAAAAAAAAAAAGAAAGCCCCATTCTGAAAATCAACTTTTTGGTTTTTTATTAGATGAACTTCCTCAATCAAGCTATTCCCATATAGTTGCCATTCTGTGCCCAGTGGAAGGTGGTGCAAGAGAAAAATGACACTTGTTCCTTTTTGCTCCTTTCCCCTCACCAAATGAACCCGTTTCTTAATAGCAACTGAAAGAATATTCTGGTAGCATAAACAAGAACGGGTAAGACACATTTGCTTCAAAGAGAACAGAGGAAGTGGAGGGAAGAGAGGGGGGAAAAGACACCTTTCACAACAGATACTTTTGGACTTTTGAATTGATATTTTGTGTCCATGTTGCCTGGTCCAAAACGCGATTCCCCAAATTCTACATGTCCCCTGAAGGTCTGCGCGCACACAGCCTTCTCCGTGAGCTTGTCCCATCCTACCAGTTGGAATGCACCCTTTTCTCCTATGTGTTACTTGACTGCCCGCTGAAAAAAATGACAGCTTTAAAAAAAAATACCCGTGCTCAGGCCCTTCCCCAGACTGACTGAATGAGACTCTCAGAGGGAGGAGATCAACAGGGATGTTTAAAAAAAAAAAAAATTCCCCAGTAGTGTTAAATATGTACTCAGGACTGAGAACTTCTGCCCTGCATTTTATGGAGCCCAGATTCCAGCACTCACCCTGTAAGCAAACACTGAGTAAGTGATTACAAAAATGGAATAAATAAATAAAGAAAAAACCCTTTCACACTGAGCTCATTTTGTCTGCACAACCGCCCTGTGAACTGGGCGTCAGGCCGGCACTGCCCAGAAGAGGAAAAGAGAGGGTTGAAGTTCGAGAAGTCACAGCGGGTCCCTTTGGGCTTCTGGGTTCTAAACTTTGTTTGACCTGCTCCCCTGAGATTGAAACTGAAGTCTGTGCTCCCAGCCATGTTCTAGCTTACTAGGAGATGTTCAACAGCGAGTTAGCGGCACGGCAACAGCCCAGGGCTCCCAAAGGGCGGCAGGAAGTGTCTCAATCATCCAGAGCTGCGCCGGGGGTGCTCATCCTCCAGACAGGTTCCGAGGTGGGAACTACTAGCTATTAGCTGTTCAGGGTGCTTTGAGGTTCCATATGAATTTTACCATAGATTTTTCTCCTTCTGCCAAAAAAAAAAAAGTGCCATTGGTATTTTTATAGGGATTGCATTGAATCTCTACATCGCTTTGGGTAGTATTACCATTTTAACAATACTAAGTCTTCCGATCCATGAATGTGGATGTCTTTCCATCTATTTGTGTCTTTTAAAATTTCTTTAACAATGTTTTGCTCTTTTCAGCGTACAAGTCCTTTGACTCCTAGGTTAAGTATTTTCCTAATGATTTTATTACTTCTGATGCTATTGTAAATGGTATCATTTTCCAAGGGTCCTTTCAGGATATTCACATTAGTGTATAGAACACCGACGTGCAACCGATTTCTGCATGTTAAGTTTGTATCCTGCAACTTTGATGAGTTGGTTTCTCAGGTCTAACAGCTTTTTGGTGGTGCCTTTATGGTTTTCTACATATACAATCATGTCATCTTGAATAGTGATAACTTTACTTCTTTGCAATTTGAATGCCTTTTATTTCTTTTTCTTGCCTAATTACCCTGACATCTAGTACTAAATGTCGTAGTTGAATTGAATTCAACTATACAACATTGAATAGAAGTGGTGAGAATGGGCATCCTTGCCTTGTTCCTGACCTTAAAAAGAAAGCTTTCAGCTTTTCGCCATTGACTATGACATTAGCTGTGGGCTTTTCACATACAGTCTTTATTATGTTGAGGTAATTTCTTTCTAATCTTAATTTGTTGAGTAAATGAAAGAGTATTGAATTTTGTCAAATATTTTTCTACATCAGCTGAGGCAAACATTGTGGGTTTTTTCCTTCATTCTGCTAATATGGTATATACCTTGACTAATTTTCAAATGTTAAACCATCCTTGCATTCCACAGATAAATGCCACTTTGTCTTGGTGTTTAATCTGTTTAATATGTTATTGAATTCAGTTTTCTGGTATTTTGAAGGTTTTTACATCAATATTCATCAGGGATATTGGTCTGTACTTTTCTTAGTGTTGTCTGATTTTAATCTCAGAATAATGCTGATTCATTAAACAAATTTGGACATGTTCCCTTTTCTTTAACTTTTGAGATTTCAAAAAAGGTTGGTGTTAATTCTTCTTTAAATATTTGGTAGAATTCTCCAGTGAACCCATTTAGTCCTGAGTTTTTCTCTGTTGGAAGGTTTTTGATTACTGATTCTATCCCCTTACTAATTATAGGTCTATTCATACTTTTTAACTCTTCATGACTCAGTTTTGGTAGGTTGTTATGTTGATAGAAATTTATCCATTTCTTTTAGGTTATCAAATTTGTTAGTATATACTTGTTGATAGTAACCTTAGTCTTTCTTTTAAGATTTTATTTATTTGAGAGAGAGAGAGAGATAGAGCATGAGATGGGGGAGGAGCAGATAAAGGGAAAAACAGACTCCCTGCTGAGCAGGGAGCTCCATTCGGGGCTCAATCCTTGGACTCCAGGATCATGACCTAAGCCAAAGGCAGTCGCTTAACCAACTGAGCCACCCAGGTGCCTAGTAATCTTAGTCTCTTATGATCTTTTTAATTTCTGTGGTATCAGCTCTAATATCTCCTTTTTCGTTCTGATTTTTGTTGGTTGAGTCTTCTTTCTTTTTTTTTCTTAGTCTAGTTAAGGGTTTGTCAATTTCATTGATCTTTAAAAAAAATTCCTAATTTTGCTACTTTTTTCCCTATTGCTTTTCTACTCTCCATTTTGTTTATTTCTGCTCTAATCTTTATTATTCCTTCCTTCTGGTAACTTTTGTTTAGTTTGTTCCTTTTCTAGTTCCTTGAAGTGTAAAGTTAGGTTGTCTATTTGAAATCTTTCTTTCTTTCTTTTTTTTTTTTTTAAAGATTTTATTTATTTGACAGACAGAGATCACAAGTAGGCACAGAGGCAGGCAGAGAGAGGAGGAAGCAGGTTCCGCGCTGAGCAGAGAACCCAATGTGGGGCTCCATTCCAGGACCCTGGGATCATGACCTGAGCCGAAGGCAGAAGCTTTAACCCACTGAGCCACCCAGGCGCCCCATCTTTTTTTTTTAATATATATAGGCATTTTTCATTATAAAACTTACTTCTTGTGTTTTGCTGCATCCCACAAGTTTCAGTATGTTGTGTTTTGTTTTCATTTCTCTTAAAATATTTTCTAATTTCTCTTGTGATTTATTATTTGACCCATTAGTTCAAGAGCTAACAGCCTAATTTGGGGTTGGAGGGATGTTTCTATCCAAATGATTGGAAGACCAGGTGCAAACAGGGCAGCACTCTTCTCTTGCACAGCATGGACTCAGAAGATGCAGGCTGTGAAATACCCAGTTTGGAGAAGGGTCATCAGAACCAGCTGTGGAAACCATGTTTCTTTTTGAGCATCTTGATCGATGTCTCCATGCGAGGCGTTGTGTTTATTTGTGGTTCTGTCCAGACAGAGCTTTGGTTTGTAGAGCCCTGACTTTCCCCAGTGCACAACACAGATGTGTCTGTAGCTAATCTTGTCCCCAAGTTCAGGGAGAACTAGCCACAGATAAAGAGATGGTCCATTTAGTCTCCTCATTACTTCCTCTACCTACCCCTTCCTTGGAAACAGCTGCTCCGCTTTTTTCTTTCTACTCCCTTTCCTCATTCAAAGGGGGAGAAAGAGAGGAAATAATATACCATGTACTTCATATGAATTGTCTTATTGAAGCCTCACTCAGTATTACTGTCCCCATTTTATAGTTGAGAGAACTGGGGCTCAGTTAAGGAACTTGCTCAATCACTGTTAACTAAATATACAGTCAGAGGAAGAGATTGGACCTCAGAATAGGTGCTTCTGGATCCAACACCCAGACTCTTGACCATTGCATCTCACCTTTCCCATTCATTCAACAAATACCTACCAGGTACTTGCCCTGTGCTAGGAGCTCAGGCGCTACAAGGGAAAGCAAGACATGGCTCCTGGTCATGGTCCCAGGAAACCACTGCTAGTGGAGAGGACCAATACCAAACCTGTAAATAACAAAGATTTTTTTTTTTTAATGTTAAAGTGGTATGAATACTGTAGGAGCACAGAGAAACAGGGATCCTAGGGTATAAGTAGAGAGAAATCTCACATTTAGGGCAGGATTTCACTAAGAAAAAAAAAAAGGAGGAAGAAGGACATTTGGGAGTTTTGAAAAATGAATGCCAGATAGCCAGTATTGTAGGTTCTGCAGGCTAGGTGATCTCTGTTGCACCCACTCGACCCTGCCACTGCAGCACTAAAGCAGATGCACAAAACATAAACGAATGAGCATGGCTGTCTTATGATAAAACTTAATTTATAAGAACAAGAAAGCAAATGGATTTTGCCTGGAGGCCCTCAATTGCAGACCCTTGGAAAACCAAAAGTGATTAAGGCAGGGAAGTAATCAGATTCCCATTCTCAAAAGACCACTCTGGACAATGTAGTGGAAAGACTGTGTCTTCCCTATCCTTTTCCTTGGAGTAGCTCAGATAAATGTGCACCACGGTGGCCATAGGCTTTGGATTTTGTAAGATAAGGAGCGTAACGGGTCTGGGAACTCTCACACCACTCTCTTAATCCTTCATTCTGTTCATCGCCCCAGTCCCATTTCCTCTGATGTATTTTTATCTGCCTTGCCTTTTGGGTGTAGATTTGCCAGATTTAACAAATAAAAATATAGGATATCCAGTTAAATTTGAATTTCAGATAAACAATAAAATGTTTTTTGGGTATAAGTATGTCTCATACAATATTTGACACATACTTATGCTAAAAATTTATTCATTATTGATCTGAAATTCAAATTTAACTAGGCTTCCAGTATCTTATCTGGCAATGCTACCAGGGGGCACCTTTATTACCCAAAACTGACTCCAACTCTTCATGGATGCTGAGCTGGAAGACACAGCCAAATCAAAGAATAGGAAAATGAAGGGTTTTATTTGCAACAAGTAAAGGAGAACACTGGGGATATTTTCCAAAGCAGAATCTTCCTAAACAATAAAATTAGGAAAATTTTAAGCTAAGAGCATACATATTCATGGAGGGACTTGAGCAATGGGGACTATAACAAGAAATTGGGGCAGAAGTCATCTTAAGGTGACAGAGTCCAAGTTGAAGTCATGAGGGCTTGGAAGGGTCATCATTATCAATTCTCAGGTTTCAGTTGGTTGAGTATCTGAGGGCTCAAATGGGTTTAGACACTACAAAGATGACTTAAGTGTGTGTGTCAGGTCGACCTTAACTTTGAACCAATACTGAGAATTTTACTACTTAATTTTTTTTGTCCCTGATATGATTAGGTTATCTCCTACTTGTTCTTACATTCTTTCACAAGATGGCTGGGGCCCTAAATGATTCTCTTATGTCAAGAAAGCCAAGTTTGTCTTTCTTTTTCTGGGAACCCCTAATTCTTCCTGCTTACACCTTCAGGCTGAGTTACTCAGAATTCTAACACAGGAGAAGGGGATCAGGGCAGCCCGATGTCCAGATCAGATTGTGAGTGATGGGCATGTGCTTGGCAGCTCCCTCTAGGTAGGGCCATAGAGTGAGGCCTAATAGAGTAAGTATCAAGGTAGATTCCAGCAAAGTCCGGAGCTTGAGAGAAGGGGGTGCCATTGAGATATTGCTCTGGGGCCTGTAGAATAAAGGCTGGGCCAGGAAGTGAATCAACCGTAAGTATGACACCTTTTATAATCCCTTGCATTTGAATAGAACTTTACAATTTTACAAAAGTGACTCTCACAGGAAGCTTGCAGGGAGGAGGCATGAGTTTTAATAGTCCATGACCTCTTAAAAACGATAAGACCAAAGACTCACTATAGGTCAAGTAAGTTCCCTTGAATAACCTGAGTTCACTCAGGTTATTAAATAACTCACCCGAGTTATTTAAGTTGAAACTTAAATAAGGTCTTTTGACCAAGCTTCCCTTTCCCTGCTTTCTGAACGCTTGTTCTATGGTCAAAGAAATGAATAACAATTACAGAAGCAGCAGCACCAGCCTCCGCAGCTCCCACATGCCGAGCCGTACCCTGCGCCCGGCCCTACTCTAAGGGCTGTACGTATGTAACTCGGTCATTTCGCACGGGATCCCGAGGAAATATTATCATCCCTGTTTAACGGGCACAAAGAGACCGGAACAGCCAGCTCAGGAAGACACAGAATGAGAATCCAGATCCAGTCATTCCTGCTCAAAAGCCCAAGTACCTTAACCAAACTTCAAACTCCGCTGAACCCCCTTCTCCACTGAGCCTCAACCTTGCACCTACCCTATCTTCGCTGTGTCTAGTTGTGACAACAACCTTGCTAAGTCAGTTGAAAGAACCCTCCCCTTGGATTGCTGATCAAATTCCTCATTCCCTACCCTTGATATCGCATGAGTCTGGCCAGTCTGTGGCAGGGACCCCCCCCCCAATGTCTTCTCTCAGCACTTTTCCGTGCACTGACTCTCCAGTCTGCTCACTGGCTGTCCATCCCCAGCCGCCTGGCTGTACTTGGAGTTAAGCCCTATCTCTTTCCTCTGTTTTCTCTTTTCCTGACACCTGTGACAATAGTCCTGAATGAATTCTTCCTTACCATTTTCACAAGTATCAGAATTATTTTTTAACATAACTAACTATTGGGGTATGCTGCCTCCTCAGATCAAAGGGTGGGAGACACGAAAAACCAGAGGTAGGAGGCTGGAAAGCAGGAGTTAGCATGAAACGAGATAAACTGGGCAACGGAACATCTCATCCTTCCCAGACTCCTCATCCCTTTGCACTAGCTGTCACCCAACTGGCACCACCACTCCTGTCCACACTCACCCCAAACTCCGAGGCACCCTTTATCACCCTGCTCAGATATCACCCTCTACCAGGTAGAGTTACCCCCCACCTCCCTAGACAGTGTTTAGAACTCCTTCCTCTGGGCAGCGGACTTCTCCCTTAAAGTCTATGGTAGAGGACTGCACTGCTGTCACTCACAAGCCTGTCTCCCTTAACAGACTGTGTCCTCTTCCATGTGAGGGCCATGCCACCTTCAACCCTAAACTCAGAACTTTTGGGTGCCTGGGTGGCTCAGATAAGAGGCTGCCTCTGGCTCAGGTCGTGATCCCAGGGTCCTAGGATCCAGGTGCTCATGAGGCCCCCCGCTGGGTAGGGAGTCTGCTTCTCCCTCTGCCCCTCCCCCACCAACTCATACATGCGCGCGCTCTCTCTCTCTCACAAAAATAAATAAATAAAGTCTTCTTTTAAAAATTCAGGACTTTTAAAACAATGCCCGATTCTCGGTGGCTTACACAATCGAAGTTTATTGTGAATTTCCAAGGACAGCTGCTGATCTGCAGGAGGCCTCCACGAGCTCATCTACAGACCTGGTCTCCTTCCATCTGTGATTCTACCTTCCACTGGGACATCCAAGTTCCCTGTACTCAGCCGGAAGAGGCGCTAAGAGCGTGAAGGGCGGCCTGCAGAAGCTGGTAGCGCCCTTCACGTCTGCTTGCGGTCTGCGGCCACAGCTCTGTCACACTGCCACCAGCCAGCTGCAGGGGAGTCTGGGAAATGCAGTCTCACTGTGTGGCCTGGAAAAGAGGAAATGGGCCACAGCCAGACCCCCTGGGTTTGAATTATGGTTCTGTGACTGACTGGTTGTGTGACCTTGGACAATATCCCTAATTTTTTAGAGTCATAGTTTCCTCATCTGTATAAATGAGAATGATACCTATAGGGCTGATATGGGAAATAAGCGAGTCAATGTACGTAAAGTACTTAGAACAGTGTCCAGGTTCTAGGACATGCCATAAGGAGGTTAACTATCAGCAGCATTAACATCCTCTAATCAGAATTCTCCCACACCTTCCCTCTGACTCAGAATAAGTCTTTACAATGGCCTGTGAAAGGCTTATGTGAGCTGAACCCACTTATCTTCTGCTTCTGTCACTACACAAACCACCCTGACCTCTTTGCTCTTCCTTGAAAGGGTCAAGCATGTCCCTGCCTCATGCTTCGAAGCACAGTCTTTCTGCCCAGAAGGTTCTTCCTGGGTTTCCAGACAGCTCACTGCAAAACTTCTGACGTCTGCTCCAGTGCCGCTGCCCTGGCTACTCCGTCAAAAACTGCGAGGAGCCCCTGCCATACTTCCCATTTCTCTTCCCTGCGCTGTTGTTCTGGGCCATCAGCCTCACAAGGACTGGGATTTTTGCGGGGCTCGTTCCCTTCTTCTGCCCCCCGAGCCCTGCAGCGGTGTGTGGCACAGAGCAGGCGCTGTAGCTGTTCACTCGGCACGCCGGCCAGTGAACCAGCGGCGATTCTCTGCTGACACCCCAACGTCTCCGGCCTCATTCGATGCCTGTCACCATTGTGACTCTGATTTCTGCATTGTCGGACACACAATTCATCTATTAAGTACGTGTAATATGCAAACGCTCTGAACCATGGAACAAAACAAACTTGTTCCCTTGGTTTTTTGTTTTCATGGAAATGAATCTCTCCTGGTGCTCGTGTCAACTTCTGCAGTTGTGTCTTACCAGTGGCTTCCCGTCAGCTCTCTCTGCATGTCAGCATGGGGAAGGGAGGGATGTAGGCAGAAGCAGTTTTACAAGATTGGCATCAAGTCAAAGGGCACAGTCTCCTCACACAGTGCCGGGGTGGCCGTCCCTCGGTTCGGGTAACCCCAGCAGAACCGACGGGGCCGGGTCCCTTCTCCACCCGGGGCCGATTCTCATTTCGCGTCACACCGCGTGTGTTTCAGCAGACGCACGTCACCGAGCCTGCACCTCCCGGGCTGCGGAAACCGGACACCGGTTGCAACTGGTCCTGGTGGGGACCAGCCGCTGCACCCGCAACCCCCTGAGCCACCTGTGCAGGAAGCCACGCCTCGTGTCTGGCTGCAGCCCACAGCGCTGAGGACAGGGGCCTGAACCCTTCGATTTCAGAGGACATCGCCTTTCCCTCCCCCACCGCACCCCCACCCCAGGCTGGGCGCGGCTCCTGGGTTTTATCCTCCCAAAGCAGCCGGTTGGTTGAGGCTTAGCGTTTGGGAGGGTTTGGGGTTTTCTGTCTCCGGCCCTGGTCAGCGTGGGGGGGAGGGTGGCTCCCCTGGAGCACTGGGGCACGTGCCGGAGCCTGGCGCAGGAAGAGGCGGTGAAAACGCTCCCCCGGCCTCCAGCCGCTGCGGCGAGACCTAGACGCGCCCCGCCCCTGACCCGGACACTCGAGGCCCGGCCTTGACTGCAGCTTCTCCAGCTCGCGGACCCTGGAAACGTTCCCTGCGCTGCTTGCGCTGTAAAAGGGGCCTAACACCTGCGACTGTCCTCCGGGGGCGTCCAGGGAAGCCGCTGCGAGTCCCGGCTGGAAAGGACTCGGCAGACGCTCACCGCGCACGCGCCACAGCCGCTAAGCGCCGTCCGCGCCTGCGCGGCGGAGAACCGTGCGGGCGCAGAGCAGGGAGCGTCCTCGTCTCTGCCGCTGGAAGCGCTCAGCGGGATCGTCCCCGCTTCCCTGGGGACAAGCTCCGACTCGGGCCCAGGTAGGGTTTTCTCTTTCTTCCGCCGCCTCAGACTCCATCCTTCCGGCGTCTCCTGCTCGTCTCTGCTCGCTCGGCCTTTCGGGAAGGTCTGCGGGCGCCCAGCGGCGCCCTCCCGGCAGGGAGCCAAGCACGCGCCCAGCTGCGCCCTCGGGGCTGTTGAAGGAAAACCACAGGCCCAAGGCGGAGTCACGGACGCCAGGCCACGGCACCAGACTGAGGCGAAATACTCGAACTACAGGCCCCAAGTCCCCCAGAAATGTCATTTTACCTGCTCAGTGAGGAATTTTCTGGTAAGTCTCAATGAGGCAATCCGTCGGACGTGCCCTCTGGATCCCAGAGAGGAAGAAGAGGTCACCCATGTGATAAAACTCCTGTTTCTTCCCCCCTTCGAGTGGCCCTAACGAAGCAGCTGAGAGAGAGCACCCTTGAAATAATTCTATCTTTTGTCTTCCTAATAACTTCCTTGTCCCGGGAAGTTAATAAAACCTTCCTTTGTTTACAGCGCCTCGGAGCATCTCTCTACTGATTCCTGAATTTGTTAATAAAGGCAATTCGATTTTCAGATTTCCTCAGCCTAATTGTGGTTTTCAACAGGGTACCGCCAGGGCTGGAGAGACAGGTGTGGATCCAGTCATTGCAGCAATCGGATTTGCAGTGACAGCTCGTGACGGGGTCCCTGGGCCAAGCCTGGAGAGACAGGAAAGGCCGCGAAGGCAAACCCGAAGGATCAGTCTATCCAGTAAACGTTTGGAGTCGTTTTCAGTAGATTTTGACCGAGTTATCTTCTTACTGTTTTTATCGTGTTTTTTCTATGTATATCATGAATTTCAACTTTGGCCTTTATTAATTCCAGTTTCCTCATTTATTTTTCTAAATGTTTAAGATGAGCATTTAGTTCCTTTATTTTTTGGTTTTACTTTTAAATCGCTAAAGCATTTTGGAAGTCTGAGTGCTCCTCTTAGTATTACTTTCATGGTCCCATAGGTTTCAGTAGAAAGTGGTTTGCTTTTTTCATTGGTTTCTGGAAGGAATGAACTCCCTTTTATTTTCTCTTTGATCTAAGACTTACCTAAGAGTTCGTCCCTTCACTTCTAACTCTTCATAGTTTTATATCTTCATCATGTACCTATCACTTTTCTTTTCTTTTTTCTTTTTTTATTGTTTTAAAAGATTTTATTTATTTATGACAGAGAGAGATAGCGAGAGAAGGAACACAAGCAGGGGGAGCTGGAGAGGGAGAAGCAGGCTCCCCTATGAGCAGGAAGCCCATTCCAGGGCTCGACCCCTGGACCCTGGGATCATGACCTGAGCCAAAGGCAGACACTTAACAACTGAGCCCCCCAGACACCCTCCTACGGACCTCCCCTCCTGCAACCCTCAGTTTCTTCCCTAGAGTAAGAGTCTCTCACGGTTTGCCTCCCTCTCCCATTTCCTCTTGTCTCATTTTTCCCTCCCTTCTCCTGTGCTCCTCTCTTTTGCTCAGAAGAGGCCCTGTACAGCACAGACTTTGAAACCAGACCATTGGCTCAAATCCTAACTCTGTCTTTATTTGTAACTTTGGGCTAGTTACTTCATCTGCCTCAGTTTTCCCACCTACCTCATTCCTGTGACAATCACAAACATCTACACACATATATAAATTAGGACGGGGGCACCTGGCTGACTCAGTCAGCAGAGCATGCGACCCTTGATCTCAGGAGCTGAGAGTTCAAGCCCCGCATTGAATGTGGAGCCTATTAAAAAAAAATTAGAACAGTACTTATGATATAGTGTGCAAATATGGGTGTAATGATTGTCATTCTCTCTTGCCCCAGGACCTGAGAGGACAAGCCCGGAGCTGTTGGCTGCCCAGGACATACCAAGGCTGAGAAGGAGTGGGGTCCGAGAGGAGAGCCAAGGGGAGGACAGACCCACGCCCTTCACAGCCTCCAGCCCTGGAACAAGTTGGTCCCAGAGCTGGTCGCACCCAGGATTTTTCAGACATTAGGCAATAAGCCCCTTTTTGTTTAATATTCTGTGACTGAGTCAGAAAGCCTTAAATGACACAACTGTCAAGCAGCGTGCTGGGCTAGAAACGTGGGAGCCGTCTCGATTCTCCCGTCTCCCTCACTGTCCACATGCTATGTGGCAAGTCTGCACATTCTCCTTCCTCAGTTTCTTCTCACTATGACACCTTTTCTCGACTTCCCTAACTCACGGTTGAAGAAAGAAAATCACTATTTGCGAATACCTGTTATGAACTTACAGACTGTGAGGATATGTTCTCTTTCTCTCTCTTTTTTTTTTAAGATTTTATTTATTGATTTATTTATTTATTTGAGAGGGGGGAGAGGGAGACAGCATGAGTGGGGGAGGGGCAGAGGGAGAGAGAGAGAAGCAGACCCCCCGCTGAGCAGGGAGTCCAATGTGGGGCTTGATTCCAGGACCCCGGGATCCTGACCCAAGCTGAAGGCAGATGCCCAACCAACTGAGCCACCCAGGCACTCCCACGGTCTCTAATCCGGACAAGAACCCTGGGAGGAACCGGAAGCCTAGAGACAGTGACTGAGTAGTCCAAGGCCGCCCAGTGAGCCACTGGGGATTCCAGCTCCAGAGGCCACACTTAGCACCCTCTGCCATACTGTCCTGATGAGCATTTGCTGAACAGCTACCCCAGGAGCAGGACCGTAGAACCCACTCCAGGCAACACCTCACGTGGCATGGGCCAGGGGCTACTTAGTCCTTCTTGAAAATGGCAATGATCCTCACACACTTTGCTCACATCAAGAGTCACACACCCTGGTCCTGTGTTTCTCAGGGAGAGGGTCATTAATCGCTGCATCTCCCCATCCTCGGCCCCAAAGCTTGCCGAGCCTGTGTGGAGAGAAACAACAGAAGCTAGGTCGTGACCAGTGCCCCCTCCTTTAATCAGTTATGAAAAGACTAACACATGGCCTAGTGATTTTCCCAGCATGAAAGCACACATGCGTGTGCACACATGCGTGTGCACACATGCATGCGTACAGTCTGCCCATCTGCTTTAAAATACAGCATTCCACGGAGGCTTTCCTGAAGAGTCCTGTGAAACTATTTCCAGTCCATGCCTGGGCTCCTCCTACTGAAGAAGAGTGTTCATTGCTTGTCCTGCGGGCACCCACCTCTCAATTCCTTAAAATCCACTGAGCTCACGCTGGGACTTTTGCTGTCTACCGGGATGCTCCCCCACCACCCCCTCTGTTAGGAGGATAAAGACAATTGGGGTTGTGAATATCGAGTGGTAAAGACAAATATTGATATATTCCTTGAAATGAAACAGTTTTGTGCTTGGTACATACCAAGTCCTTGATAAGTCACAACAATTTTATGAAGAGATTTGCCCAAGAGCCACACGGTCAGTGGCTGAGAACTCGCTGACCTCTTGCTTTGTAAGAGGTTAATGATATTTTCTATACCGGCCATACAGTTTGTCTCACTTCCCAGGCTGTGAGCTCCTCCAGGACGGGGCAGTGGCCCATGTTTACCCTGGCTACTGCTCACAAACAAGGGTCCTAAAATAAGGCAACATTTATTATAGCGGCACCTGGGTGGCCTAGCTGGTTATGCGTCCAACTCTTGATTTTGAGTCAGGTCACGATCTCAGGGTCCTGGAATGGAGCCTGCATCAGACTCCCTCTCCCCTGCTCTTCCTCCTCTTCCTTGTATCAAATAAATAAATAAACCGTAAAAAAAAAAAAAAGATAGTATTTACTATACCGATAGTGAGTTTTCTACTTGCTGGTACATGTGAATGTGAATAGTGTAGGCAAATGTCCCTTGGAGAGAAGTGAGCGCCCAAGAACCCATTTCCACTTATCTTGTGCCTCCAGGAACAACTCCCTCTGTACACATCTCTAATCTGGGGGAACAGAAAACAGTTTGATGTGAGTCACTCAAGCTTTCTGTTCAAACACCATGAGAGAAAATACAATTTGTTAGGGTCACACTGATAGGAACGAAGTACATTTCAACCTCTGCTAAGCTAACACATTCTTAGTTAGCAACCTGGAAGCAGTTGAGGTTTCCCATACAGTGTTGTGTATCTATGGGCTTATCTAATGATTCAGTGAGTGAATCGTTCCCTCTTCCGTTCCTCTGCCCAATTCCGGAGAGCGATCTTTTCCTATAAGATTTCTGGTTAAGTCCCTCCTCCAGCTTCCCGTCCCTGCTCCGGCTCTCCCCGTCCTCTACTCACTATGAAAGTGCTCCCACAGTGGGCTCCTGGATGTCGTCTTGTCCTCGCGGAAGACGCTGCACACTGGCACCAGACAGGTGTCACCAAAATGCCACTGACCGCATCCCACTCTGCCCCCTGCCCTTCAGCATCCACTCTTGGCCAGGCCACCCAGCTCCTTACCTCGGGACCGAAGTCCCAACCGCCTGGCCAGGAGGAAGTTTGCACATCTCTGTAGCATTTCCGAGACCTCAGCCCAGCTGCCCAGGGCTTATTCTTAAACACATTACATGCCCCTTAAGTGCTTTCAGGAGTGAATACATTAGAGAAACCCTAAATAAATACACAAGCCTCCGACCTTCATAAAACGTGCCACCGCCTAATCATAAATAAATCTCACTGTGCAAGGGAGCAGTGGTGTCGGGCACATGTCGCAGAAAATGAATATAATGAGATAAACCGCAGTGTCCACTTTCTTAAATAGAAGAACATTGACATCCCCCCGAGGCAGGAGGGACACTGGTGCCCAGCCCCACCCCCTGACTTACCCCACCCCTAACCCCACCCTTGCCGACTGGAGCCTGAGGCCGCCCGCGCCAGCGGAGCAGTTGTGGTCCTGAGCCTTCTCCTGTCAGCCCTGGGCTGCCACCTTCTCCGCAACCAGAGTGTGGTGAGTGTTCTACAACACAAAATAACCCCTTTCCGTTGTATAACCTTTTGTCTTTCCCATCTTCTTTCAAAAGAAAAACAAATGATTAAAAACATAAACCATAGAACCAGGAAAACCTTACCGTGTAATTAACGCAAGTCAGGGCAGAATTGAATAGTAGGTGTTCTTCATTGGTCTCCTTGAATTAAAAAAAAAAAATACCTATATGTCTGCAGCACGCAGTTGTCTTTTGAATTCAATTTGGCAGCAGTGATTCTAAAGAGCCCAGGTATATCATAGACTGTTTCTTTAAAATGTGCTACTGGAGATACAATTTTAAGAGGAAAAAAATGTTCTTAACCATTACAGAAGAAATCATTGTATTACCATTAAGACTGGTGTGTTTAAACAATATTTTAAATTGCTTCTAGAAAGTTTCTTATCTTTTAATTGGTTTTGGGAATTGCTGTTGGAATTAGTTTTAATAGTAAGGAGATACAATTTCTGCTTTCATTTTGAGGTTTATTATTATTGTCAGAATTAAGTCTAACTGTCTCTGTTTTCATATAACAAAAACAAATTATTTGAAATCGTGATGCTCTGGCCACTTGTTACCTTTCCCAATGTGTAACATTGTTATCATCAGCAATAATTAAACTCTTTCTTAGGGGCACCTGGATGGCTCAGTGGGTTAAAGCCTCTGCCTTCGGCTCAGGCCATGATCTCAGGGTCTTGGGATCAAGCCCCACGTCGGGCTCTCTGCTCTGTGGGGAGCCTGCTTCCTCTTCTCTCTCTGCCTGCCTCTCTGCCTACTTGTGATCTCTGTTTGTCAAATAGATAAATAAAATCTTAAAAAAAAGAGAGAAAATGAAAATGACTCCAAATAAGTCTGAACCATAAAATTAACAAAGTTTAAAAAGTATGCAAAAATAAATAGGGCATGGTGAATGGTCAGCCTTAAATAGTTCAGCAAATTGACACTAACTACAAAGTGAGTTGACAATATCCTTATAAAGCTTTATGATATATCTATTTGACTAAGCATTTTCCATTTTAAGAATCCACCTTTGGGGCCCCTGGGTGGCTCAGTGGGTTAAGCATCTGGCTTTGTCTCAGATCATGGTCCCAGGGTCCTTGGATCAAGCCCCACATCGGGCTCTCTGCTCTGCAGGAAGCCTGCTTCTCCCTCTCCCCCTGCTTGTGTTCCCTCTCTCGCTGTCTCTCTCTGTGTCAAATAAATAAATAAAATCTTCAAAAAAAAAAAACCCTCCTTCTTAGAAAGACAATCTCTGCTCTTTTACACCAACTCGAGCACCTTAGTAGGGGTCCTAACTAATCAGATGACAGTTCTGAGCTGGAGCCAATGACTGGCTGTCACTTCCAAGACAGACGAATGCTCATTCCCCGAGTGTCACAAGAGCAAGGGGAGCAGCCATCTCTACCTGGTGGGGAAATGGCTTTATTGCCATGATTCAGAGAATCTTCACTAAAACGTGGTTCTGTGCACGAATTATTTTCTTATGGACTAAACATAAGGACATACACAAAAAATTTCAATGAGGTTAACTTTGTATGGTGGATTTATGAGAGATTTTTTCTTTTGTTATTTTGTGGCTTTTTCTTTAGATTTTATTTATTTATTTGATAGAGAGAGATCAGTAGGCAGAGAGGCAGGCAGAGAGAGATGGGGAAGCAGGCTCCTTGCTTGTGGAGCAGAGAGCCCGATGCAGGGCTCGATCCCAGGATCCTGAGATCATGACCTGAGCCGAAGGCAGAGGCTCAACTCACTGAGCCACCCAGGATCCCCATTATTTTGTGGCTTTTAGAGTATCTTCACTGAACATATTATTTTGGCTAAACTTTTATAACTACACGTGTTTGCAGTAAAACTTTCAAGTGTCAGGAGAAATTTGAACTGGGGGGATGTGTGTTTTATTTTTGTGTAAAAGAGTTAACTCCGCTACTTCGGTTCTCAAATCATCATTTTGGCCAGACTTTCTTTAATACACTGATTTTCAAGCCTCACCTCACCTTGGATTCACCTGGGAAGCATTAAACATACCCGCCCCAAGGCCACTAACCCACTCGCCCAGACCAGGGGTCAGAATCAGAGTGGGGCAAGTGCCGGCATCTGAAAGGCCAACCCCTCATGCTGTCTGTCTGCGATCCCGTGTTGCGATTCGTTGGTCTCCATAACACTGACCAGGAAGTTTGTTACTTAAAACTGGACTCCCAGGTGTTTTTCTGTCCTTTTTTATTGTCTCAGTGGGTGGGTTTTGCTGACACCTGATATAAGCATTTTCCAGGTTCTATGGTGCACATCTTTGGGACTTTGATCACTCCTACAGTCACATGCAACTCATTAGTACATGCAGAAGGCGTACCTCTTAACAAAACACTATCTGCATCTTTTAAAGGATCACTGAAATGTCAGGTGTATCCTGTATTGGCCATTTTTCCTTTCTCGGTTTCCCTTCTAGTCACTTGCTAAAGCAGGGCCAGAACTGGTTTCTGGGGAAAACAGAGGCTTTCTCACAAATATGTGTTCAGCTTATCTCCGTGTTGAGTTAGGCTGGCCGTTGGCTCACCCCACGCTGCACTAGGGTGCCTTCCATCCAGGTGGGTGGCCCGATGGCATCATTTGATTTTTATAACCATACATTTGCCTTATATGCCTCCCCTTCTACGTACCTGTTCCTACACGTAATAAGCAGCCCTCGTGGACTCTGACCTTGGGTTCTCACCAAAGACTTCTAATTCAGCCCATTGCTACCCATTTTTTATTATGCCCTGGCTAGTGAAAATACTACTTGTGGAGGGTTGTCCAAGAATATACACCCATGTGTCTCTCTGAACAATCTACATTTTACTTTATTTTATTTTTTAAAAAAGATTTTATTTATTTATTTGACAGAGAGAGAGAGATCACAAGCAGGCAGAGAGGCAGGCAGAGAGAGCGGGGGAAAGCAGGCCCCCCGCTGAGCAGAGAGCCCAATGCGGGGCTCAATCCCAGGACCCTGGGACCATGACCCGAGCCAAAGGCAGAGGCTTTAACTCACTGAGCCACCCAGGCACCCCAACAATCTACATTTTAAATCTGAATTTTAATCCTGAATCATCCCGATGATCAGAGAGATAAGCAGTTGGCTGGGATCATTTTAGCTGTTCATAGATCCCTCTGAGTGATTCTACTCCCCCATTGCACTTTAACGGTATAGTAGGAAATAAATTCTTAGAAGTCACTGTTTTGTTTATTGTGGAGATAAAGGCTTTGACCATCGCATGTCATATACTATATATCATCTCCCTTTTGAGGACTTTGATGAGGAATTTCTCTAGGTGTTCACTCTTTGCTTTGCCTGGCAGGAAGCCCAAAACCTCATATATAGCCCATGTCCAGCACTGTCGAGGAATCTTAAAGCATGTGCTACATTTGCTCCAGACTTTATTTTCCCTGTGACCAATTTCTTCATTTTTCATTTTGTATCTTGTTTTATATGGAGGTCTGTAAGCTGCTCAAATCTTAACAATAAGAGAGTATGAATCAGAGTTTCTCAGCCTTGACACTGTTAGGGCAAATAATTTATTCTTGGCAGGAATGGGGTATTAAATGGAGGATTTGGAGGGAAGAATGGGGGTACGTCCTTGGCCTTGGCCTCTATCCACTAGTTGTCAATAGTAGTTCCTGGTACTGGGGAGCTAGCTTTCACATGACAGGTTTGTCTCCTGGTTTTAAGGAAGAAGGGCAAGAAAAAGAGGTAAAAATGACCTTCCACTTTCTACCATTTTCTCAAACTCCTTCAGCTTAATAATATTCAATGTGCCAAGCCTCCGTAGTTCAGGGTAGTGTATCCTGAACCCCAATAATTAGTATTTTCTAGGCTATATGCAAGTCACAGTTTTAGGGGGACCCAGACAACTGAACCCACTTTCACCCTCAGAAAAACCCGCAAAAAGAAAACAAAATAGAAATCTAAGGGCTCAGTTTGCACATCTCTGAAGTTAGTGTAGCAAGGGCTTTCCTGATGACCTTGGGAAAAGGAAGTGGAGATACTGTTATTGGCATTTAGACATAAAGGGCACAAAGATAGCCGAGTACCTAGTGTAGTTAGTGTCCAGTGTGCTGACCCCCACATCCAGGAGACTCTCCACCACATCATGAGAACGTTGAAAAAGTTGAGCAAGAAGACAAGCAAATCCAACATGGCTTCACAGAGGAGGTGTCATTTGAGATGAGATGTTAACAGGTAAGTAGGGAAACAAGGGGCAGGAGCTCAGGGCGGGAACAGGATGGAGGGAATTCCTACAGACTGGTGAGCACTGTGGCCTGACTTGATAAGGGATGGAAATGGTAATCAAAGGACTGAAAAAAATAAGGTGGGTCCTCTTCTGAGGGCATCCTGAAATGATTCAGAAGTGAACAGGCATTCTTCCCCAAGAGCCATGTATGCCTGACAGCAGATTAACAAATTTTAAGACAAAAGTGGAGCAGAAGCTGAATTAATTATATCACCAGAGAGTCTAGTGATGATAGGAGGACGAGAGACCTGGGAGGATCCAATGTGTCCTGTGTCCTTTGTTCCTGACCCTCGCCCCAGTTAAATGTTTCGGTGAGCAAAAACCTTTACTTCTTTGATGAAAGTAGGATAAAGGACTCTCTGGTGTCAGCAAAATTCCCAGTTGAGAACATCAAATACTCAAATACTCCAGAGAGAGCTCTGATTTAGGGATGACCAAGCACGAGCATCATTTTTTTTTAAAGATTTTATTTATTTATTTGACAGGCAGAGATCACAGAGAGGCAGGCAGAGAGAGGAGGAAGCAGGCTCCCCACTGAGCAGAGAGGCCGACGCGGGGCTCGATCCCAGGACCCTGGGATCATGACCTGAGCTGAAGGCAGAGGCTTTAACCCACTGAGCCACCCAGGCGCCCCACAAGCATCATTTTTAACAAAAGGGGAAATGTTTTGGGGCAGCTTTTTGGTTATAGAAATTATTTAGCCTCAATTAGGAAATGCCATAACTTCAGTTACACACAATTGATTTTAAATTTACGTATAACACAGTTTTCATTGTTTTGCTAAAATTTCACAAAATGATGTGATCGGTGGTACATTAGTCAGGAACCTATTGGGATAAGGGCAATGCAGGGCTCTGTAGGTGACCCGGAAAACTGGCTCCGATGCAGATCAGAGCAAGGACCAGCAGCAGGCATGCTGTGGTGCTTCTGGGTGCTGGAGAAGCTCAAAGAGGGAGATTTTGGGGGGGAAAAGCAGGATCCGAGTGTGTCTGGGGAAGAAGGGAAGCTTAGAAGCCAGATACCGGTAAGTGAGGAGCCTCCTTTCCAATCCAAGTCTATAAGGAAAAGGGATGTGTGGTCAGCTAAGCCCCAACATGAGGGCTTCACTAAGTTGGGCAGAATGCCCTCCTCCCACCCCTTCATCACCCTGGACAGTAACCAGAGGCTTTTGCTTCCAGATATTATTTAGTTTAAATTAAGAAATGTCATCTTTTCAACTATGCATAATTATTTTTAAATTTCCTTATAACTGAGAATTTTCATGGTTGGGCTAAATTTTCAGAAATGACTTGGAGGTGAGAAAAAAAATAATTCACCCTCTACACTTTCAAGTTCTCACCTAGGGCCCCTGAGAGAAAAGATTAAGAAGAGAAAAACAGAAGTTGATTACACATGTATCTCATATACATGGGAGATACGCAGGAAAAAGAGTAACTTTCAAAGGTGGCTTTGAATTCAGACTTAAACGGCCGCTTCAGCTAAAGGCACTGGAGAGAAGGTGTGGTGGAAGTCATGACTGGGGAGGAGAGCGGGAACATAAGGGTAAGATTTGCCATGCAGATTTAAGTCCGTAAGTTTTACATTGATTAGTGTCTCTCGTGGTATAGAGTCATTCCTGTCTTCCTGATAGGAGAATGGAACACTTATAAATGGAAATTTTCCCTGAAAGGGTAACTTTGACTCTGTTTTCAGAGCTTTTCCTGTGTGTGCTGCTTCTCAAAATAATGGACTCAAAAATAACTCTTATGCCAAAGAAGCATATTTTGGAATGGCATTTTCTGGTCTGTATGCAACAGGTACATAGACAGAGTCCCTATGTGATGCAGAGAATTTAGAATTCAGCTTGAGACGCAGGGCAGTGGAACAAATAGTTCCAGAAGCAGACTCAGACCCAGCACTGAAACACGGGCTGGGGGATGTTAGGGTGATGGAGAAGCTCCAAGTGACTCGAAGCAAGGCCTTCCCAGTTGACTTTATTTACTCTACGTTTCCAGAAATGGGTTGCATATAACCCATGGGATGATCTGATAAAAAACTGAAAGCCAGAAGGAGGTGGACAGAGGAGAAAGGAGTGAAGGAAATAGGGGAATGAGGAGTCTGGGGAGACCCAAGGTGGCTGACATTCAAGAGTTTGGTAGATTGATCGGCACAGCTGAGCCTGGTTGAGAGAAATGGAACTCATGCAGGCACCAGGCCCATCAGTGGGACTCCTCCAAGGATAGGACTTGGAAGATAGGACTTGGTAGAATGGAAGAATATGGACTTTGGCTTCAGCTCACCTGCCTGGGAACCTGGCTACACTGCTCTAGCTATTTGATTTCAAATTAGGAGAAAAAATTGTTATGAGGCTAGAATCCCACCACATGCCTAAGATTGCCTAACGTGGAAACTGGCAGTAGAAACTGTTCAAGAAATTTCAGTTTCCTTCCTTGATCCATGAATAAACAACTGCATTCCCAGAGGAAATGCTCTTCTAAGAATTTAGACAGAAATCATAAATCGTGGCCTCCATCAGTGTCTTTTGGCCTCTGTTCACTCCCTGGGGAGTGGGAGACAGCTTCCTGCACGGCCTAGGAAAGCTCTATTGTTTTGGCCTCCCCCACACCAATCCCATTCCTGTAAATTGGGAGGCAGAAAGTGCCCCACCCAACATGATACTCTCTAATTCCAAAGTTATTTCCAAAACCTTCCAGGTAAATGGAGAATGCCCAGTTAAATTTGAATTATAACTAAAGAATGAAAAGTGTTTTAATATAAGTGTGTCTCAAATATTACTTGGGACTTACTTATTCAAATTTAACAGAACCGCCTTTATTTTTTTACCCTAAATTCTATTTAACCATTTAACCATAATTTCTGTTTTTCTCAGTCTTAAGCATAGGCTTCCATTTCCCAGATTCTCGTAGCACCCTCTGGGTAAAAAGAAAAATGGTGGCATCACCAGGTATTGACAAGGATGTGGGGCAAATGGAACTCTCACCCACTACTGATGGGAGTGTAAATTGGCACCACTACTTGACAATAATGTCTGGCACTATCTGCCAACCCTAGGACCCAGCAGTTCTACTCCTGGTAGACACAGCAGGAACACGTGCCTCGTCCACCTAAAGATATGTGCAAGACTGTCCATAGCACTAGGTGACCATTCCTAATGGTCCAAACTGGAAAAAATACAATGGCAGCACGGATAAATAAGTTGTACTTCATCTGTGTGATGATTTATTATATGTTAATGAGGATAAATGAAGTATTGCTGTATGCTCCATGGTTGCATCTCACAGTCCTAACTTTGGACGAAAGAAGCCAGACACAGAAGAATACATAGTGCGTATAATTGAACAGACGTAAGGCTAAAACATGGCAGAGGCAGAGGGACTTCCTAAGAGAGTGAGGAGGGCTTCTGTGGTGCTGCTCATTGTCCTTCTTGAGTCAGGCTGTGGTCACAAGGACAGAATGGTTCACGTTAAATTCACCGATCATGCTGACGAGTTCTGCACTTCACTAAATGTATACTGGACTTCGGTGGGAGGTCTACCGAAAGAGTGGAGGTCTATCCCGATGGCGCTCCTTCTGTAGACCCGTATGGTTGGAAATACCTTCTAGAGTATATGCGTGGTTTCTTTTATTCACAAAACTTTGTGTTAAATCTGTGGGAAGGACCTGCAAGACATCTACCTGCTAAAACCATGTGAAGGACCTCATAGTCACATTTTTAAATCTTGGGTATTGGGGTATCCCAGCAATCTGTACAAGTCTTGGGTGTGATAGTTTAGGGGTGAGCAGGATTTGAACGCATTCATGTTTAGAGGGTGTCTGAGAACCAGGCAGATCCCCCTACTCTGACCCTAAACATTGCTCTAAAGTAAAGAAGTAAAGTAAAGTAAAGTAAAGTAAAGAAGTTGGACCCCAAAGATTACAGGTGGGGAATTTTTGAAGTATGTCCATATTCAAATGGAGATCAAATGGAGATCCACTGAAGGAAAGAATTCTACCGTATTGAACAAAAGTTCTTTTTAAAAGGGCTATTTTGAAGATTATGATTCTGATTTTGGAGGAACTATAGTGATTGGCAGTGGAAGGAATCAAGTGTAAAATTTCTTAAATAAAAATTTATTGACTTTAAATTTTAAAAAAAAAGAAGTTTATTGGAAGAGGGAGAAAAAAGTAGAACTGGAGAGTTACGCTGTCCACATAGGAACAAGAAGCAAAAGAAAAAGAGACAGGTGGGTGGGAGGGGAGAGACAAGCAGGATCTGCCACACAGGAGATGGATTTCAGAATAGGGTGTGAACAAATCCACGGGGAAACCGGGGCAAGCAACAATCCCCGGGTTCTAGCTTTTGAAACATGTGTGACTAGGAAACAACGTGTTAGGTCCCATTCCTCACAAGGACTGCTTGTCTGGCTGCTGTGGACCCAGTTTCTACATCCCTGGGAAACTGAATCAGACACCGTTAGAACCTTCCAGAAGCTCAGGCTTCCTGGTGCCCTTGATGTTTTTGAACCACGGTTTCTCGTTGCAGCACTGTTGTTGACATGTGGAGATAAAACATTAGTTGTTGTGGGGGCTGTCCTGTGCTTTGCAGATTGTCTAGCAACATCTCTGGCCTCCACCCACTAGAATGACCATAGCACCTCACTCCCAGTTGGGACAACCAAAAATATCTCAAAGCATTGCCAAATGTCCCCTGGGGGCAGGGAGCAAAACAATCCTGGTTGTGAACCAGTTACCTGAACACGCATGGTGGAACTCTAGAGGAAGTTTTGAGTGTCTGGGTTCAAGACACTAAAAATACATACCTAGATAAACACACACAAGCACACACATGCGGACTGACAGGCAGACTTAGGAAAGCGAAGTCAGTCTCAAACTGTCCACCTCTCTACAGTTTCAAAATTTGCCTGGGAAGGGACACCCTAAGTAGTGCTTACTTTCCTTCCCGAACAGGTCTGCTCACTCTAGCTGGCCGAGATTCATAATCCCAGATGGACAGACTCCGCGGAAACAAGCTTAAGAGCTTTAGAGTCCCAAGAACTGAATTCAAATCCCAGCCCTTGGGGCACCTGGGTGGCTCAGTGGGTTAAAGCCTCTATCTTCAGCTCAGGTCATGATCCCAGAGTCCTGGGATCAAGCCCCGCATCGGGCTCCCTGCTCAGAAGGGAGCCTGCTTCCTCCTCTCTCTCTGCCTGCTTCTCTGACTACTGTGATCTCTGTCTGTCAAATAAATAAATAAAATCTTAAAAAAAAAAAAAAAACAAGGACAAATCCCAGCCCTGCCACTCTGTCTCCCTGGACATATGACTTACTTTCTGTTTCTTTCCCCTTCCTCTGCGGCTTTGTGGAAGACGTGCCCGTGTTCCACAGTGTATGGGAGCGTGTGAGGGAAGGGCGGGGATTTTACCAATTTCCCTCAAGGGGCAAGTATTCTCTTTTATGTAACTGCTGCTCGTGAAGAATTTACCCCATGCCAGACATCCCTCTAATCACTCAAATCACTCAAATATTATTCAATGACCCTGACGGCTTTATAAGCTACCATTGCGCATATCCCCATTTCACAGATGAGGACACTGAGTCACAGGGTCATTCATTAGCTAGTGACTGGAAAGCTGGGAGTCTGTGGCCAGTGTCGATAATGGAAACCACTGGATCATGCTGCCTGGTCCACTTTTTTATCTTCAGGTTTTATAATGTCATATATATATATATATATATAAATTTTTCCCCCCTGATGAGACTGGGAAGAGGGTGCAGGGCAATACTCAGTCTTCGTCCTCATGTCCTTATTATAAATTAAGGATGTTGGACTAGCGATCATGACTTTTCCTTGGCCCTGGCATGTCACTCTTTGCCTCAGTTTCCGTGTGTGCAATAGGAAGCATCTTATCAGCCTTCTTTCCCCGCGTGCTGCAGTCTGCTGGGAACATGAAAGAGATCGGCATTAACCAGAGCTCAGACGGGAACACATTTAGAAAGTAGAATGCTCCTTGCAAGTGTGAGCCACTGTCATGTCGGCAACAGATCACACTCAGGTTTTCCACCTGCTTTCCTGGCACTTAGACACTCTGTAGACTCTCTCTTCCACATATATGGTGATTGGCAGTTTTCTTTTTTCTTTTAAAGATTTTATTTATTTATTTGACAGAAAGAAACACAGCAAGGGAGGGAACACAAGCAGGAGGAGTGGGAGAGGGAGAAGAAGGCTCTCGCTGAGCAGGGAGCCCGACGCAGGGATCGATCCCAGGACCCTGGGATTATGACCTGAGCTGAAGGCAGATGCTTCATGACTGAGCTCCAGATTGGCACATTTCAATCTGTCTTCATGTAATGGGATCTTACTGGGTCTTGCCAAATAAAGCAATGACGTCAGTCCAAGCTTTCAGATCAACACCCATTGCACACTGCAGCACCGCTGTGTTAGTTTTCGGGAGCTGTGATTCCAGGCATGGCCCCTCACTATGAATCAGTCACAGGACCCGCTACGTAACGACATTTAGTCTCAAAGAGACACAGGGGTGCCTATGTCAGCTCACGGACATACAAGAAACAGTGTTGAGCAGACATGGTCTGCCGACCTACTCTCATCACAGTAACACAACAAACCATGAGAAGAATGCTACTGCACTCATTTTAAAGTTGTCAAAACTGAGGCACAGAGAAGTTAGCTTATTTGCCCAAGAAAACATAGCAGTGGAAAACAGATTGGAACCCAGTTCCTAATCACAATCTAGACCCTGAGGAGTCAAAGTGTGGGCCAGATACCAGCAGAACTGGCACACCCACAGAGTTTGTTAAGAAAGCAAGCCTCAGGGGGGGCCTGGGTGGCTCAGTGGGTCAAAGCCTCTGTCTTCGGCTCGGGTCGTGATCCCAGGGTCCTGGGATCGAGCCCTGCATCGGGCTCTTTGCTCAGCGGGGAGCCTGCTTCTCCCTCTCTCTGTCTGCCTCTCTGCCTACTTGTGATCTCTATCTGCCAAATAAATAAATAAAATCTTTAAAAAAAAAAAAAAAAGCAAGCCTCAGGTCCCATTCTGGACCCACCGAATTAGGTTCCACATGCTAAAAGGATCCTAAGTGAGTCCTGTGCATGGTGTAACGTAAGAACCACCGCTGCTTAGTGTACATCCAGCCACATAGAGAAGCGCAAAACCTACGGATAGACCTACAACACATGCACACACGCATACAGTACAGAGTGTTTTTACAATGTACTTCTAACACCTTACTTCAAGGAAGGGAATTCAGAGGTTACAAAACAAGCGGCAAGAGTCCCTGTGTTAGATTAGGAATTAAGTTAGTTGAATTAACACACAGTACAATCTAGGGTCGGTGTGACTTGTGGCTGGGACAATCACAACAGATGCCTGTTTCATGGTCCCTATCAGACTGATTCTCCAGCTGTTTTTTTTAACAGATTTATTTGTTTACTTGACAGAGAGAGAGACCATAAACAGGGGGAGTGACAAGCAGAGGGAGAGGCTTTCCACCGAGCAGGGAGCCCAATGCGGGGCTCGATCCCAGCACCCTGGGATCATAACCTGAGCTGAAGGCAGAGGCCCAACCCACTGAGTCCCCCAGGTGCCCCTGCTCCCTGGCATTTTGTTTTTATACCAAACACAGCCAAACTGTACACTTACTATAAACTACTGACCACGGCAAGTAGACGTTCCCAGGGCTGCACAAAGGGCAAGGAAGCGCTGGAAGAATTGTTGAGATAGAGTCTCTGCCTGGAACAATTGTTAGGATTAGGGTCTTGAAGTTTCACATAGTTTTCCGTTTCGATACGTTGGCTAGACTCATTGGTTTGGTTGTGTGACTCTATTCATCCGAAGCATTGATTCTTGCAAGAAGTACTTTTCTATTAAGAACACAGCCTTACTGGGGCGCCTGGGTGGCTCAGTGGGTTAAAGCCTCTGCCTTCGGCTCAGGTCGTGATCCCAGGATCCTGGGATCGAGCCCCGCGTCGGGCTCTCCGCTCAGCGGGGAGCCTGCTTCCTCCTCTCTCTCTGCCTGCCTCTCTGCCTACTTGTGATCTCTCCGTCAAATAAATAAATAAAATCTTTAAAAAAAAAAAAGAACACAGCTCTACTGGCATATTGTTTTTTCTTGAATGACACACCCGTAGCAGCAACAGCTATGTGTACCTTTTGTGTCATGCTTTTCCCAGTACGTATTTTGAAGGTATTGGGTCATTCATCCTTGAGGCCAAAAGTGTATCTCTAACATTCAGTGTTGAACAACATATTACCTATGCAATTTATTCAACTTCTGTAACTATTCCGCAGATAGTAGATCGAATTCACATCATGTGCCCACTATGATTACATAAGAGTAAGAAAGCTATCGCAGTCCTCCTAAATCATCAGAGAGGAGAAAGACCTTTGGACTCCAACGAAATGTTTACCCAGCTGTAGAGTTTCAACCATAGTTCCTGGCGCGAGGTGACAGTAATCACAGAGCCTTCTCGGTCGGCTGGTTTTCCCTCCGTGTCGTAAAGCAGATGCTTGATGATAAATGCTAGAGGCAGCCTTCGAGGGTGGTCGGAGTGCCCTGGCTCTTATTGTTCCAGAACACCTCCACCCCTTTTGTGGGGACTCATCTGGTGGGGAATCAAATGATCATAGCCACGATCTCAGTGGAGACAAAATCCATCTGGAGAAAGAGCAGGGCAGGGGAAGAGCTAAGAAGACCGGCCGGGAAGGGCTGAGCAAGACTGAAATGACCTGTACTCAGTGTCCCCAGAACTGTCTGCATCACAAGAACTTTTACTTACAGAGGGTCCACCCCAGCTACTGAGTCGGAATCAAGTAACTGTGTTTTCAACCGTGCACTAGTGCACAGTCAAGACTGAGATGTGCTCTGGGAACATCTTTGATCGGGGCCTTCCCAGCGACAGGGAGAAGAGGGGATGGATAATGGGGCCGGACGTCCTTGCACCTGGCTAAGGGGAGTGTGAGAGGCGAGCCGGGGCAAGGGCTACAGAGCATGGCGTAGGGTTAGATGTGAAGTAGTGAAGAAGAAAGTTTTACATTAGCCGTTGTGAAACCAGATACATTCTCTCCCTTGGGATTCCTGACTGGGTAGAGCCCAGGAGACTTCGCTTGATCGCTGGATGAAATCTGAGACGCATATAGGCACCACTTTGTTCGAGGGACACTGTTTTTAGTGGTTTTGCCACTACTGGATTTTTCTGTGGAAGCTTGAAGTCCAGCCCCCGGGCCTTCCCCCCCCCCCCCCCCCCCAGATTCTGGCCTGATGATTTCACAAAAAGAAGTTAATTGGTTTTTGGTGTTTTGGGCTTTTTTTTTTAAGTAACCAAGGACATCTGTTAAAACTCCAGCTATCAGGATACGACTAGCAATTATGCAATGAGGACTGGAGTTATCTAGAAGCGCTGGTGTAATGAGAACTTTCTTGCACAAGTAAAGAACTCTGTCTCACAAGGTTCGATTGAGGGACAATTGAGGTAATGCCTGTGTAATAGCATTGTAAAAGTTATTACAATCACTATTAAATAGAATATCACGTGTGCAAAAAAGACTTTGTTTAAGAAGGTTGTCTTGAAATAGAAGGAAAAAAATCATCTTGCTGATAAAAAGGATCAGAGGAAGGGGCAATAAAACCCCCAGAAAACCTGTGGAAGGAACCCCCACTCCGTGTCCGTGAAGTCTCTCATTACCGAGTACAGACGATAGTCTAGAAACGTCTTGCTGAGTCAGTCGAGGGCGGCCACCGTGATTCAGGAGAGGTGTGATGAGAAGACTGCTCAGCTGGGATCAGGATATCCTACCAGAACAGGTAGGTGTCTCACACTTTTCTGGTTTTGTTTTCACAGGCAGTGCCCTCTGGAACTCACCTTAAAAATGAATCCAATTGTTTCGCAACCTGGATACGGCACGGGGGGTGTGATGAACAGTGACTGGCAAACCGGCGTATTTGACTGCTGCGATGACCTGGGGATTTGTAAGTGCGCCTAATTATTCTCCTCCTTGACTCCCAGAATGCAGGTTCCCGACCTAATTAAACTTGTCTACTTCTCCTGTCACCGAGCTCCCACTCTATGGCCAACTCGGAAGTCACAAGCTGCAAGCCCATGGGTGGGTTTAGCCACCAGATGTGTTTTGTTTGTCCTGTACATGATGAACTTGCTTCATGTGGTAATTTAAAAATACCAGGAAACACATCAAAATCAGATTTCACACACACAAAAAGATCTGGCTTTCCAATCTAGATTTCCAACTTCTCTCTGGAAAATTTGGCAAGATGAGCCTTCATCACACAGGGCAGAGTTCAGCTGCTTCTTAACATGAGCCAATCCCATTAAAAGAGAGTCTCACTCTATAGTTGGCTGTATTTATTCATGCCCGCTATTGGCTATTTTGTGGGTTTTTTCCGGTCTATTCCACTCACTTTACCTGCATGACCTTGAGTCGGTGACCCTTGTCGAGATCCTTCGCCGTTTGCCATTTTTCAGCTCTTGGGCTCACCGCACTCTTGATGCTTTGCTCCGTCTTCTGCTTCCCTCTCCCTTCTCTGACGATGCTGCTCCATGCGCTCCGGCTCTCAAGGCCATTCTTGCCAACTCTTGTCACTGTTCCATTTCAGAAAGCACCACAGGCTTTTAGCTTTACTGACTTCTACTTCTTTCCCACCACAAAACACACTTTGGAGTGAGAAGACTTTTTCCGGAGCCATGGGGTTGCAGACATTCTCTGTGGGGTTCCTCCTGACCTCAGGCGTGAGGAACAGCCCCCTTTTTCCGTGGGTGATGGAAGTTCCCGGATCTTTGGCCTTTTGCTTAAAAACAGTCATCAAAGAACCGCTGACTCTCTCATCGCATCTAGGGTACCGCACACCACAACTCCACCCCGGCAGTTTTCAAAATAGACTTTCACTCAAAGCGTATCTGAGAACAGTTTCCTGTTTGTTGTCACTTTCTTGAGCCCTTTCTGGGCCTTGCAGAGCATCTCTAAAGCAGAGCTGCACTCAGGTCTGTAAACAGCTGAGAGCAAAATCCCGTCCTTTCTGCGGGCGTCCATCCTCCTAACAATGATGGGGTCCTTTTGCCCGAAAGACCTTCTAGAATCTATTTCTGCTCATTGTCCCTAATGATTTGTTCACTCAGTGTTTTGACCCTCAACACCACCCCCCGCCATGCTTTAGAGGGCTTCTCAGACATCCTGACGCCACAGATTTCCTCCCCAGGCGAGACCCAATGTCACAAGGCAGGGAAGAAGGATCATGCGAACATGCTCTGAATGGCAAGGCAGGAGCTTCTGCAGTTAAATTGGACCCGGTACAGTGACTCACGAATTACCCCCAGTTGCTGGACAGAGGGCTCCAGAAGCCAGGCAGAAAAAGCCAGATAACAAACACTGCTTTCTCCGGGGCCCATTAGAGCCGTCTCTGGAGCCAGCATCTTTTGGAAAGACATGATTTTGTTGCCGGCGAGACGACTCTCACTAACTCCTCTTTGTGGCTTCCCCTTGCACGCAGGCCTCTGCGGCACTTTCTTCCCCCTGTGCCTCTCGTGTCAGATCGCCTCCGACATGGACGAGTGCTGCCTGTGCGGGGCCAGCGTGGCTATGAGGACCTTGTACAGGACGCGCTACGGCATCCCGGTGAGTCCCCGCGCCCCGCCACACGAGCCACACCCGAGGGCTCCCTGCAGGAGGACCACAGCTGCACAGCTGCCCTCCTCGCCTCCTGGGCTTGACCCTAATCTTTGCTCCACTCCCATCCTAAATTTTTTAAATGATGGACGGGGACCGCGCTGCTGTTCATACCAGGGAACATTTGTAATAAAATCTTACGTTCCTGTAGATGTGTCCCTGAAACGGTGGCTGCAGGTGAGTAGGTGAGGGGTGGAGAGCCCCTCACCCTCTCCCCACTTTACTCAGTCAGACCCAGGACCCCGCAGATCTGTAGGCTGGATGACGGTGTGTTAGGAAGCCAGGGGGAGAAAATGCGCCTGCGGTAGATCCCTTGCAAGCCAGCACATCTGGCTCATAAGCCAGTGCTCACTCCTTCAACAGAGATGTGTCCTGTGCATGGGAGAGATGCTAGAGGCACCTCAGTGCATGTAGCTTACATCCTGTTTCTTCTTATTTTTTCAGACCTCTATTTTAACATAGTTTCAAACTTGAAGAGAAGCTGCAGAAATCATAAATGGGGAAAAAAAAAAAGGAGAAACAATACAAGGAATTCCTGAATACTGAAATCCTGCCCCTTCCTTTCATTTCCTCTTCTCCACTTCTTTGTCTAGTCTCTTTCAGGAACATCGGTAGGAAATGACAGACTTGACATCCTATAGCATCTCTACGGCACCACGCATTTCTTAGTGACAAGGGCCTTCATTTCTGTAACTATAATGCAATGGCTGAAATCAGGAATTTAACACAGATATGGTACTATTCGCTAATTTGTGGGTCTTATTTAAACTTTACAAAATAACCCAACAACATTCTGAGGATGAGAAGAAAACCAATCCGAAGCCACAAATTCTGTTCAGTTGTCATTCCTCTTTAGTCTCCTACAATAGGGAATAGTTTCTCAGTCTTTCCTTGCCTTTTTCCCCCCAAAATGCAGACCATTTATTTTGTAGACTGTCCCTCAATTTGGTCTGTCAAATGTGTCCTCATGGATATATTTAGGGTTTACACTTTGACAGAACCTCCACAGAACTAATGTAATAGTCACTGTGCTTCCTATCAAGACGCACACGACATCACTGTATCCCATTATGGTTGTTGTTTCCTTTGATTACTTAGTTAAGGTAGTGTCCGCCATAAGGTTCTCCACCTTCTGGTGAAGTTCTCCACCTAAGGTCGCCATTTTTCCCTTCGTAACGAGTAGGACCTGGTAGAGAGACGTGAGCACGCTGCTCCTCATAGCCCTTCAGCCACTGGGACTAACGTCCGCTGAAGCTTCTCGCCTGAATTACTGGTTACCATGATGGCTGTCCATGGCAGAGCTCACGCTCTAATGGGAGAAGACTGCTACACTGTGACTCAGTAAAAACCTTATAGGATGCTAATAAGTGGCACAGAAAAAAATTAAACAAAGAAGAGGAATAAAGAACGTTGAAGCATTCTAATTTTATTTTATTTTTTTCGGCATTACAAAATTTATTTTTATCCAAGCAATGTTTATCCCAGGAATGCAAAGATGGCTCAGTATCAGAATACTCTAGTTACAGATTCAAAAAGAAAAGCCATTATCATCGTTTCAGCTGATGCAGGAAAAACAGTCAACAAAATTCAATGTCCATCCACATTTTTAGAAAGGGAGTTCTAATGTTAAATAGGGCGATGAGGGAAGGCTTTCTTACAAAAGTGAAAGGATGAGAAAGAAGTTACCCACAGGGGGAAGAGCTGGGCAGAAAAAAGAGTATCGCCCAAGGCTTTAAAGTAGAGTTTATCTGGAAAGTTCCAGAAACTGGAAAGGGCCAGAGAGGCTGGAATAGAATGAGTGAGAGGGTGGGGGCAGGATGTCATAGAAAAAGATATTAGAGCAAGATTTAGAAACTCTAGGGCCTTGAGAACCATTGTAAGAACCTGAGCTTTACTCCGCGTGAGCAGGGAAGTCACTGAAAACGGTTTAAACAAACGGGTGATGTGACGGATTCTGTTCCTCGAAATGTAGCCTCTGCCCCACTCACCTCCCAATGGACTGGGAGCAAGTTGCTCGTCTCCCTAAGCCTCAACCCCCTCATTGATAAATGGTCACACCAATCCTCCCCTTTAATGGGGTAGCAAGAGTCATGGGAGATAATGTACGGAAAGGGCTTAACACAGGACCTGGCAAGTAATACGTGCTCAGTAAACAACTACTTCTCTTTTTGTTCTTTTCTCTGAGAATTGCTCAGCTATTTCCTCAGGGAAGAGGTGTGTGCAGGGCCCTGGCCTCATTTCTCCTGTGTGTTTGCTCAGGTCCCTGACTTCGCAGCACTCAAGGCTGCCCTCATTCATGTTAACCCTAACGTAGCACAACACACATGGGCTCTTAACTCTGTGCCTGGACTGGGACTTCCTGAATCGTGTGCGAGGTGTCACGCATGTGCGCTTCCGTACATGATGTGATGGTTACGTTCTCAACGCAACCCAAGACCCCGACACGGTATGTAGGAAGGGGTCCTTAGCTGGATCCTGGAGATGAGGCTTTGGGAACAGCTCGGCATGTTCTCCGATAAATCACGTGGTGGCATCAGTTTTCTCATCTGTCATGAGGAAGTTGTGCAAGGTGATTTCTAGGTCTAGGATTCTAGCTATAGTAGGTTTCCTCAACATACAATGAAGCGGAGTATTTATAGACAGTGTATCTCTATTTCCTCCTTTGAACAGACCTAAAAATAATTCCCAGGACTGGTTTATATAGTTCAGGCTCTCTGCTTTGTTTCCCTTTCATATCTATGCAAATCTTTGTGGGGCTGCGACAGTACACCTCTCTGATCTGCCCCTTCTTTTGTGGATACAGCCAGGAGAGCATACCTTTGCCAGGGCACAACCTGTGCAGGAGAGAAGGAGGAAGAAAAGAGATAACCACTGGTTGTACTACCGTGAGCTGAATATTATTCTGACATGTAGTTGCTCATGTACTGCCTGCAAACTCTTGTGGTGGGGGAAGTGTTACCTCCTTTTATAGACAGGTTAGCTCTTTGCCCCAAATGCTTACACTGGTAGATGACGATCAAAGCACTGTAGCAACAGGAAAAATTTCTTTTCATGAAACATAAATCACTCATAGTCTCACCATTTAGAAGCTCCTACGTACACACTGCCACCCCCCACCCCACCCCACGAGCTCACACTATAAATTGGGAATTATATTAAACTCAAACCTTAAGAACATAAGTGCTATCAAATAATGGATTCAAAATGCTTTCAGTCTGTCAAGACACACAGTAATAAAACCGGGTTATCAGACTAGAACTCCCCGGTTCCCTCAGTGCCTCCTACACCAGAACAGGAATCCCTTCAAGGGCACGTCACCCGGAAGGTCATTGAGGACCCGGTTGGACACTTCCATTGAGAGGGCCCTCAAATCCTTGCAAAGTCCCCCATCCCATGGCTTTCCAAACAAATTCTTTCTCTTCTTTCTTCCTTCCCCCATAATTTGTGTATCTCCCCTTTGCTCCAAACGTCTTCCATTGCAGAACTTGAGAGATGTCAATGAAAACGCAAGAGGGATAAAATATGGGGCCCCATCTGGCTCTGCTCACAAACTACAGAAAAATTGGTGCATTTTATGACTGGATTTAAAGGGAAGCCATCTCAGAATTGATGTTAGAGGATGAGGGCTGTAGTCATACCCTGCAGATCAGCTGAAATCGTGTCATATATGGTTAAGGGCACAGGCTTCAGAAAAGAAAGACCAAGGGCCGCTACCAATTTGTTATGTGATCTGAACAAGTAATTTACCTTCACGTGGGTCATCAGAAAAATGGAGATAATGAAAATCCTCATGCTAAACCAGTAACATAAAATGTACCTTTTAAGGAGTTTTGAAAAGCTATGCGAATGCAAGGACTTGCGTGACTCTATTTATAGCCTATGTGTGGACCCGCTGTTTGTTTTTTAACAGGGATCTATTTGTGGTGATTTCCTATGGCTGGGATGTTTTCCTCTGTGCACCCTTTGTCAGCTCAAGCGAGATATTGAAAAAAGAAAAGCAATGAATGCTTTCTAAAAGGTGCTTGGTAAGTTGTTGGAAATTCTTTGATTTAGTTGTATCAAAACAAACGCTCAATAACATCCTTTATTTCCTTGGTCCGCTCTCACAAATACATGAAATATCGCTTACAAAATGGAGGACAAAGGATTTTTAATTGCCAGCCGACACCAACAGTTGGTAGTCAGCATCCACAGGCTGAGAGAGCGAAACCTGGAAGGATAGGAGAGAATTCCGAGGTTTGTTGGGTTGTCTGCCGTGTGACATACCAGTGAACAGGTCCCGTGTCACCCATGCATATCTTCACAAGACCATGATTTGAGGTAGCTGAGGTGTGCGTGTTACCATTCATTTCCCCAAGTCTAGTTCCTAGGTGTGCTGCTACCACACTAACCAGATGAGCTGTTAAAGTAAGTGTGACTGTGTAATGTGCCTACTTCTGTGTTCTTGGCAACACCAGAATATTAGTATAAGAATCCCTCCTCCAAAGCTATGGGAAGCTACTTTAGTTTCTATAAATTCAGGGTGGATATTTCACCCAGTTATCCAAAATTCCCAAAGCCCCCACTATGAGGAGAAGTTACTGACGTGTTGTCAGAGTTAGGTAGCTGCTCATTTCCCTGTTTCCCAGCTCCCCTAGTCACATTTTTCATCTTCTGAGCAGCTATTTCTCTCAAACAGGTGGGTAATAGTTTACGTGTCCTATCTTTTGATCTCTTATTGCCAGTCCCCGTGGAATTCGCAATCAAAGCTTAGTTTTCCCCGGGAATGACTATTATCTATACAATCCTTTCCCACCCAGAGGTCTTTGTGAATGTTTGATCAAGGTGCAACATTCATGAGTGTAAGTTGTCACTGGCCCTATCTCTCTCTTTCCTAGTTATTTCTTTGCCACATACCCCACAAAATGATGTCTTCTTCACAAACATATTAGTTCGTCTCATGTTGCATTTTTGTATCCTAGCATTTGTCTTCTGACTGTTTCAATGGCTTCCTGGAATGACTAACATGCTTTACTCAGTTTCAGGCAGAGTCATGATAGGGAGTTTTCTTATTATTCTTTTTCCTCCTTATATTCTACCTCCAGAGAATTGGCTGTTGTCTCTCTTTTCAAGCAGTGACATTTGTTAAAAGTCCTATATTAACAACTTGAGTCAGAATTTGATGCCTAAGTAGTCCTGAGGGAAGGAGGATGTGACAGTACCTGTACAGTCAATGAAAAAGACTGTTTGGTGCTCTCTGCCTTTTGGAGACCCTTACCTTGACATGGTTGATGATCCATTGACATTTGACAACAGAAGTTGACTCTGGCAATCTACAGAGTGCTCCATTGTTTCCCTCAACCACCTAGCAACAATGCTTGATACCTAGCAGGCACTTAACAAATATTGTGGGAGAATAGATCAGTGCAACTTTCAAGAAAGGAAGCATAATGAGGCCCTAACCTAGGAGACTCATCTGAATCTTAACTGGTGATTGTGACTCTTTCTAATGGATTATACTGAACCAGGGGCCATGATTTGATATAGATCTCAAAATATGCCAAAGCATGGTGGTAGAGGATGGGTGGAATGGAAAGTTTTGATACTTAGAACAAGATAATGTGAAGACAGATGAAACTGATAAATCCTAATTTGTTCATTCATTTACTCTCTCCTTTTTTCTTCTGGTTTCTACAGGTCACATTCACAATGTGGTGAAAGAAATGCTAGAATCACATACTGCACCTGTTGAGTGCTATCTCACCACACATTTTAGAAACTAATTCAACCAATCATATGGTTTCCAATGGCTTCAAGACACTTTTAATTTCTAGTTTATTTCAAAAGAAATAAATTTCCAGTGCTGTTCTCTAAAATGACTGCTAATAAAAAATTAATATCCTCAACATTTCTTGTGTCTTTATTTTTTTACTTAAATTCCATGAGCCAACATATAGTACATCATCAGCTTCAGATGTAGTGTTCAATGACTCATCAGTGTCTTTGGATACAGCTTTATGAAAAACTATAATATAACTTTTAAAAAATGAACCCAAATTTGTCAAAATATTAAAGCTGAATGATAGGTACATGGAGAATCTTTTTTTTTTTTATTTTGAAAGGTTTTTTTTTTTTTGAAGGATGATTGACACATAAAGAGGATTCCACTTTTCTATCTTTATATATGTTTGGAAATGTCCAGAATAAAACGTGTTTTAAATGTTGTCAAGACTTTTCTAATTTTAGACTTTCCCACCACTGGTAGGCAAGGAATCACTCTGGGCATTCCCTCACTCCCAAAAGGGTGGTACTTTGACCTACCTTGGGCCTCCCTTTGGGAGCCAGGATGACCTTCGGCACTCCTTATAGCCCCACTCAAGGCTGAAATAAATCCGCTCCAGGAGTACTGGCTGAGCGATGCGGAGTTTACTATAGATTCTATGGACAAAAGAGAGGATTTCTGTCGTAAGCCACAAAGCAAGACTTCTAACTGAAATTGGCATTAGACATTTCCATCCTCCCTAAAGCCATCTGCAGCGAGCCAGCCACAGGAGCTCCACATACCTTTCTTTCTCCACTCCCCCTCCTTCCCTGCACCAAGGTTAATGTGGCATTTTCAAATATTGAGATATAATTGAGTTATAGGTGTACAATATTATGATATGACCCATGTACATATTGGAAAATGATCACCACAATAAGTTTAACTATCCCTGAACATAGTTATAATTTTTTCTCGTGTTGAGAAGTTTTAAGATTACTCTCTTCCCAACTTTCCGATATATAATACTTTACAATGTATTCTACCATGCTGTACACTACATCCCCATAACATATTTATTTTATAACTGGAAGTTTGGACCTTTGGCTCCCTTCACCGTTTCACCTACCCCACCATGCCCACCTCTGTCTACCCACAATCCATCTGTCTATGAGTTCAGGTAGTTCATTTCTTTATCTTAGATTTCCATAGAAGCAACACCATGCAGTGTTTGTCTTTCACAGTCTGACTTCTTTCACTTAGTTTAATCCCTTCAAGGTCTATGCATTGCCGTCCCAAATACCAGAACTGCCTTCTTTTTTAATGGCTGGGGAACGTTCCATTGTGTATATACACCACATCTTCCTCATCCATCCGTCCTTTGGTGGACACTTAGACTGTTTCCATGTCAGCCATGCGAATAACGCTGCAGTGAACATGGGGCCGGTCCACAGGCCTTTCCTATGCAGAGCAGTTTAGTTCTACCTCAGCTTTCCAGTCCAGGAACCACACCTCCAAAGGTGCAGGATGGGGGTGAAATTCTGCTGTTACATAAAAAACAAAAAATGTTTTCCAGATCGCTAGTTTAAAAATCACAACATATTTTATGCATATCTGCACATAAAATGCATGGCAAATAGGACCTTTCTTATCATGTTTGATCTAACTGAAAAGTTTTATTATTTAGACTCATTCTCCCACTCTCGACATCGTGTTTCTCCTGGGCATAGGAAATGCCTACGGTTTCCTCGTACCAGGCTACTTGCCTTAATTAAATCGAACCCTCCTTAAATGCTACCGCCCGCTGAAGGTCAATTGCGAGAGCCAAGAAGCAGCGAGTCCGGTGAGGAAGGTGGGGCTGCAAGGGAGACGAGGAGGTGATTTACACATTTTCAAAGCAAAGGACAGCGGGGGAGAATTCATCTCACCTCCAGGGAATGGAAAGATTGTCCGTGGGTCCTGCTTCAGACTTACCTGTGGCTGCTTCGTGGCGTAAAGGGCTACAGTCCTTTCTTCTACTGCAGGGTCAACAATTCAGAGGCCGCGTGTCTGTTGACGGCGTGTGGAACGGGGCGGCTCACCTCGGGCTGGAGGAGAGCCTTCCGGATGGCGCCCTCGCGGCCGCCCGTGGTTAGTGGTTCAGCCGGGGCGGGAGCCGCGCGGTCGGCCGCACAGGGGCTGTGGACGGTCCGGGGGAAGCAGCTCAAAAGCACAAGTTGGACGCGCGGCGTCTTCACGCCCGCCTCGGAGGCCACGGAGCACCCCTGTGCGGCGCTCGCGCTTGAGGACGGCCCGCCCGGGTGCGAAGCGCCGACGCGGAAGCTCGCGCTCCTGTGCGTGGCAGCGTCCCTGAAGGAGGGCCCGCCGCCGCCCTCTCGGGACAGTGCCGCCTGGCGCGGCGGCGGCGCTGCTGTAGCACCGGCTTCACGTCTCCGGTGACGCAGAACCGGGTTCGGATCGCACCGCGTTGACGCTTGTCACAAGAGCCCACTCACCTGGACACTCCGGCTCGCACGTGCGCGGGGTCCGGACGTCCAAACTGCACGACTGACTCTGCAGAAGCTGCTTTCCGCTCTACAGTGTTTGGGTCTTTGGCTGAGGAAGACGATGCCGTAGCGTCCTCTTCCCGGGCAGCGCCCCTCAGACACTCCTGGCTGCAGGTCGCTGCCGAGGTCATCGTAAAGCCTTTTGCAACTGCTCCCTAAGCCTTGCCTTTACTCGGGTCTGGCTCTGGTTTTCGTGTAACGTCTAGAGGCAGGAGATAAATTCCATTCTGCCCCAAATTTCCATGCAGCAGCAGGTTCTAAGTCTGCTCCTACTATTTCTTTTTCCACAGTGTTTTCTTTTGGTAAAATACACATAAAATAAAATTTGTCACTTTTAAGTGTACAGTTCAGGGGCTTGAGCTACTTTTATATTGTGTAGCCCTCGTGCCATCCGTCCTCGTCATCCATCTTGTAAAACTGAAACTCTGCGCCCATTAAACACTAACTCCCCATCCCAATGTCCCTCAGCCCCTGGCAGTTGCTATAATACTTCCCGTCCTCAGGATTCATCCGTGTTGTACATATTTCAGAATTTTCTTCCTTTTTAAGGTTGAATGATACTCCATTGTACGCATATACCACATTCTCCTTATCCTTTCTTAGGTTGATGGACACTGGGGTTGCTTCCACATTTTAGCTACTTTGAATAATACTTATACGAACATGGGCGTCCAAGAATCTCTTCAAAACCCTGCTTTCAATTCTTTGAGGTATGTACCCAGATGAGGCTGTGCTAGATCATATGTAATTTTATGCTTAATTCTTTGAGAAACTGCCCTTTTATTTTCCATGGTGACTATACCATTTCACAATCCCACCAACAACACACAGGGTTTTAATTTCTTCAGATACTCACCAACACTTGCTATTTTCTCTTTCTTTGATAGTAGTCAGCCTAATGGGCAGGAAGCACTATCTCATGGTAGTTTCGATGTGCCGTTCCATAATGATCAGTGATGCTGAACATCTTTTCCTGGGCTTATTGGCCATTTATATCTCTTCTTTGGAGAAATGTATTCAAGTTCTTTGCCCATTTTTGAATCATGTTGTTTATTCTTTTAATGTTGAGTTTTAGTAGTTCTCTTGTATATTCTGGACATTGACCTCTTATCAGATATGATTTGCACATATGTTCTCCTATTCTGTAGGTTACCTTTTTCTGCCAATGTAATCTTTGTCTGGGTGGGAAGACAGATTCCTGGTGCTTCCTACCCTGGCTCCAAGGACTCACCTGAGTTTAGTAACAAATACTGTGAATGGGGAAAGGAACTATGCTCCATAATTCAGTCCTTATAACACAACACCCCAAAAACACCACTGAGAAATGGCCTTATTCACTAGCCAAGAGGGGAGAGAAGACAATAGTAACAGAGCCATGTATGTAGCCAGAGATCTGTTTATCATTTGGAATAAAAGTCTTAAAAAGGAATGTCTTCAGGAGTGGTGGATCCTGGCAGCATGGTGGGCTTGGCCTGCAGAGTAATCCCTTGGGTTGTTTCCTCTATTGGTTTCAGAATTTTTGGTTAGTGATAGAGAAGAAAATTAAACTGCACAGGATGTCAGAGCGAGGACTGAATATTTGCATGTGGAGGTGAATTCAGGCTGCTCCTTTTGTCACAAAACCACAACACTCAGAGAGGGCCTTGTAGAAGAATCGTACACACATGAGTTGGTATGTGGGCAGGTAGATGGCTGTGTGGTTTCCCCAGAAGCAGCAAGTAGTGGAGCACGTGCTCTGAAGGCCACACAACACATAGTACAAGCTTATGGATAAGCAAGGACATCGAAGACTAAGTCATCCAGTGTCACTTCTTGTCTTCAGAAATAACCTCAATATGGAACTGTTTAATGGAGAAAAAAGCAGGCCCCCAGCAACCCGATCCTTCTCTTGGAGCCTTTTTTCCCATCTGCTCTTCTCTCCCAACTCGGGACCTCCAAAATATGTCTTTCTCTCTCCCTTTGCCTCATGCCATCTTATGAAAAATATCTCCCTGCTGTACTCCTTCCCCTGTCCACCATGTCTCCCAAACCACCACCAGGGAACCAACTTCTAGATTATTAGGCAGTATATTTAACATCCTAATCTGATCTATTTGCCTTTGGACAGCTTCATCAAAGTCCAGATATTCCCAAGATAGTGGTGGCAGAGGGTGGATAGCAAAGGAGAAGACAGCAAAGGGGAACACTGGCAGAAGACTGGTCTTATATTAGTATGCCCAAAAATAGTCACCTCATTGTTCATCGTTTTGTTTTTATTGATTAAAACAAAATAGAGATATATTTATCTGAATCCCTGAATCTGATGAATCTCTAGTTTCAAATTTGAGAAAAGAAACCCATGTGCTTTCCCATAAATGATTATCCTTTTATGATCCTTTAGTCCCTATCCCAGTGCTATCCCAGTCTGCCCACTCTCAGGATACAGGGCATATCAAGTCTTTCCAGTCTGGCCTATACCAATCCAGGAATGGCTGATGAAGGGAAGTTCTTCCTGTTTTGTTTGTTCAGGTTCAGATACGACTACTGAGTTATTTACATCTAGAACCAAACTCTTTTCCTGGAGTTAAGAGTCTCATCTGGTTTGTCTCCCTCTCTGATTTCTTCCTATTCAGTTTTCCCCTGCACCCCTCTTGTTCTTTGCACTAGTCCTTATATTCTAATCATATTCTAATATAATGGTGTCTCTCTGATTATCTTGACTCTGGGAAACAAACTGAGGATTGCAGAAAGAGAGGGGCATAGGGAGATGGGGTAACTGGGTGATGGGCATTAAAGAGGGCATGTGATATGATAAGTGCTGTGTGATATATTCAACTAACAAATCACTGAACGTTATATCAAAAATTAGTGATGTACTATACCTTGGCTAATTGAATTTAAAGAAAACTCATTAGGTGCTTCTGATCAGTCTAGACCTGCATGTTAAAGATAGGCTTTTAAAACACATGATGATTAGTTCAAATCAAGAAACTACCTCTTCTTTCTAAAACTGAAAACAAAATTGTTTCTACCAGAACAAAAGAAGAATCTTTCCTAAAAATTTGCAATTTTCACTGAGTGCAAAATATACAAATTTCTGGCAGTTAAAGGATAGCTATTTTTTAAATGTTTCTAGCCTTCAGGAGTACATAAGTCAAAATTCTGAGAGACACAATCAAGAAAACTATATAATAATGAATTAGTTTTAGGGGTGAGAGGAAACTTTTCCCTTCTTCGCTAGACTAATAATTAAACTGACATAGGTTAACAGAAGAAAAACAAAATTTTATATATACAGGAGTTCTTAAAAATGTGAGATTCAAAGAACTGGCCAATAGCAGACAGATTTTATACTTTTTAGACAAAATAGTAGTAGCAGTAGTAGAAGTAGTAGTAGTAGTAATAATAATAATAATACATTTCTGAAGAATCGACAAGACTGATATACACCCCTAGACTTTTGGTTAAAAAAAAAAAAGCCATCTACTTGAGCTGGAGCCTTAGCAGAGGGGAAGGCTTCAGGTTTACCATATGTTGAGTGGCTACAGAAGTGCTCTCAGGGAGTACAGGCTGAGGGAATGCCATTTTGGAGCTCTCATCTGGCTTTGCTATAGCTTCTCCCAGAAAAGCGCCTACTTTTCTGGAGCCCCAAATTCTGCAGTTGTCACTAAGGGGACACTTCTAGATCATTTGTTCGGGAAACCAGCATGGTCCACAATCACAGTCTCACAGCTGTATATACTTGCATACCATAATGCTCAAGCTTCCAATTAGCCTAAAACTATGTGCTGACTGAGATGCTTTCCTCTGAAACACTCACAGGTTTCAGCACATTCTCAGCAACTGGAATTTATCAAGAATAAATCAGACTGCTTAGGCAATCACAAAAGATTAAGAGACATCTAAGAGGGAGGGCAAGGTTAAACTGGTTTATCTCCTACATACGACCACTCCTGCAAGACTAGAAGAGAGAGCTGTTTTGCCTACTACACAGAAGCAACATGAGAGTCAAGCAAAATAAGGAAACAGAAAAATATATTCCAAATGAAATAAAATCCCAGGGGAAAAAACTTAATGAAAGAGAAATAATGAATTACCTGATAAAGCATTCAAAGTCATGGTCATAAACATGTTCACCAAATGCAGGAGAAGAATAGATGAACACAGCAAGAATTTCAACAAAGAGATAGAAAATATAAGAAGGTATCAAACAGAAGTCACAGAACTGAAGAATACCATAGCCAAACTGAAATATACAGTACAGAAGTTCAACAGCAGGCTAAATGAAGCAGCAGATAGAATCAGTAAGCCAGAAGACAGGGTAATGGAACTCACCCATTAGAACAAAAACAACAACAACAAAAAAATTTTTTAAAGTGAAGATAGTTTAAGGGACTTATAGGACAACATCAAGCAGAATCACATTTTCATTATAGAGATTTCAGGAGAGGAGAGAAAGGAAGAGGCAGAAAATATATGTGAAGAAATAATGGCTGAAAACTTCCCCAACCTAAGAAAGGAAACAGACATCCAGGTCCAGGAAACTCACGAAGTCCAAAGAGACCCACAGCAAGACACACTATAGTTAAAATGTTGAAAGTTAAGGATAAAGAGAGAATCTTAAAAGCAGCAAGGGGGAAAAAACTTGTTAGATACAAGGGAAACCCCATAAGGTTACCAGATTTCCCAACCGAAACCTTGTGGGCCAGAAGGAAATAGATGATCTATTCAAAGTGCTGAAATGAAAAAATTTCCAATCAAGAATACTTTACCCAGCAAGGTTATCCTTCAGATTTGTAGGAGAGATAAAGAGCTTTCAAGACAAATGAAAGATAATGGAGTTCCCCCAGGGTTTCCAGGGTGGCTCAGTCAGTTAAGTGTCTGCCTTCAGCTCAGGTCTTGTTCCCAAGCTCCTGAGATCAAGTTCCGCATCGGGCTCCCTGCTCAACAAGGAGTCTGCTTCTCCCTCTGCCTGCTGTTCCCCCTACTTTCACTCTCTCTCTCTTTTTCTGACAAATAATTAAATAAATAAACCTTAAAAAAATAAAAATAAAGGAGTTATATAACACTAAACTAGCCTTACAAGAAATATTAAGGGACTTCTTCAACCTGAAAAGAAAGGGTAGTGATTAGTAATCAGAAAAAAATATGAAAGTATAAATCTTACTAGTAAAGGTAAATATGTACTAAAGGAAGCAGATTAATCACTTCATAAAGATTAAAAGAAAAAGATAGTAAAAATAACTATAACTATAATAGTTAAAAGATACACAAAATAGGGGCACCTGGGTGGCTCAGTTAGTTAACATCTTTTAATTTTGGCTCAGGTCGTGATCTCAGGGTCATGAGACTGAGCCCCATGTTGGGCCCCAGGCTGAAGGTGGAGCCTGTTTTAGATTGAAGGAGTACAAATGACTCACCTTCCTAGGGAGTCCTCAAGCCTTGGTTGAGGACTGTTTCAATCAAATATTCTTCCCCCCTCCCCAGATTGACAGTTTTGCATGTTCGTTAGTTTTCTAGTGCCTCTAGAAGCTTCCACCATAGCTTCAATTTCTCATATACACCTTAGTTTTCTTTCCTATTGGGATGGGGAGGAAGCTGAGAGGAATCAGGAGGCCTCCTTGATATTGGGGAAGATGTTTAAGATCTCTTAAGGGTCTGTGGGCACAATAAGAGAGCTGAGCTAAATGCTCTTAGACTATTGTGATCCCCATGAAACCAGAAAGACACAGCTAAGATCCTAGGTTCCTATCAAGCCATTACCCAGGGATCAAGAGACACACTGGGGCACCGGTGCCTTCTTCCCCTTGCTTCTCCCAAGTTCCAGATAAGCCTGAGCCTCCACAGTTGGAATCTTCACAGTTTCTGCTCTAGCCTGCATTGAGGAATACCACTTTTTTTTTTAAGATGTATTTATCTGTTTTTAAAGAGAGGGAGAGAGAGAGAGCGCACAAGCAGGAGGGCAGAAGGAGAGCGAGAGAGAATCCCAAGCAGAATCTGTGCAGAATGCAGAGCCCAGCACTGCACCCAGTCTCACACCCTGAGATCATGACCTGAGCTGAAATCAAGAGGCGGCCACTTGACCGACTTCTCCCCCAGCGCCCCAAGGAGTCCCATCTGTTTCATACGATTTCTGTCTACTCAGAGCCTTGTGACCACTCACTATTTCAGAAAAGGCCAGCTTGCATAAAAATGACAAATAGAAAGAGATCTCAACCCTGTTCAGTTCCTTGGTTCTGGCTATTTCTAAGGACTATTTATATCCCTACCCTCAGGCTCTTCTTTCTTTTCTGATTTGCTTTGTTATATTTGGGGATGAGGGGCAGGTAAGAGGGTTCCGTTACCTGTAGCCTATACGTGGTCCCTCCTTAATAAGAATTATCAAATTTCGTGAAGAAAGCTGGCCCTATTCACAAGTCCATAGCTACTCAGTATGGAGCCTGTGCCCCCAAGCAATGGAGAGTCCTTTATCCAGATACAGAACAGGAGTCTGCAGAGAGGAGCCCCACAATAAAGATATGGTTTATTGAGGGAAACAAATCTCACAACCTTTCCACAGCACCACCTCTTCATTGTAAAACCTTCTTCCTGGTTATAACCTTCTGGGACTGTATTTCCACTAGACATAAATTGACTTTAGTTGCTGGCATGAGCCTCAAGTGAAAGAGGCTCCCACCATGGAAATACATTTCTATGGAATCCATTCTATGGAAATACATTTGGAAATACATTTCCATAGACACTACGATACTTGTCTTCTCCTTTAACAAATGAACCATTTGGTCTTTGTTCCTCTCATGTTCCTTCCCACTGGGAGAATGTTTGATCAGGGACATCACTACGAGAACTTGTCTTCTCCGCACTCTGCTTATCGTTAACGCAGGTTCCTTGGCATTCAGAGGGTGTGGACTCTTCAACCTTCCATTTCCCGTAAGCTTTATGATTTGTATGTAGTTTGCATGCTTCAACTAAAACACAAGGGACAATAAGCCAAAATGAGCTTTGCCATCAGTTCTTTTAGGATGTTACTTCATCTGGAGAAATGCCATGATTTCCAACAATGTTTATAGCAAGGCCCAGAGTAAAAGCAAACAAAATTAAGATTCATTTACGCAAGACTTGATAAAAACCTATCAATGAACATGAATGTTTTGTCCTCATTCACATCTGGAAATATTTACTTTTTCTATGAAAATATTTATGTAATGGCCAACTTCCTATTTAGAAGAATATTAACAATTTCACAGGAATATTAATTTCACAAGCAACTGGCCCTCTATTTGATATGAATGATAGCTCTGGTTTTTCCAGATGCTGATTAGAAAAATGTGTTCAACGAAGAGTTTAGCTCCATCTGTTAACTTTCTTGTAATACAGGAAAAGAAGAGATGAGGGGCTCCTGGCTGGCTCAGTTGATAGAGTATGCGACTCTTGATCTTGGGGTTGTAAATTTGAGCCCCAAGTTGGGTGTAGAGATTACTTTTTAAAAATTTTAAAAATAAGGAGGAGTCAAGATGGCGGAGAAGTAGCAGCTGAGACTTCTTCAGGTTGCGGGAGATCAGCTAGATAGCTTATCTAAAGATTGCAAACACCTACAAATCCAACGGGAGATCGAAGAGAAGAAGAACAGCAATTCTAGAAACAGAAAATCAACCGCTTTCTGAAAGGTAGGACTGGCGGAGAAGTGAATCCAAAGCGACGGGAAGATAGACCGCGGGGGGAGGGGCCGGCTCCCGGCAAGCGGCGGAGCAACGGAGCACAAAATCGGGACTTTTAAAAGTCTGTTCCACTGAGGGACATCGCTCCAGAGGCTTAACTGGGGTGAAGCCCACGCGGGGCCAGTGTGGCCTCAGGTCCCGCAGGGTCACAGAAGGATCGGGGTGTCTGAGTGTCGCAGAGCTTGCAGGTATTAGAACGGGGAAGCCGGCTACAGAGACGGAGCCGAGGAGTGAGCTCTAAGCTCGGGGTTACCTTGAACCGGTCGCAGGCTCGGTGAGCTCGGAGCGCGGCCGGAGGCCAGGGTGACGGGAGTAATTGGACGCTGTTCCCTGAGGGCGCACTGAGGAGTGGGACCCCGAGCTCTCGGCTCCTCCGGGCCGGAGACTGGGCGGCGCCATCTTCATTCCCGTCCACCAGAACTACGGAAAGCGCTCAGGGAACAAAAGCTCCCGAAAGCGAACCCGAGAGGATTACTCAGCCCGGCGCCTGGTAAGGGCGGTGCAACTCCGCCTGGGGCAAAGACACTTGAGAATCACTACAACAGGCCCCTCCCCCAGAAGATCAACAAGAAACCCAGCCAGGACCAAGTTCACTTACGAGGAGTGCAGTTTCAATACCAAGGAGAGCAGCGGAATTCCAGAGGAGGAAAAAGCAAAGCACGGAACTCATGGCTTTCTCCCCATGATTCTTTAGCCTTGCAGTTAATTTAATTTTTTTTTCTTTTTCAACTTTTATTCTCTTCTTCTGCTAAATTTTTTTAAACTTTTACCCTTTTCTTTTTTAATGTTTTTTAACTAGTTTATCTAATATATATATATATATTTTCCTTTTTATATTTTTTTCATTATTGGTTTTCTTTTTTTATTTGTTTCTTTTTTCTTTTTTCTTTTTTTTTTTCTTTTCTTTCTGAACCTCTTTTTATCCCCTCCCCCCCCCCTCACGATTTGGGATCTCTTCTGATTTGGCTAAAGCATATTTTCCTGGGGTTGTTGCCACCCTTTTAGTATTTTACTTACTCCTTCATATACTCTTATCTGGACAAAATGACAAGGCAGAAAAATTCACCACAAAAAAAGAACAAGAGGCAGTACCAAAGGCTAAGGACCTAATCAATACAGACATTGGTAATATGTCAGATTTAGAGTTCAGAATGACTATTCTCAAGGTTCTAGCTGGGCTCGAAAAAGGCATGGAAGATATTAGAGAAACCCTCTCGGGAGATATAAAAGCCCTTTCTGGAGAAATAAAAGAACTAAAATCTAATCAAGTTGAAATAAAAAAAGCTATTAATGAGGTGCAATCAAAAATGGAGGCTCTCACTGCTAGGATAAATGAGGCAGAAGAAAGAATTAGTGATATAGAACACCAAATGACAGAGAATAAGGAAGCTGAACAAAAGAGGGACAAACAACTACTGGACCACGAGGGCAGAATTCGAGAGATAAGTGACACCATAAGACGAAACAACATTAGAATAATTGGGATTCCAGAAGAAGAAGAAAGAGAGAGGGGAGCAGAAGGTATATTGGAGAGAATTATTGGAGAGAATTTCCCCAATATGGCAAAGGGAACAAGCATCAAAATCCAGGAGGTTCAGAGAACCCCACTCAAAATCAATAAGAATAGGTCCACACCCCGTCACCTAATAGTAAAATTTACAAGTCTTAGTGACAAAGAGAAAATCCTGAAAGCAGCCCAGGAGAAGAAGTCTGTAACATACAATGGTAAAAATATTAGATTGGCAGCAGACTTATCCACAGAGACCTGGCAGGCCAGAAAGAGCTGGCATGATATATTCAGAGTAGTAAACGAGAAAAACATGCAGCCAAGAATACTGTATCCAGCTAGGCTATCATTGAAAATAGAAGGAGAGATTAAAAGCTTCCAGGACAAACAAAAACTGAAAGAATTTGCAAACACCAAGCCAGCTCTACAGGAAATATTGAAAGGGGTCCTCTAAGCAAAGAGAGACCCTAAAACTAGTAGATCAGAAAGGAACAGAAACAATATACAGTAACAGTCACCTTACAGTCAATACAATGGCACTAAATTCATATCTCTCAATAGTTACCCTGAATGTTAATGGGCTAAATGCCCCAATCAAAAGACACAGGGTATCAGAATGGATAAAAAAACAAAACCCATCTATATGTTGCCTACAAGAAACTCATTTTAAACCCGAAGACACTTTCAGATTTAAAGTGAGGGGGTGGAAAAGAATTTACCATGCTAATGGACATCAGAAGAAAGCAGGAGTGGCAATCCTTATATCAGATCACTTAGATTTTAAACCAAAGACTATAATAAGAGATGAAGATGGACACTATATCATACTCAAAGGATCTGTCCAACAAGAAGATCTAACAATTGTAAATATCTATGCCCCTAACGTGGTAGCAGCCAACTATATAAACCAATTAGTAACAAAATCAAAGAAACACATCAACAATCATACAATAATAGTAGGGGACTTTAACACTCCCCTCACTGAAATGGACAGATCATCCAAGCAAAAGATCAACAAGGAAATAAAGGCCTTAAATGACACACTGGACCAGATGGACATCACAGATATATTCAGAACATTTCATCCCAAAGCAACATAATACACATTCTTCTCTAGTGCACATGGAACATTCTCCAGAATAGATCACATCCTTGGTTCTAAATCAGGTCTTAACTGTTATAAAAAAATTGGGATCATTCCCTGCATATTTTCAGACCACAATGCTCTGAAGCTAGAACTCAATCGCAAGAGGAAATTTGGAAAGAACCCAAATATATGGCGACTAAACAGCATCCTTCTAAAGAATGAATGGGTCAACCAGGAAATTAAAGAAGAATTGAAAAAATTCATGGAAACAAATGATAATGAAAATACAACAGTTCAAAATCTGTGGGACGCAACAAAGGCAGTCCTGAGAGGAAAATATATAGCGGTACAAGCCTTTCTCAAGAAACAAGAAAGGTCTCAGGTACACAACCTAACCCTACACCTAAAGGAGCTGGAGAAAGAACAAGAAAGAAACCCTAAACCCAGCAGGAGAAGAGAAATCATAAAGATCAGAGCAGAAATCAATGAAATAGAAACCAAAAAAACAATAGAACAAATTAACGAAACTAGGAGCTGGTTCTTTGAAAGAATTAATAAGATTGATAAGCCCCTGGCCAGACTTATCAAAAAGAAAAGGGAAAGGACCCAAATCAATAAAATCATGAATGAAAGAGGAGAGATCACAACTAACACCAAAGAAATACAGACAATTATAAGAACATATTATGAGCAACTCTATGCCAACAAATTTGACAATCTGGAAGAAATGGATGCATTCCTAGAGACATATAAACTACCACAACTGAACCAGGAAGAAATAGAAAGCCTGAACAGACCCATAACCAGTAAGGAGATTGAAACAGTCATCAAAAATCTCCAAACAAACAAAAGCCCAGGGCCAGATGGCTTCCCGGGGGAATTCTACCAAACATTTAAAGAAGAACTAATTCCTATTCTCCTGAGACTGTTCCAAAAAATAGAAATGGAAGGAAAACTTCCAAACTCATTTTATGAGGCCAGCATCACCTTGATCCCCAAACCAGACAAGGATCCCATCAAAAAAGAGAACTACAGACCAATATCCTTGATGAACACAGATACAAAAATTCTCACCAAAATACTAGCCAATAGGATTCAACAGTACATTAAAAGGATTATTCACCACGACCAAGTGGGATTTATTCCAGGGCTGCAAGGTTGGTTCAACATCCGCAAATCAATCAATGTGATACAACACATTAATAAAAGAAAAAACAGGAACCATATGATACTCTCCATAGATGCTGAAAAAGCATTTGACAAAGTACAGCATCCCTTCCTGATCAAAACTCTTCAAAGTGTAAGGATAGAGGGCACATACCTCAATATTATCAAAGCCATCTATGAAAAGCCCATCGCAAATATCATTCTCAATGGAGAAAAACTGAAAGCATTTCCGCTAAGGTCAGGAACACGTCAGGGATGTCCGTTATCACCACTGCTATTCAACATAGTACTAGAAGTCCTAGCCTCAGCAATCAGACAACAAAAAGAAATTAAAGGCATCCAAATCGGCAAAGAAGAAGTCAAACTATCACTCTTCGCAGATGATATGATACTATATGTGGAAAACCCAAAAGACTCCACTCCAAAACTGCTAAAACTTGTACAGGAATTCGGTAAAGTGTCAGGATATAAAATCAATGCACAGAAATCAGTCGCATTTCTCTACACCAACAACAAGACAGAAGAAAGAAAAATTAAGGAGTCCATCCCATTTACAATTGCACCCAAAACTATAAGATACCTAGGAATAAACCTAACCAAAGAGACTAAGAATCTATACACAGAAAACTATAAAGTACTCATGAAAGAAATGGAGGAAGACACAAAGAAATGGAAAAATGTTCCATGCTCCTGGATTGGAAGAATAAATTTTGTGAAAATGTCTATGCTACCTAAAGCAATCTACACATTTAATGCAATTCCTATCAAAGTACCATCCATTTTTTTCAAAGAAATGGAACAAATAATCCTAAAATTTATATGGAACCAGAAAAGACCGCGAATAGCCAAAGGAATATTGAAAAAGAAAGCCAGAGTTGGTGGCATCACAATTCCGGACTTCAAACTCTATTACAAAGCTGTCATCATCAAGACAGCATGGTACTGGCACAAAAACAGACACATAGATCAATGGAACAGAATAGAGAGCCCAGAAATAGACCCTCAACTCTATGGTCAACTAATCTTTGACAAAGCAGGAAAGAATGTCCAATGGAAAAAAGACAGCCTCTTCAATAAATGGTGTTGGGAAAATTGGACAGCCACATGCAGAAAAATGAAATTGGGTCATTTCCTTACACCACACACGAAAATAGACTCAAAATGGATGAAGGACCTCAATGTGAGAAAGGAATCCATCAACATCCTTGAGGAGAACACAGGCAGCAACCTCTTTGACCTCAGCCACAGCAACATCTTCCTAGGAACACCGCCAAAGGCAAGGGAAGCAAGGGCAAAAATGAACTATTGGGATTTTATCAAGATCAAAAGCTTTTGCACAGCAAAGGAAACAGTTCACAAAACCAAAAGACAACTGACAGAATGGGAGAAGATATTTGCAAACGACATATCAGATAAAGGGCTAGTGTCCAAAATCTATAAAGAACTTAGCAAACTCAACACCCAAAGAACAAAAAATCCAATCAAGAAATGGGCAGAAGACATGAACAGACATTTCTGCAAAGAAGACATCCAGATGGCCAACAGACACATGAAAAAGTACTCCATATCACTCGGCATCAGGGAAATACAAATCAAAACCACAATGAGATACCACCTCACACCAGTCAAAATGGCTAAAATTAACAAGTCCGGAAATGACAGATGCTGGCGAGGATGCGGAGAAAGGGGAACCCTCCTACACTGTTGGTGGGAATGCAAGCTGGTGCAACCACTCTGGAAAACAGCATGGAGGTTCCTCAAAATGTTGAAAATAGAACTACCCTATGACCCAGCAATTGCACTGCTGGGTATTTACCCTAAAGATACAAACGTAGTGATCCGAAGGGGCACGTGCACCCGAATGTTTATAGCAGCAATGTCTACAATAGCCAAACTATGGAAAGAACCTAGATGTCCATCAACAGACGAATGGATAAAGAAGAGGTGGTATATATATACAATGGAATACTATGCAGCCATCAAAAGAAATGAAATCTTGCCATTTGCGACAATGTGGATGGAACTAGAGGGTATCATGCTTAGCGAAATAAGTCAATCAGAGAAAGACAACTATCATATGATCTCCCTGATATGAGGGAGAGGAGATGCAACATGGGGGGTTAATGTAGTAGGAGAAGAGTAAATGAAACAAGTTGGGATTGGGAGGGAGACAAACCATAAGTGACTCTTAATCTCACAAAACAAACTGAGGGTTGCTGGGCAGAGGGGGGTTGGGGGGGTTATGGACATTGGGTAGGGTATGTGCTATGGTGAGTGCTGTGAAGTTTGTAAACGTGGAGATTCACAGACCTGTACCCCTGGGGGGGAAAAATATATATATATGTTTATAAAAAATAAAATTATAAAAAAAAAAGAATGTCCACTTAGTTGACAATGAAAAAAAATATTGAACACAACAGGTTTCAAGACAAAACCCTTCTGAGATCTTTTAATTTGAGTTAATTTGAATTAATTTGAGTTAACTCGCAGGCATTTATTGATGTCAGTACATATATGTTTTTTCTGTATGTGTTCTAGAATGTTCATGAATATCTCATCATTAAATGGTCCCTAAGTAAAAAAAAAAAAAAATTTTTAAATAAATGTAAATAAATAAATAAATTTAAACATGGAAAGAAAAGGATTTGCAACTCACAGCTTTCAAAATGTTGACATATATACTGTTTGGGTGGCTGTCATTAGGCATATGCCTTCAGTTCAGGTCATAATCCCAAGGTCCTGGGATTGAGTCCTGCATTGGGTTCTCTGCTCAGTTCTCCCTCTGCCCCTCCCCCAACTCATTCTCTCTCTGTTTCTCTCTCTCTCTCTCTCTCTCAAAAATAAATAAATAAAATCTTTAAAATTTTGACTTACAATTCACATACCATAAAATTGCTCCCTTTAAAGTACCATTCAGTGGTTTTTGGTATAATCACAAAATTATGCAACAATCACCACTATCTAATTCCAGAATGTTTTCTTTTTTTTAGAAAATCTGTACTCATTAGCAATCATTTCCTATCTTCCCTTCACCCAACCTCTGCTAACCACTAATCTACCTTCTATCTCAACTCACAGTTTTTTGTTTGAATTACCTTCTGATCTATATAAGCTACCAAATTAAGCATTACATGTTTTTGTGTGTGTAAATTATAAACCAAGAGATTAAATAAACTGCTGAAAAACTGAAAAAAAAACCAGCATCCATACATAATGTTTACTCATTTATGCATTCATCACTTAACAATCATTTATTAAATCCCCTTTCTCAAGAAAAGGGCATACTATTTGTGGGGGCACATATGAAGACATGCATTGGAGAAAAGAAGACAAGAAATTAAAATATAATGAAAACAGTACATTAGAAAAAAGCATAGAAATATAGCAGCCACCTACTCACCAAACCCCTTTGCACACAATCTACTACTCAGCGATAAACTCTTATTAATAATTCTTTGATTTTAGGGAAAGCTAGGTGAAGGATATATGAGAATTCTATCCTAGCTGCAACTTTTCTGCGAAGTCAAAAATTATTTCAAAACTTAATTTATAGCAATACAAGCTTACCTCAAGAAGCAAGAAAAATCTAAATAAACTAACTTTACACATGAAGGAGCTAGAAAAAGAAGAAAAAACAAAACTCAAAACCAGTAGAAGGAAGGAAATAATAAAGATTGAGCAGAAATAACAAAATAGAAACAAAAACAAACAAAAAACCAATAGAACAAATCAAAGAAATGAGCCAAAAACCAGGAGCTGGTTCTTTGAAAAGTTCAACAAAATTGATAAAGCTTTATTCAGATTCATAAAAAAGAGAGAGGGAGGGAGAGAGGACTCAAATAAATAATCAGTAAAGAAAGAGGAGAAATAACTGCTACCACAGAAATACAAAGGATCATAAGAGAATATTATGAAAAATTATATGCCAAAAACTTGGACAACCTAAAAGAAATGCATAAATTCCTAAAAACATATAACCTCCCAAAACTGAATCAAGAAGAAAAAGAAAATTTGAACAGACCAATTAACAACAATGTAATTGAATCAATAATCAAAAAACTCCCAACAAACAAAAGTTCAGGACCAGATGGCTTCACGGGTGAATTCTGCCAAACATTTAAGGAGGAGTTAATACACATTCTTCTCAAACTATTTCAAAAAATAGAAGAGGAAGGAAAGCTTCCAAATTCATTCCATGAGGTCAGTATTACTCTGATACCAAAACCAAATAAAGACCTACAAAAAAAAAAAAAGAGAGAGAGAGAGAGAGAGAGAGAAAATGAGCGAGAGACCAACCCTCAGGCCAATACCTCTGATGAATATAGATGCAAAAATCAACAAAATATTAGCTAACTGAATATAAAAACACATTAAAAAAAATCATTTGGGGGTGCCTGGGTGGCTCAGTGGGTTAAAGCCTCTGCCTTCAGCTTGGGTCATGATCCCAGGGTCCTGGAATTGAGCCCCGCATCGGGCTCTCTGCTCAGCGGGGAGCCTGCTTCCCCCACTCTCTCTCTCTCTGCCTACCTCTCTGCCTGCTTGTGATCTCTGTCAAATGAATAAAATCTTTAAAAAAAAATCATTCACCATGATCAAGTGGGATTTATTCCTGAGTTACAAGGGTGGTTCAATATTCACAAATCCATCAATGTGATCCATTATATCCACAAGAGAAAGAATAAAAACCATATGATCATTTCAGTAGTTGCAGAGAAAGCATTTGACATAGCAAAACATCCATAAATGATAAAAAAAATTCTCAATGAAGTAGGTTTAGAGGGAACATACCTCAACATATTAAAGACCATATGTAAAAAACCCACAGCTAACATCTTACTCAATAGTGAAAAACTGAAAGCATTTCCCCTATGTCTACTCTCACCACTTTTATTCAGCATAATACTGGAAGTCCTAGCCACAGCAATCAGACAAGAAAAAGCAATAAAGTGCATTCAAATTGGTAAGGAAGAAGTCAAACTTTCACTATTTGCAGATAACACGACACTATATAGAGAACCCTGAAGACTCCACCAAAAAACTACTAAAACTGATAAATGAATTCATTAAGTTTGCAGGATACATATAGAGAAATCTGTTGCGTTTCTATACACTTATAATGAAGCAGTAGAAAGAGAAATTAAGAAAACAATCTCATTTACAATTTCACCAAAAATAATAAAATACCCAGGAATACACTTAACCAAGGAGGTGAAAGACCTGTACTCTGAAAACTATAAAACATTGATGAGAAAAATTGGAGACAACACAAAGAAATGGAAAGATATTCCATACCCATGAATTAGAAGAACAAATATTATTAAAACGTCCATACTACCCAAAGCAATCTACAGACTTAATGTAAGCCCTACTAAATACCAATAGCATTTCCCACAGAGCTAGGACAAACAATCTTGAAATTTGTATGGAACCATAAAGACTCTGGATAGCCAAAGCAACCCTGAAAAATAAAAACAAAACCAGAGGTATCACAATTCCAGGCTTCAAGTTATATTACAAAGATGTAGTAATCAAAACAGTATGGTACTGGCATAAAAATAGATATATAGAACAATGGAACAGAATAGAAAACCCAGAAATAAACCCGCGATTAAATGGTCATTAAATTAATCTATGACAAAGGAGGAAAGAGTACACAGTGGAAAAAAGTCTCTTCAACAAATGGTATTGGGAAAATGGAACATCAACATGCAAAAGAATGAAACTGAATGACTGTGTTACACCATACACAAAGATAAAATCAGAATGGATTGAAGACCTAAATGTGACACCTGCAACCATAGAAATACTTGGAGAAAACACAGGCAGTAATTTCTCTGACATCAGCTGTAGCAACAATTTTCTAGATATGGTTCCTGAAGCAAGAGGAAGAAAAGCAAAAATGAACTATTGGGACAACATCAAAATTTTAAAAACTTCTGTACAGCAAAGGGAACAATCAACAATACTAAGTGGGAAAAGATATTTGCAAATGATGATAAAGGATTAGTACCCAATATATAAAGAACTTGTATAACTCAATACCAAAAAAAAACCACAAATAATCCAATCAAAAATGGTCAGAAGATATGAACAGACATTTCTTCAAAGAAGACATCCAGATGGGGACACCTGGGTGGCTCAGTGGGTTAAAGTCTCTGCCTTTGGCTCATGTCATGATCCCAAGGTCCTGGGATCGAGCCCCACATTGGGCGCTCTGCTCAACATGGAGCCTGCTTCCTCCTCTCTCTCTCTCTGCCTGCCTCTCTGCTTACTTGTGATCACTTACTTGTGACCTCTATCTGTCAAATAAATAAATAAAATCTTTTAAAAAAAGAAGAAGAAGAAGACATCCAGATGACCAGCAGACATATGAGAAGATGCTCCACATCACTCATCATCAAGGAAATACAAATCAAAACCACAATGAGATATTACCTCACACTTGCTAGAATGGCTAAAATCAAAACTCCAAGAACAATAAGTGTTGACAAGCTTGTGGAGAAAAAGGAATCACCCTACACTGTTGGTAGGAATGCAAACTGTTGCAACCACTATGCAAACTGTTGCAACCACTATGAAAATTATGGCAGTATGGCAATTCCTCAAAAAATTAAAAATAGAATTACCATATTTACCTAAAGAATACTAAAACACTAATTTGAAGATATATGCACCCCTATGTTTACTGAAACATTATTTACAATAGCCAAATTAGGGAATCAGTCCAAATGTCCATCGACAGATGAGTGGATAAAGAAGATGTGGCATATTATATCTATATATAAAACAGCTATAAAAAATAATGAAATCTTGCCATTTGCAACAATATGCATAGATCTAGAGAACATAATGCTAAACAAAATAAGTCAGTCAGAGAAAGACATATGTCATACCATATGACTTCATTCATATGTGGAATTTAAGAAACAAAACAAATGAACAAAGGAAAAAAAAGAAAACCAGAAAAAGACTTTTAACTCTAGGGAACAAACTGTGATGGTTCCCAGAGGGGAGGTGCATGGTGAAACAGGTGATGGGGATTGAGAGCTTAACTCGACCGGCACCAAGTAAAGTGCAGAATTGTTGAATCACTGTGCTGTATACCTGAACCTAATATAATACTGTATGTTAACCATACTGGAATTGAAATTTTGTTTTATTTTTCTGTTGTTATTGGAATTGAAACTTTTAAAATGTACTTCAAAACTTAAAAATATTTAGGGATTTAGAGCAAGAAAAAAAATCTCTTATCTCTGCAACACATATTACATATATTTATATATACACCTTAGTAGCCAGTAACCACTAAAACCTTGAAAGTAGAATGCTAAATACAATCTTCCCTCGATGACAGTTTTGCTGTTTGCTCGGGAGTGCAAATCAGACAAGAACTATTCTTTGATCGCTCAAAGAGTAATTTTCCACTGTTAAGACAGTATAATTTTAAATAAATTATTACTCAAGAGGTTTTGTTTTAGCTGTAAAGTGACAGTAATTAAATTCAACTTAAGCTTCTTTAAGCAAATTAAAAAGGGGAAGGATGGGTATTTCTTGGCTCACATAGCTAGGAGGTGTACTAGGAACCTCAACGCTCCTCCCACTCTCTCCTGCCACTGCCCCCTGAGCCGGCACAACAGAATCGGTCCCTCCTGCTACAGTCAGACTTCCTTCGGATAGCCAAGGAGGACGGCTGCTGGCAATGCCAGGCTCTCATTCCAGTTGAACAATTCCAGCAGAAAGGACAGAGCTTTTACTTCCAGCTTGTTTACAGCAATCTTCAGGAAGAATGAGTTGGCTCTACGTGGGGCATAGGCCAATCTTTTGTCCAATCATTGTTTCCAAGGATATAGAGCCCTTCGATTGGCTAAGCCTGAGGCACTGCTTTTGTTGGCATCGCAATGTCCCACCTCCATTCCCTTCAAGAAAGGACTGGCTGCCCAGCTGTGAAGAACATGGTCAGCTGATAGATTTTGTCAGGTGGTGGTCTGGTTTTTCCTCTGCCCAGTTCTTCTTCCTCTTTTCTTCTCACAGATGTTAACCTCCCAGTATACTTTCTTGAGCCAGGACTCCTTGGAGAAATGGTCAATTCCAGACCTGAGAAAATATCTCTCTCAGAAAATATGTAAGATAATCCGGGAACATCATGTCACAAAGAAAGCAAGGACTCTTATCAAAAACCAATTTTAGCATCAATAAGAATATCTGCAATAGGGGCACCTCGCTGGCTCAGTCGGTGGAGCAAGTGACCTTGACCCTGGGGTTGTGAGTCCAAGCCCCACATTGGGTGTAGAGATTATTTTAAAATTCATAATAATATCTGCAATGGATTGAAACATACCAAATATGTTTCTTGGTTCATAATGATACACATTTTAACCCATTGGGTACTTGTAAAAATTCTAGGGAGTAGCACTTCATTTTGAAAACTGGGAAATAAAGGAAATAATTAATATATTTGCTCTTTTATAGGAATTATACCTTAAGGTAAACAAATAGTTGATGAGGAGAATTTTCTCCTTTTAGAAGATTTCCAGCTAATAAGTGAAGAAGGAATATGTGTCAGTCCTTGTCCCCTGAGAAGCAGATGCCAAAACTGGACGAGAAGTGCAAGGTGTTTTCTTGGGGGAAGTGATTATGTGAAAAGAAGTAGAGAGTGAACAAGAAAAGGCCGGGACATCTGTTGGACTGTGATGCAAATCCCACTGGGAGTGAAGGACAGGGAAAGAAAGCTGACTGAAAGCATTCTAAGGGGACATGCAGTCTAAGGAAGGTTGGCCAAAGTCAACTTACAAAGGAGTCCATGTCTGCCTTAATACCCTACTGCACTGTCACTGGGAGAACTGCTGCTGGGGGGCCTGGCCCCAGTACCAAGGCAGCGCTGGGTTTCAAAGCACAGCAGCAGGACCCTAGTGAAGTACACTCCATGTAGTAGAAAGTCTCCAAGGCACAGTCTCAAGAATGCAGAGAACGGTAAAATTAGAGTACCACCGTTTTGCACCCTCTAATGAAAGAATGGGCCTAGGCAATGATCATGAACCAACATCAGAGCAAGAAAAACAGCTAAATGTTATGCGCCTTGTTATGGAAGTATACAGCGATACTATGAATTGTTCTAGCCAAAAAGTTTTTACCTGAATCTGGTCAAGCTTCCAGACCTACAACCATTTTACAGAAAATACAGGGGACAGAGGACTATGTTAGATGACATCATGAGGGCATAATCTGCCAAATCTAGACTCTTAGGACACACCCCAGACAAACAACTAGGTTTATCTCTTACAAAAGCATATGTGGGGAGGAGGGTAAGGGGAGTAGGGAATGAAGAGAGGGAGAGGTACCTACAGATTTAAAATGCGTTAAGATTTGTATCAACCAGTGGCAATGTAGACCTCTTATTTGGATCTTGATACGAGCTAACTTTTAAAAAGCAAATTTATAAAAGTAAATAAATAGTAAAAGGCAAATTTATGAAATAATCAGAAAAATTTGAACACTGAGTATTTGATGATATTAAGAAATTGGAAGCTAGCTATATAGCATTTGGTTTATGATTTTTTAAAGAGTTTCTTTTAGAGATACGTACTGAAATATTACTGATGAAATAATATGATGTCTGGAATTTGCTTCAAAATTATCTAGGGGAGAAAGAAGTTGTAACTGGATGTGGATATAAATAAAACAATATTGGAAATGAGTTGATTATTATTGAAGCCAGACAATGGGTCCATATGATTCTCTCAACTTAATTGTAGGTTTTAATACAATGATACAATGATTTTAACAAATTGTGAAAGCCAAGCAGTCATATAAAGGCTTCCCTCCATCACAGTCTATAAACCCCAGGGAGAGTTAGGTAGGGTGGGTGTCCCATGTCCGTGTTCTTCCCAGGCTAGAGCACTGTGACATAATAAAAAACATAGTTGGTCTTTGTCCCCAGTTCCTGGTGCAGAATCTCTAAAACCCTGGTAATTTCCTAAGTGGTAGGGGTGAGAGAAGCATCTTCTGAGGATGCAAATCCAAAGTTTCTTTTTTTTTTAAAGATCTTATTTATTTATTTGATAGAGAGAGAGAGAGAAAGATGGGGGAGGTCAGAGGGAGAAGCAGACTCTCCACTGAGCAGGGAGCCTTATACAGGACTCGATCCTGGGACTCCCAGATCATGACCTGAGAAGAAGGCAGTCGCTTAACTGACTGAGCCCCCCAAGCACCCAGGAAGCTGAAGTTTCAATGAAGACATGTTAAGCTTGAGATGCCTATTAGACATCCAAGGGTTATGTAAAGTGAACGGTTTTCCTGCATATTTCAGTGCATCCCATTATCCCTGTGAGGTCAAGGTCCTGGGTCAGAAAAGCAGTCCCTTGACTTTCCTGATGGTCCCTAACCATCTTGGCTCATTCTAGTCCACCTCTGCCTCAGGACCAATTCACATCCCACCCTTCAAGGTTTACTTCCCACAGAATTAATTTCCGTTCCCAGTCCACAGTGAATCTCGCTAATAGTTACTCCCTATTGCATTGTGTTGAGCCCACATTTTCTGTCTGCAGTGTGTCATCCTGCTTTCTTCTCCGGCGGCCTCCAGCATACCTCAGAGACATGGGCTGGGTGGTTAAACTCATTCCCCACTCTTTTTCCCCAACACAGATTTGACCTGACTTGACCCTTCCCTTCAGTGTATGCATTCGGGCTGGGACCAGGCTGAGGCAAACAAAGTGCCTATGGGTGCAAAATTTAAGAAAACACTCACTCTTAGTGAGATTACAGGGCCCAAGGATTTTTTAAAATTCTGTTATATATTGTACAGTTGATACTGCTTCCTAAAAGAGAGAGTGCCAATTTATAATGCCACCAAAATCAACAATCTATCGATTTTGCAAAACTTCGTCAAGACTGTATGTCATCTCTGTGGGGGAAAAAAAAATCAGGGGGTCAGACTATAGCCAGCATCTCAAACATCTTTCAATGGTATCAACTAACATGCAGGACCGTACACTCCCTGTCCATGAGTCCTTTATGACGGGTAGGGTAAGCCTTATTTCTCTAATTTTATTTTAGCTTAATTTTTTAAAAGATTTTATTTATTTCTTTGGCAGAGAGATACACAGCGAGAGAGGGAGCACAAGCAGGGGGAGTGGGAGAGGGAGAAGCAGGCTTCCCGCTGAGCAGGGAGCCCGATGCAGGGCTCCACCCGAGGACCCCGGGATCATAGTCTTTGATCTCTGGTTCATAATTTAAGAACTTTAATAACTTCTCACCCACTCGGAGGTTTTTTCCCCCGGGGCGAGGCTCGTGTCCGCCCACACCGCGAAAGGGTGCGGGAGACCGGCAGGTGCACGGGTCAGAGTCTGCGGAGGCAGCCCCGCGGCGCCCACGCAGCACCCAGCAGCCGAGACCCGCTTCCTGGCCAGCCCCGCGGGGGGTGGTGGTTCCTGCAGCGGCACTCGGGGAGGCGCAGCAGGTGCGCGCAGCAGGAGGCTGGACACAGTGTCTGACACGCAGCATCTCTCAGTGCGAGAGAACAGGCGGACACCCGGACAGGCAGACGGAGGGTCTGAGCAGTGCGGGAGTCCAGGTGGCCGGTTTCCCCCCAACACTGCCTACAAACCCCGTATGAAGATAGCACAAATTATGCGCGAAATCGGTCATTTACTGTGTCCAAGGGAGAGAGGAAGTTTGGAAAATTGGTAGGCTCTGCCAGGCCCGTAAAGCCAACCAAACTACATCATGAATCAAATCTTTTCCCCCCCAAAAGATACATGATTGTACTTACCATAGGACAGGGAATGCTTCTTTTAACAAAAAATATTTTCATTTTCTTTTTTTTTCTAATTCTTTATTTAAATTCAGTCTAGTTAACGTGTAGTGTACTATTAGTTTCGGGGTAGAATTCAGTGAGTCATCAGCTGCAACAACACCCAAGACCCTCCATCACGTGGCCTCTTCGTGCCCATCACCCAAATCCCTTTCCTCTACCCACCACCCCTCCAGCAACCCTTTTTTCCCTAGAGATAAGCGTCACTTACAGTTTGCTTCCCTCTCTATTTTCATCTTATGTTATTTTTCCTTCCCTTCCTCTATGTTCATCTGTTTTGTTTCTTAAATTCCACACATGAGTGAAATTTTATGGTATTTGTCTTTCTCTGACTGGCTTATTTCACTTAGCATAATGCCCTCTAGTTCTTTCTACGTCGTTCAAGATATCAGGAACACACCTTGCTGCCAGAATTATACTGGCCAATAAAAACCTCTGAATCTGTTCTCTGTACTACGTCTGCCAACGGAAACACATTTACTTCTGTTTTCACATACCTTTCTGTTTCAGTGAGATACTCTCCCAAGCTACTGATCACTTCCTGCTCGGAACCTAGTTCTTCACTGTAAGTACTTTGAAATCAAGCAATTCTTTAAAAGCTTATCTTAGCACTGGGGGGAAGAAAAGTTTTGGGGTTTTTTTAAGTATTTGATGTCTTTATTTTCAGCTGAAAGACTAATGTTTTCTTAACTAACTGCTTTAAATTTGGTCAAATTCAACAAGTATGTGCCAAACATGTGTTAGATGCCATGCTTTTCAAAGGAGCGCAGCCTTGAATTCTTACCAACTACTGTTTCCAGCAGAAAACACTTATCAGGTGTTATGTTTACTAACTTGATCACTAATTTCATTCCTTATATTAATACATATGCATATTTACTTGTGCTAGTCTAATTTCTTTGTGCTTTGAAAATATTTTATTTCATCTATCCAGTAAAATGTCAGAAATAGGAGATGGAATTTTTTGGATTTACTAATGAATCATGAGAATCTTTGAATTTTCAGTATGAAAGGAAGAAAACAGACTAGAATGTTTCAGAATTAAATTCTGGTGCTTCATTCATATGCATAGAGATGTTACCCTTCTCACCTATCATTACATTTTTACCTTTGAAGCTTAAGAGATGAGAGATCAAGAAACAAAAATGTTTCAATTAAAGTGAAAAGAATCGGGTGTCTGGCTGGCTTAGTCAATGGAATGTGGGACTCTTGATCTCAGGGTTGTGAGTTTCAGCCTCACATTGGGTGTAGAGATCACCTCAAAATAAATTTTTAAAAAAATGAAAAAAATTGGGACGCCTGAGTTTCTCAGTTGGTTAAGCGGCTGCCTTCGGCTCTGGTCATGATCCCAGCGTCCTGGGATCGAGTCCCACATCGGGCTCCTTGCTCAGTGGAGAGCCTGCTTCTCCCTCTGCCTCTGCCTACAACTCTGTCTGCCTGTGCTCTCTCTCTCTCTCTAACAAACACATAAATAAAATCTTTAAAAAATAAAAAACTGAAAAAAATCAAAATTTAGTAGTAAACACCAGAAAGCAGAAGAAAGTCTAAGTAATAAATTTAGTACCTGAACTGATTAATGTAATAGAGTAATACATTAATTCTATTGGTTAATATCGATAAGATGATGGGCTGTTCTTCTCAAGAGTTCGTGTTCCAAGGCAGGGGAGATAGATATCAGATTAGTCGTAACTAAGACCAATTGGCGAAATTGGGATGTTTAACATGTGAACCAAATTCTGCAAGATTTCCTAGCATTTAGGCCATTCCATGAAAGGAACCTTCTAAAGAAAGGAGTTGGTAGTCTCTCTTCAAAACGTGTGCACCAAGATTCCCATCTCAGTTCCTCCTGTCTCCATTTTTTTTTCTTTTCCCTGAGTGGAATTTTCCATCACTCTCTGTTCCTGCGGGATCAAAGATGGCACCAAACAAAACAGCTAGGGGGTCACTTAGTGATGGACAGAGCCGCTGGCCATCAAGGAGCTACAGACATCTTAGTCCCTACCATATCTAACACAACGCTTCCACATGCATTGGCTGCCCAACAACTGTTTGCTGAATTAGATTGCATTTGTAGTTGTTAGTAATAGAGGAGAAATGAAATAGCCCCAGGCCATGGGTGACAAAGTATGTTCTGCAAAGTCACTGGCACTGGGATGTCCTGGGATGCCAGGGTTCTGAGCAGGCAGCCGACAGCAAAGGAAAGACCTCAGCTAGCTCAGCCTGTGCTCCTCAGGCAGGCTGGAGGCGCTGGCATAGGCTGCTATCTGCCTGGAGAAAAGTACCGATTTTTCTCATTCTCACCAAGCTGTGTCTACACAAAAGAGCGACCTTTCTCTGCACCACAGCACCTTCTGGCTTAGGAGCACCCTGAGGGGGCTCGGGACAGATTCCTGCACCCCAGCCCAGCCCATTTCTCAAATAGCAATTTTAGAGGTTAATACGCAGGATTCTACCTCGGAAACAAGCTCTCCAAGTGGTTTTTACACAAAGGAAGTGTTGGGCACATTGGGAGACAGGCTTGTAGATCTGGTCTCAGAAAGTCTTAGCGTCTTTACTGGGTTTATAGAGAGATTCCAGGAAAGTTGTCTTCTGTTATCACAGCGGCTCTCCACGGCCCCAAACACGCTGCTCTCCTGCCTTGAATACCTGGGGTTGAAAACTGTTGGAGACTTGGTGGCCTCCGCACGGGATGTGCAGGTCACTTGGACATCGTGCATTTGTTACGTTTCGAGATTTTGTTGCAACTTGAAGCTCTCTAGAATTTCTGAAATGATACTTAAGCCACAGAGCTGCGTATCAGAGTGTTCGCTTTCTCCTCTCCATTTTATAACTATCAAGAAGGCGTTTCCTGGAGTAAGAAATCTCATGTGGGAGTTTACAAAACCCTTTTCAAAATAACCTGAATCGGTCCCATGAAAGTCTGGGACACCGGTTCCGCGCAGCTCTGCTCTTCTGGGCCCGGCCGGATAGGGCAGCCCTGGGCCCCCGCAGGCGACCTTCGTCGGGGAGGAACTTCCCTCCAGCACCAGAAACCTCTGGGCCCGCCGGTGCGCGCAGTTATCTGTGCGGAAGGGTCCACGGAAGCACCTGCGTCCCCGCAGTTCCCACGTTCAAAAGAGGAAGTCCCACGTCGTGAAGAAGCAGAGCCTGAACCCTCGTCTGCGGCCGAGGGCTACGCACGTCGCCGAACTGAGAAACTGACTTTTTGTGCAGATGCGGCGGCCAGCATGGGCCGCTGCCCGGGACCCAGCACAGGGACCGACGTCAGAGGCCCCCGGACCGTCAGGCCTGCCGGGCTCTCGGGCTCGCAGCGGCCGGTGGGAATCCCGGACCCTGCAGCGCCCCGAGGGGGACAGTCCGCGGAGGGAGGACGACCCCGCGGCCGCAGACACGCGTCTAGTCTGAATCTCCACGCTGCGCTCGCGTGGACAGCGGGGCCGCCCGCTCTCCGTTCCGCCCGGGCCGCGTCGCAGGGCCCCGCGCCCGTCCCCCGCGCCGGCCCCCGCGCCGGCCCCCGCGCCCGTCCCCCGCGCCGGCCCCCGCGCCCGTCCCCCGCGCCGGC
>NW_022630995.1:434804-675068 GCF_010015895.1 Lontra canadensis
GGATTCACCCGACGCCGCGTGCCCGGCGCTGGCTCGGGACCGGGGGCGGGGAGGGGGCCGCAGCGCTGGGGTCACCCGCAGTCACGACGGTTTTACGGACGTTATTGACTCACTTGTTCGGGAGAGAGACAGGAGTGAGGCTGAGCGAGCGCGAGAGCGGACGGTCCAGGGGAGACGCAGGCGTCACCGGCCCCGGGAGACCGTCCCCGCCGGCCAGGGACAGGGCGGGAGCGCGCGGCCCGTGCGCCCAGGAAGGCCGCCTCCTCCGGGCGGGAACCGGGAGCCGCCGGGCCGCGGCGCTGCGAGGAGGGTCGGAGGCCGCTGCCGCGGAGGACGGGGGTAGCTTGGCTCGGCCGGACGCCGACCTGCCGTCTCTCGGCCCCTTGACCTCCCCGCCGGACGGGAGCCCGAGCACAGCCAGACGAAGGTCCCCGCATTCCGCCGCCCAACACGCGCCGCTCCTCCCGACCGGGCCCGCGCGGGGAGGCTCTCCCGGACCGCGCAGCGCCGCGGACCCCGCGGTGGTCACCGCGCCGCTGCCCCCACGGACCCCGCGGTGGTCAACGCGCCGCTGCCCCGAGCCGCTGCCCCACGCCCGCCGGCCCCGCAGCGCGGCGGGTTCTCTCCTGGCGGAACGCGGGGAAAGGACTTTGCAGCGGGTTTCCTAAGACCGCAAAGATCAAACCCCAAATCCACTCTAGTGATATTTGTAGAAAGGCAGACCTGGGGCGCAGGGGCGGGGCGTGGGGGGGCCTCTGCGGGGAAACGGCTGCCTTTGGCTCAGGTCAGGATCCTGGGGTCCCTGGATGAGCCGTGCTCGGTGCGGAGCCTGCTGCTCCCCCTGCTTGTGCTCTCGCCCCCCCTCTCTCTCTGACAAATAAATAAAACCTTTAAAAAAAAAAAGGCAAACTTAATAAATTTAAAATAAGTTTTAACTGCTCTGGATGTAGTTTATGGTATTTTATACAAAAGAGAAATCCTTCAGAATACTTCCTAAGAATGGAGGGGGGTAAAATTTTCATAATGCCTGTATTTACATTATGCACTGCTTGAATTTAGGAATATATTTTTACAGCACTGGTAGCAGATTGTTTTTGTGTTTTTCACTTTAAATTTTATGGGGCTCCCCTCTTCCCATGTTCTTTTTTATGTTTTGTTTGGTTATTTTTAAAAATAATTTTAGACTTACGAAAAATGCTGCAAAAACAGCACAGACGGTAACAAATGTTGACCAGGATACGCAGTACTTAGAACCTTCACTCAAAATGCAGCCATTTGGGAAAACAGTTTGAAACAGTTTTCAAAATGCTACACATGGCATTGGTGGTATAGTGGTGAGCGCCGCTACCTTCCAACACGCTAACGGTAGAGTTACCACTTTGACCCACAACTTTGACTTCTGGGTATCTATCCAGGAGAAATGAAAATAAATGTCCACACAAAAACCTGTAGACAAACAGTAAGTAGAGCATTCGTTAATAATCAAAAAGTAAAACAATGTAAATGTCTGTCAACTCATGAACGGATGAACACAAGATGGTTTGTCCACACAGTGGAATGTTATTCAGCCGTAGAGAAGTACCGGCACACACTAGAACACAGATGAACCCTGAAAACATCACGCTAACTGAAGGAAGTCAGTCACAGAAGACTACACACAGTCTTGTATGTCCCAGGGATATGTTTTAAGACAGCCCAGTGGATCCCTGAAACCACAGATCGTACCAAACCCTATACATACAATGCTTTTTTATGCATACATAACTATCATAAAGTTTAATTTATAAATTAGGCATAGTAAGAGATTAACAACAATAATAAAATAGAACAATTATATCCATATACTGTAAAAAAAAGTTATGTGACTATGGTCTCTCGAAATGTTATTATATCTACTCACCCTTCCTGAGCTGATAAGATGCCTATGTGAGGAGATAAAGTGAGGTGAATGACGTTGGCATCGTGACAGCTCCAGGTGACCACTGACAGCTCTAGGCAACAGCACTAGGCGACTGGACTATATGTCAGAAGGAGAAAGTTCTGCTTCCAGACCTCAGCTGACCCTAGGTAACTGAAGCCACGGATGAGGACTACTGCACCATCTGATGCCATTTACGTGAAATGTCCACAATAACCAAACCAGTAGAGACAGATTAGAAACTGTTGGGAGCTGCGGAAGTGAGGGGATGTGGGGAGTGACTGGTAATAGATATGGGTATTTTTAAGGGATGTGTGATAAAAACATTCCAAAATCTTATTATGGTGATGGCGGTGCAACTCTGGATATGCTAAAATTCCTCAAGTATACATTTTAAATGAGTGGATTTCATGGCATGTAAAATATATATCTCAATAAAGCTATTTTTTTAAAAGTGCACAGCGTCCTTGGGTACTCTTCACCCAGATTTCCTGATTCTTGTTGTAAATTACATGACCACAGTGTGAATATTGAAACCAGGAAATTAACATTGAAAACTATTAGCTAACTAACCGACAAGATCTTATTCAGATTTTCCTACTTGTGCCCCTGAAGTCCCAGGGAAGGGAAGAGGAGTCTTTGGCACCCGGGAGCTAGCCTGGTCTGGCCAGCATGCCAGCAGTATGGCTACGTGCTGGCCTGGCACTCACACTGGGTTGTTGTGGGGTTTCTTTGTTTGTTTTTTGTTTTTGTCTTTTTGGAGATGTAATGGACATCTAACATTGTATTAGTTTCAGGTGTACAATGTAATGATTTCAGATTTGTACATATTGTGAAATGTTCACCATAATAAGCCTGGTGAGCATACCACCACATGTTACAGATTTTTGATGAGAACTTTTTTTTTAAGATTTTATTTATTTATTTGACAGAGGGAGAGCGCACAAACAGGGGGAGCAGCAAGCAGAGAGAAAGGGAGAGCAGACTCCCTGCTGAGCAGGGAGCCCAATGCGGGGGCTCAATCCCAGGACCCTGAGATCACGACCTGAGCTGAAAGCAGACACTTAACTGACTGAGCCACCTAAGTGCCCCTTGATGAGAACTTTTAAGATTTATTCTGTTAACAACTTTCAAATATACAATCCAGTAGTATCGTCTATAATCACCATGAGTACAGCACATCCGCGGGACTTGCTTATTTTGTAGCTGACAGTCTGTACCTTTTAATCACCTTCACCCATTTCTCCCACACCCCACCCCCCACCTCTGCAGCCACAGAGGTTCTGTTCTCTGTATCTGTGGGGTTGGTTTGGTTGGCCCGTTGATTGCTTGGTTGGTTTTAGACCCCACATACAGTATCTGTCTTCCTCTGCCTGACTTACGTCACCGAGCACAGTACCCTCCAGGCCCACCACGCTGTCCCTCACACTAGGTCCTGATGTTCTTCTCTTACACATAAAGAATTTCACAGAGCATCGATGTCAGGTAAGGCTAGTCTGTGACCATGATGGATCAAGATGAAACACTTGCACTCCATAATCATATTTGGAGATATATTTGAACTTTAGACATTATTCAAGCCACAACAGACCAAACGGTGTCCTTTCCTGGCTAATGTGAGTGATTGCTGCTGCTACACCTCTGGCAGAATTAACCTTGCTCCCCATAGACCCTATTAATAGACCCAAAGGTAGGATTGTATTCCGCTTTTGGAACCACCTTCATTCCCTTGATCCTCCTTCAGATCTACCCAACCAAAAAGTGTTTCTAATACCCTTCTCCAGAAACTTCCCACAGTCCCCAGTGGGCGCCTTCTCCCTTGCGAGAATGCGCAGTGAACCCAACTTGCTCAACTCTGATTGTGTTCTTCATGGTTTCTGGCTGAAGGGTGTGGACAGCCCCTTTTCTGTTCCAGGATTCAATTCAGGATCCCAAATCGCACTTGGTCTTCATGTCTCCGTAGTCTCCTTCCATCTTGAATATTTCCCTTTTTTTTTGTCTTTCACGATCCTGACACTGTTTACTGGCCAGATGTATTACAGAATCTCCCTCCATATGTGTTTCTCTGATACTTCCTTACGAGTGGATTCTGAGTATGTGTTATAGGTAAAGTAACGCAGAAGTGATGTTGTGTCCTTCAGCGCATGATAATAAACAAGAACATGAGTGTCCCTTCATGAGCCTCGCCTTCAACCACTATCACGGCAGTGGCTCCTGGGTGGCTCACTCTGTTGAGTGTCCTACTCTCATTTTCAGCTCGGGGCATGGTCTCAGGGTCGTGAGATCAAGCCCTGCGTTAGGCTCCATAGTCAACGAGGAGTCTGCTCGAGATTTTCTCTCTCTGTCTCTGCCCCTCTCCATCTCAATATATATCAATAATTATCACTGTGGTGATAGTGGTGATCTTATATCTTGTATCTCCATCATTTCTTCTACATTCATTAATAGGAATTCTATCATAAAAAAGCATTATATCTTCCCCCTCATCTTAAAATTTGTTTTTATTTATATCAGCATGGAATTGTGGGTAGTTGCTTTGGTTTATGAGTTATAACCCATTACTAACATTAATTTGTTGCTCAAATTGTCCTGGTTTGGCCCCTGTGAGAGCCATAAGATGGGCTCTGGGGTTCTGTGTCTAAGCCATTCTGGAGCCCTTTTTGAACTTTTGGTCCTAGATCAAGAGGTTCCAGGCTTCTCTTGTACTTCCCTGCTCTAGCCCTGGAATCAGCCATTTCTCCAATGAACTCTGACTCCCTTTTATTGGAAAATGGCATTTCAAAACCAAGATTTGGGCACAAGGTATATTCAGGGATTATGGGTTTTGTTGCTTCTAGGTCCTCTCCATGGGCGGAGCTAGGAAATAGATTTATGTACACGCACACGTCTGTATCTGTGTGAGTGTGCACGCGCGCGTTGTGTGTGAATAATCGTGAGTTCGCACCTCTGATTCCAAACCAACAGCACAGGATTCATTCCAGCTCTCCTCCTTTCCTTTGGTAATTTCTTTCTCTGACAGTAAAAAACCTCAGTCTCATTATCCACAATATATTTATTTGTTCAAGCCTCGCATGTATATATATACAAAGAAGTTTCAGAACTGCTAACCTATACCCTTGTGAAAAACAAGTTTCCTAACTAGGGATTAACATTTGTTCCTTTTGTCTTCAGCCTTATATTACACGGTCAAAACACGGCTTTCTGCAGGCATCACAGTTACCTTTTCCTTCCTCACTCTCGTCAGTGCGTTTCTAATATTAATCGTAATACAATCAGGTTACTTTGTCACCGTGTATATTGCCTTTGGGGTTCCTTCCACATTCTGGTTGACTTTAACTGTCCCTTTGTGTGTTGACTTAATGTGTGACATACTAGCATGATTTAGAGGAAGAGCCATACAAAAGGGTACACTTGGGGCACCAGCCCATCCCTACCATTCCATTTCCATCGTCTCATTCTTTTCACCCCATTTACTCTGAACATGACACATTTATTCATCTCTGGTTTATTCTTTCTGTATTTCTCATTGTATAGTATGTTTTCTTATATCTCCTTATTTCTCACATGAAGGGGTATCAGACAACACGTGTTCTTTTGTGCATGGCTTATCCTGGAAATCATTCTATATCAGTTTATAGAGGTTATCCCTAGTCTTTCTTTGATAGCTGTATGGATGTCCTGTTAGAAAACAAAATTCAACTGAGTAATATTTACAGATCTTGTTGGCTTTGTTCAATGATTATGAAGCAGGCAGCATCCAATCTACTGGACAGAAAGGAGCTGCGAGGAGCTGTACAAAAGGAAAGACTTCTACGGACAGAAGGGAGCAGGCACAGGGCCGTTATACTAGACAAAAAAGCAAATAAATGGTTATGCCGGGTCAATTTTCTTTAGGGGTTCGCAGGGGTCTATCAGGCAGGTCATCTAACAAGAGCAGATTAGGCAATTCCTGACGGACTGGCTGAAGATTCCATTTCTGGGAGGGCTGAAGCGACACGGGGCTTAGCGCAAGTGGCTGCTTTGTCCCCAACAGTATGTCATTACTCAGCCACTCTCTCGTGTGTGCGAATAACCTCAGGCATGTACGTTTTCACGTGGTTGGAGATACATGCTCAGGGTCATTTCGAGAAGTGGGATGACAGGGTGGAGTGGTGACTGCGCACGGGACTGGGATCCGCATTGTCCGAGCTCCTGCCGGGCGGCCGCGTTCCACAGCAGCACTTGCCCTCTCCTCGCAGCCTCGCCAAGAGAACGCGTGGCATGCTTTTTAATTTGTGCCAATTTCACTGGTATTATCTTAACTTTGAGTGAATTTGACCACCTTTTTGATATATATCTTTTAAGAGTCATTTTTATGTCTTTTCTTGTGAATTATCTGTTCCTGCCTTTTTACTATTTTCTTAACTTTAGGGCTTTTAAATGTCTCTCATTTTAGAATCTTCTTTAAATACTTAATGTTGGGGCTCCTGGGTGGCTCAATAGTTAAGCGTCTGCCTTTGGCTCAGGTCATGACCCTGGGGTCCTGGGATCAAGTCCCTCATCCGGCTCCCTGCTCAGCAGGAAGCCGGCTTCTCCCTCTCCCACTCCCCCTGCTTGTGTTCCCTTTCACGCTGTGTCTCTCTCTGACAATTAAATAACGAAAATCTTTAAAAATAACAATAAATAAACAAATACTTAATGTTAGGGAAGCTGGGTGGCTCAGTTGGTTGGGTGGCCAGCTCTTGGTTTCTGCTCAGGTCATAATCCTGGGGTCCTTGGTTCAAGCCCCACGCTGGGCTCCCTGCTCAGCAAGGAGTCTGCTTGAAGATTTTCTCTCTTTCTCTCCCTCTGCCCCTCTGTCTGCTCATGTACTCTTTATATATATATATACATACATATATATGTAAACATGGGAAAGCATGTAAACATATGGGAAAGCAAATACCTACAGCTACTTGCTGATAGTGATGATGTTCAACAGAAACAAATAGTTAAGAGACCATTTTTAAGCTTTTCCTGCTTTCTAAATAAATAAATAAATAAATAAACTAGTTTATCCTCATCCAGAATAACTGAGTATTCGTTTCATGATACTGTTTGCCAAGAATGAGAGCGGACCTGGATAATTTATTATTAGCTGTGATGAAGCCTGGCAGATTTAGATGCGTTTGAACCATTCCTGCATGATACACTTTCAGTTCCGTGGAGAAATATCCAAGCTATAACCCTGTTTTTAAAACTATCCCTGATGTCATATACTGCATTCTCTTCTTGTTCAAAGGAACCAGAAAACTAGCTAAGTGTTAAAAAGTCATGAGAGCTGTAAAGAAAGCAGCTAATTCAAGAAAAAGAAAAGTGTAAAATAATTTGGAACAACGGAGATACTCTGTTTTTGGACCTGTTCTCTCTATGCAGAAAATACTATAAAAAAGGCAAATATTATGACAATGCTTGAGTATCTTGTATTTTCAGTTTTAACGTGTGCATGTATGTGTGTGTTTTTCAAAATTTCCTGAAGACTGAAGTGGAAATGTATGACATCCCAGTGCCCAGCACACTGTAAGGGAATCAAGCCTCATGTAAGCTCATGTAAGCCCCTCTCATGAGGCATGTGCCTTCATGAGGGTAACATTGAGCTTGGTGCTAAAGGACTAAATATGAAAGGGGGTTCCAGGTCTCAAGGAGATCACGATAAGCCGATGGCGATGCCACAGTGTACTCAGCACAGTGGTGGAGTGGGAGGCAAAGGGAGGCAAAGGGAGGAAAAGGGTCTGTGGAATGAACCTAAGAAGGATTTGAGTTCCACAGTTTACTTAAACTCCCTGAGTGTCCATTTCCTTATCAACTCAATAAAGATAATAATTCCTACTTTCCCAGGCTATTATAAGATTAGGTGGACAATTTGAGTCCAGCACGATGTCTGCGGGAGAGTAGAATCTCGGTGAATATTAGGTGATATCATTACCAACAATTGTATATGGAAATCATCAAATTTCCTTGCTATGCTTTTGTACATGATAGCCACTCTCCTTTATTTTACCTGATAACTTATTGCTAAACTCATCTCCAGACTTTATCTCATTGAATACTATCAATAGGGACACCTGGGTGGCTCAGTCAGTTAAGCATCTGCTTTCAGCTCAGGTCATGATCCCAGGGTCCTGGGATCAAGCAGGAGTCAGGCTCCCTGCTCAGTGGAGAGCCTGCTTCTCCTTCTCCCTTTGCCTGCCACTCTGCCTTCTTGTGTTTTCTCCCCTCCCCACCCCTGCTCTGTCAAATAAAATCATTAAAAAAAAAAAAACTCTCAAAAAGCATGTGAGGTGGTTAGGTCAGAAACCGCTTTCATGTCATAGACTAATAAATGGAAACTTAAACGACTAGACTGGTAAATGACTAGTCCGAGATCACAGAGTTTAAGAAACCAGGATTTGAGCAAAGATACTCTCACTCCAAATCTAATCCATGATCTATGACCCCCCCACACTGCCTCTGCCAGTAGAAATTAGGATTAACTTCACAAAATGGACTTCGTAATACACTTTGCTGAGACATACCATCAGGACTTGTCCCAACATGTGTCAAAGGGCTCCCAAGCCAGCACTGAGAGGGGGACACAGGCTTCAGGTAAATTTGAAGTGAAGAACTAGGATACAAAAAAACTGGAGAGGACTTCTGTGGTATTGTGCTTTATAATAAGAAATACATATATGGTTTTTATCTCTGTTCATGGCACAGAGCTTCTAAAATCTTCGGAATCTCTTAACTGATCAAGAGCAATAAAGGTGTTCTCTTATTCATACCAAGCCCCTCTCAAGTACGGGGAGTTTATCTAGAGAAGTGATTTTCAGAAAACCCTTGAGGATGGGGCTGGTTGCCGGGAACCAGCCTTGCGATCAGAGGGCTGGAACGTTCAGCCCCACCTCCCAGACTTCCAGGGAGGCGAGCGGGGCTGAACATTGAATTCAGTTACCAGTGGCCAATGGTTTAATCAACGATGCTTAATACAATAAAGCCCCAGAAGGATGGGGTTCAGGGAGCTTTGGGGTTAGGAAGCCAAGCAGGGGGGCAACCCCAGACTCCACGTGTTCTGAACTTGGGCATCTCTTCATCTGCTCATTTGAATCCTTTAGTTTCCTTTGTTCCACAGCAATAATCCGGTAAGTAAACTGTCCAACTATTTTCTGGGGTCCTGTGAGCCCCTCTAACTGATTGAACCCAAGGAAGGGTCACGGGGACCTTCAGGCAGTAGCTGGTGAGTGGGAAGCGCGGGTAACAGTCTGGGCTGGTAACCAGCACCCGAAGCGCAGAAGTAGGAGTGGTCTCGTGGGGCTGAGCCCTGCACCTGAGGGTCTGAAGCTCCGTCCTGTCGACGCGGGTGGGCACGGAGCTGGACGGTAGGACACGGCAGCTGCGATTGCAGAACCGCTTGGTGTGGGGGAACCACCACACATTTGGTGAGCGGAAGTGAAGCAGACTATCCGTGGGTAAGCAGAAAACAGGGGAGGGTTGTCTTTTATTATTATTATTATTATTATTATTATTATTACAACTGCTAATCAAAATTAAATCCAAAACAAAAATAAACTTATAAAAGGAGCAGGAGGGGAAAGGTATGTTTGCACCAAAGTTTCGGAAGGCGCCATATGAGCGAAGCCTGCTTTCTGCGGTTCACTACTGCGGGCGACTGACTGCAAGGTGGTCATCCGTTCCCCTGTCTTGTGTGGATACTAGAAGCCTGTCTAAAAACAGAACCAATAATCCGTTTTTTCTCCCTTACTCCAAAAGAAGCAATCGGTCCTTTGATCAGTTCAGTGAATTCCTTTCCCCAGGGACCTCTGTCCTCAGGGGAGTAGAGAGAGAAATTATATTCTTCAAAGATCAGCAACCAGGGGCGCCTGGGAGGCTCAGAAGGTTGGGCATCTGCCTTCGGCTCTGGTCACGATCTCAGGGTTCTGGGATCGAGCCGGCGCGAGGCTTTGCTCAGCGGGCAGTCTGCTTCTCCCTCTTCCTCTCCCCTCCACTTGTGCTCTCTCTCTCTGTCTCTCACATGAATAAATAAAATCTCTTTTTAAAAAAAAAGATCCGCACACAACTTAATCAAATCGTCTCACTTGCCTGGGAAGCCGAATGCCTCAAAACAGGTTTCCACGAGCAACCTCGAGTCTACTTACACCAGCTTTTTCCTTTTCAGACCACTGCCACGGAAGACCCTGCCTCGGAAATGCAAGCCTCGTCCCCGGTGGTCATTGTGACTCAGCCTGGATGTAGTCCTATGCCCCAAGCCTCCAACTGGCAGACAGGCATGTGTGACTGCTTCAGCGACTGTGGAGTCTGTAAGTGCTGGGAAATGTGCCCGTCATCGCTGCGGGACCTGGTGGCGGGGGGGGGGGGGGGGGGGGGGGGGGGGGGGGGGGGGGGGGGGGGGGACCCAAGGCCAGAGCCCTGCCTCATTCCTCCCTTACGGTGTAGTGAGGGTTCCCGGCCTCGTACAGGGCACCTGGCACATCGGCCAGTGAATGGGAAGCGAAGGAGAAAGTCTTGTGCTGGTTATAGGTAATTTTTCTCCAGCACATCAGTCAATAGTCTTACTTCTAAAATAAGTTCTGGAGTTAAGATGGTGTAAGGAAGCTGATGATTCTCACAGTGAGTGGGTCTGGTCTAATGATCATAAATAGACGGTATGTGAAAAGAAAAGGGGTATTTCCAGTTTAACTTGATTTTAAAAAAGAAGAAGAAAGAAAGAAAAAGAAAAACGACTGTTCTTGTTGCATATATAGACTCACTCCTTCCGTGTTACACAAAGCACAGTATCCATCCATGGCTGTGACACAAGCTCGGTCAAGAACTCTTTAAATTGATACGTTTAGGTTTTTATACACCTGAGAATAAAGAATTCTAAAGGCTGTCAGCTTCTCATCGGGAAAAGAATCTCTGCCTCTTCTTTGTTTCCTTTTCATGAACCTCTCCAAGTGCAATTGGGGAGCCAGGCTCGGGGATGGGGGTGTCAGAGGGGACCAAAGAGCTCAACTCTCGACCCAACCAAGGAACAAACAGGTGCCCTCAACGAAATTTGCTCTGCCTCAAGCCTACAGAGTGCCCTGAGACAAGGAAAAAAAGTACATCAACCTTTAATGTACCAGTGACAGTGAAATTCGGATCAAGTTGACCCCTGAGCAACATGGGTTTGAACTGCGCTGGTCCTTGTAGATGCAGACTTTTTGTTTACAGTCCAGCACTATAAAAGTATCTTCTCTTCCTTGTGGTTTTCTCAGCATTTCCTTTTCTCTGGCTTACTTTATTGTAAGGGTACAGTATGTGACACGGACAACATACAAAATGTGCGTTAGTAAAGTGTTGAGAGCATTGGTAAGGCTTCCGTCAATAGTAAGTTATGAGTACTTCGGTTTGGGGGGAGTTAAAAGTTACATGCAGATTTTTTGACTGCGCAGAGGGCCAGCACTCCCAAACCCCCACATTGTCCAAAGGTCAACTGTACATTAGAAAGCACACAGAGAAAAAAATTACCCAAAAAATGGAACAATGGGTTTGCTCATTGGCTCTCATTTCTTATTGGATGAGCTGGGGTGATGACTTACACTTCTCAAGACACTTCTCAAGACATTATTAGTTCAACATCTGCAAATCATAGTAATACTAAGTGACTACATTACTAAAACCCTGTAAAGATGAATAGCTTTGTCCTCCTGCCCCTTGTATCGTCACTCAAATAAGTGAATTACAAGGTCTAATAAAAGCTTAATTGCTTCATGGCAGGACTTTTTTTTTTTTTTTTTTTTTTGAGAGAGAGAGAGAGAAAGAACACGAGAAGGGGAAGGTCAGAGGGAGAAGCAGACTCCCCACTGAGCAGGGAGCCAAATGCGGGGCTTGATCCCAGGATTCTGGGATCGTGACCTGAGCCAAAGGCAGACGTTCAACCAACTGAGCCACCCAGGCCCCCATGGCAACACTCCTTAATTACAGCCCTGACCAAATCATTCTCCCTTCTTAAAATATTTCGGTGGTTCCTTAGGACCTTCATGACCAACTCCACTCACTCACGCCATCATCCAGTCCCTAACCTGCCTTGACTTCCAGCTTTATCCCCATCCCACCAGCCATACTGAAGGAACACCAGCTATTGCCAAGACATGCCAAGTGACGTCAGAGACGTTCCTCTCCCTTTTGTCTACCCGCCAAATTCTACTCGGCTGTCAATGTTCTGATCAAGCAGCACATCCTCTCAGAGCCCTTTGAGGCCTCATTTCTGTGGTTGACCCCTTGACATCTTGAGTAGGTTTCCGTTGGGGGAATTTTTCATGTTATTATCTGACTGCTCTCCCAGACTCCAGAAAGAGGCAGTCAGTTTTGAGGACAATCTCTGGAACAAGGCTAGGTTTCTGTGAGTCATTCAACAGATGAGTGAAGGCAGGATGACAGAAAGGATGCATACTTGCCAAGGTGTGTGGAAGACTGAAACGACTGGGTGGGGAGAAGGGAGAAGCCGATAAAATACTGGGCAAAAGCATGGTGGATAGCCTTGGCCAAGACCCCATGACTGGGACTGTCATTCATGAAAGCAAACTAGCTTCCACAGGTGGCTGGAATAGAGTAGAGTAACTCGTGCCTCTGGCTTCCTGTGTCCAGGTCTCTGTGGCACATTTTGTTTCACGTGCCTTGCATGTCAAGTTGCAGCTGACATGAATGAATGCTGTCTGTGTGGGACATCCGTCGCAATGAGGACCCTCTACCGGACCCGATATGGCATCCCTGTGAGTCTCTTACAACACTGTAACATTCAAACATGCTCCCACATTGAAAATCATCATTGTGATGGGGTCCCTCTCCCAAACTTGCTTGGTTGGCACTTCCTGGCATGTGCAACCTTCTATCCAGTTGCCATAGCAAGAGGTATCCTTGGTTAGGTGACCTTCTAGGTTTCCGTTAAAGACCATAGAGCATAAGCAACTCTCATATTTGCATGTGTATCAGACAATGGATGGGGACTATTCAGAACCCAGCATGCCCCAAGTTCATGACAGAGGACACCTCACTGAAACCTTACACCAGCCATCCCTGTAAAGTGAGGGGGTCCACATTTTACAGATGAGGACGTTGAAGTTTTCAGAGGTGTAGTAACTCGCCAAAAGACATGCACTAGGAGTAGAAGTTGTCGATATTCAACCCTGCCTTTGCATAAAGGCACATTCCATGATGCCACAAGCTGCCCTTTATGTAGTAGGACTCGCCAGGGAAACACAGTCAAAAAGAGACACAGATGATGCAGACCTGGGTATATACAGATCCATATAACGAGAGCGACTGTAAGGAAGAGGTTCATGTGACCGTGAGGGCTGGCAAGTCCAAACACCACAGCAGCCTGGCAGGCTGGGAGGAGCTGCAGCCCGGGTCTGAGGCAGCCGGCTGGCAGGATTTCTCTCCTGCTCTGGGGAGGTCGATCTTTCTCTACTACAACCTTCAGTGGCTTGGATCAAGCCTGCCCATGTCACAGGGTATAATCCACGTCACTTAGGATCCACTGATTTAAATGTTACTCTCGTCTAAAAAGTCTTCATAGAAACATCTAGAATATATGGGTACCATGGTCTAGCCAAGTTGATACATAAAATTAAGCATCACGGGGAACAAATGACGTGGCAAAATATATTAGGAAAGTATTTAATTCCATTGAAATTATTTTATTTTTTTCATTTAAAAATGTTTCTTGGTTCTTTGATTACAAAAATAATACATGCTATAGACCTAATTTTATGACAAATTCAAACACAGAATTATGGAAAGTAAAAAGTGAAAATCTAACCCCTTTACACACAATCAGCATGTTATGTCGGCAATGCAGACCCTTGTTAATGTGTTCACAGTACTCCCCTGCATACATAATGTACTCAGTCGCTTCCTTACTGATGGACGGTCAAGTAGAGCTGCAGATTAAATAGTTGTTAGGACATGTGCACTGGTACTTCTGTAGTCTGGTGCCCGAGATTAGATTGATAGATCCCAGGGTAGGCACGTTCAAAATTTGAAAGATACCATCAAATACCCCTCTGAAAGGATTGTATCAACTTATAATCCAGTAACATTAGATGTGTGCCCCATATTGGGTAATATTTTTTATGTTCAGATCAGAGATTAAAACAACAATCAAATATCATTTGCTTCTCTGAAGAATTCTTCGCTCTTCCCACTCCACATGTTCCAGTCAATGTTTTCTGTCTTTACAGTTTGCATTGTCTGCAGTTTTATGTACTACAAGTGTCAGTCTGTACTCCTCTGCCCAGCTTCTTTTAGTTAGCGTACTTATTTTGAGATCCACCCACGTTCTTAAGTGTTTTTAACACAATAAATTAAAGTAGGGAAAAAAGAAAATATTTGGATTACAAATAAGCATATAAAAAGATATTCAACATTGGGTCACCTGGGCGGCTCAGTGGTTAAGCCTCTGCCTTTGGCTCAGGTCATGATCTCAGGGTCCTGGGATCAAGCCCCGCATCGGGCTCCCTGCTCAGCCGGGAGCCTGCTTTCCCCTCTCTCTCTGCCTGCCTCTCTGCCTACTTGTGATCTCTCTCTCTGTCAAATAAATAAATAAAATCTTAAAAAAAAAAAAAGATGTTCAACATCATTAGAGAAATGCAAATGGAAACCACAGTAAGATACCACTATTCAATTATGGGAATAGCTAAAATTAATCAGAGTGAACCACACCACATACAGCCAGATATGGAGGAACCGAAACTCTAATGCAATGCTGGTAGGAGTGCAAAATGCAGTTTCTTAAAAGTTAAACATACCGAGCCATTCTACTCCTAGATATATTTTTTTTCTCTTTTTTTCAAAGATTTTATTTATTTATTTGACAGACAGAGATCACAAGCAGGCAGAGAGGCAGGCAGAGAGAGAGAGGAGAAAGCAGGCTCCCCGTGGAGCAGAGAGCCCAATGCCGGGCTCGATCCCAGGACCCTGAGACCATGACCTGAGCTGAAGGCAGAGAGGCTTTAACCCACTGAGCCACCCAGGCACCCCTACTCCTAGATATTTACCCCCCAAAATATATATCCATACCAAGACTTGCCTCAGATGTTCAGAGTGGTTTTGCGTGTAACAGCCCCTACTGAAAAACAATCCAAATGCCCCCCAGCAGGTGAATGAATAGTGATACATTCCTATAATAGAGTAGTCTTCAGTAATAAAAGGGATGAGTTATTGATACAAAAACCTGCACGAATCTCAAGATGAATCAAGTTTTAAGTTGTGGGTAAAAGAATGAAGGGTCATCACTAATTGGTAAAAATGTGTTGTGGGTCATCTCTAGGGACTAAAAGCAATCAGGAAAGACCTATGCAGCAAGAGGAAGAAAAGAAGCAAAAAAAAAAAAAAAAAAAAATTTTTTTTTTAATTAAAAAAAAAGTGGGGGTGGGGGAGCACGTCTGTGTGGCTGTAGGTTCAGCAGCCGCCTTCCACTCAGCTCATGGTCCAGGGGTCCTGGGATCCAGCCCCGCTCGGGGCTCCCTGCTCAGCGGAGAGCCTGCTTCCCCCTCTCCCTCTGCCCCTTCCCCTGCTTGTGCTCTCTTTCTCCATCTCTCTATGTCAAATAAATAATAAAATAAAGTAAAGTAAAATAAATAAAATAAATCAGTGAATACCAAACATGAGACGGTCTGGCTGTCTCATGAGTGACAGCAATTCGGATTTCTCTGCTGTGCCGAAATGCCTTTCCCCTTTGTTCTTCCTTCCAGTGAGTCTGTGTTAAGTCCTAGGGAGGCTGATCTCCTGGAGGATGGGTGAAGAACTGCCCCCACAGCCAGCGCCCCTCTCCTCTCCTAGGGCCCCGAAGCCCGCATGGGGGCCTCTGTCAAGTTCACCTGCCTACTGCGCCCTCGGTGAAGCCACCGCGGCAGTGAGCGCAGGGCTGGCCGGCCGGGGTCAGGCTTCAGTGAACCTCCCGCCCTCCGATCCCCAGCCTGTTCCTCCTCCTTCCTGAGTTCCAGGTTGAGTTGGGGGGGGAGGGGTTAGGCCGTGCCCTGCCCGTGACCCCAGCTCTGTTTGACTTTCCCCGCCCGTGTAAGCCCGTGTAAGCCCGTGTGCTCTCGGTTTCCAAAACACTGCTCAGAATTTCTGGCCACTGAATAACCCCGTCCCCGTTTTCCAGTCGGGCTTTATTTGCCAGAGCTCTGTAAGCACGTGGCTTGATTTTAGATTATCTAAGTATTGTCAAGAAAAGTGGTCGTCCACAAACTTCTCTCTCCCGCCACCTCCTTCCCAGAGCTCTGTGGGGATTTTCCTTCCAATCAAAGGCTTGTTTGGCCACTTTTTGAGTTTTCTGTTTGGAGCGTTGTCTATAGACCTCCCACTATAAAAGATGAGAATTTAGTTTTGTTTTCTTCTCCTCCTTCTTCACCTTCCCCGCCACAAACATGCACCCTTTCCCCAGCCTACTCCCTCGCATACCGGGGACGTGTAATTCGGACTAAATCCGTGTTTGGTACTTAAATTTGAGACTGAGTTTGCACTCCAGAGCTGAGTCATTTGGTGAGCTATGATTGCTTTTCCACTAAACTTTGTTTTTCCTGGTCTTAATAATTCTTGATGTTCTCATTAGTAATTTCCCACTTACTTACGAGTTGTTTTCCACTTACTTTAACCCCCTAACTGCCTCCGTTTTCTCAGTCTCTTTCCAACCTATTCAACACATCAGACGGTCTACCATTTTTATCTTCTCAGCGGAATAGGGGCCTGACCTACAACCGCCCCTGGGACTAGTCGCTCTGCATTTGTGGTGTTGAACTCCTGGCCCTGGGATCTCCTCCAGTTTCACCTTTAAGATTCCATTAGCCTCTCCCACGGCTTAGGCTCCTGTTCCTTACATCCCACATCGCCCTCCTTCTTGGATTCGTCCCTTGTTGGGGTGGAGACATCCTCTAGTAGCTTCCTGAGACAGGGAGGAGGTGTGGGGAAATTTTGAGGTTTCACTTTCTGAAACTCTGTTTTTCCCTCATACTGATGGTTGGTTTGATTGATATCTTCTATATTTAATATTGCAAAATACAGGAAAACTTTTGCTGGCATTAAAGGAGGAGTTATATGGAAAAATCTGTTAACATTTTCTTAAATGTATCCATCCAAACTCTGAATTCAAAGGATCAGTTCTTTCTGCTTCTCTTCAAAGTGCCTTAAAAATCCACAAGTCCTAATTTCCAAGGAAGTGGGTTTTAAATTTCTGTTTCTTTTCATATTTCCGAACAGGGGTCCATTTGTGATGACTATCTGGTGACGCTTTTCTGTCCTCAGTGTTCTCTTTGCCAAATCAAGAGAGACATCAACAGAAGACGCGCTATGCGCACTTTCTAAAAACTAATGGTAGGTCCCAGAATCTGCGTTTTGTTTGAAATATAATAAGGGCTTTGTAAATTATCCATTATTTTGAGTAATAATTCAATAAAAATAATTCCTTAAGTCTCTCAAAGGTTATCTTAATATAAAGATTGATTTATTGTGAGGATTTACTGGTTTCTTCTTATGAGGAAGACAGCTGCATTACCTTGCTTGGGCCGCCGTAACAATTTACCGCAGCCTCGGTGGCTTACACAATAAGAAGTTATTTCTCGCAGTTCCGAAGGCTGGGAAGGCCAAGATCAAGGTGTGGCCAAATCAGTTGCTGTGAGGGCTCTCTTTCCAGATTAGAGACGGCTGCCTTTTCACTGTGTCCTTAAACAGTGGAGAGAGAGTAAGCGCTGATCTCTCTCATCATGAAGACAGTAATCCCATTGTTGGGGGCTCAACTTCCTGACCTTATTTCAGAACTAATTATCTCCCAAAGGCCCTACCTCCTTATGCCCTCACAGTGGAGATTAGGGTTTCAACAGGTGAGTTTTGCAGGGGGCGTAGACATTCAGCTTGCAACAATAGCTTTATGTTTTGAAAAACATTTTAGTAAATAAAGGGATGGTGACTTTTCTCAGAATTCCTTTTTCTCCGTTAATGAGGCACTTACCACTTGTAAAATGCCAGAGTGTAGTGAGATACAAAAGACGCAGAAAACACGCCCCCTACCAAGACAATCAAACTGACAAAAGAAATTGGCAAATAACTATAAAGTAGTAGAGCAAATGAAAACTGCATATTATGTAATATTTGAATTGACTGCAGCATAAAGTGTCTATCAAGAATAAGGGGAGAGAGACTAAACAGGAAAATCGTATTGGAAAAAGCAAACTCTGCAAGTGGTCATATAGAATATAGAGTATTTGGAAATGTTATATAGAATCTGAACTTCTGAAAATTAGCCAAATCATTTCCAACTAATTTTTCTAGTATTCTCAGAATGAGCTACTAAGTAGAAATAAACATGATTTTTCTCAGTTTGCTGTAGCATTTACCCTGAGTGCGGGAAGAAAGCATCCATTTTTCCATTCTTTGTACACGCCGCTTCATTTTTCCAGTGGACGAGAACTCTGTATAGGTTAACAAATATGGAGGATATATTTTAAAATGTCATTTATTTAGCATATAATGTATCAACTAGCTAGTCCTATGCAGGATAGTGCTAAGTGCTGTGGGGACAGAAATAAAGAAGCTGGCCCTCTTGTCTTTAGAGACTGTATACTCTGAAGGAGAAGGTCGGACAGCCTCTAGAAAAAACAATGGGCTTGACTAATGCCTTTAGGCCAAGTGCTATTTTATGTGCGGAGGAAGAACAGATCATATTCTGTGAGATGTGGAAATGAAAGGCTCTTGAAAGCAGTGGGGTTTTGCTCTAAAGAGGAAGTGAGTATCGAGGGCACAAGAGGAAATGCTTGGCACTCAGATCATAACCACGTGGATTTAGTGAGGACACTTACAACACGGGCGTGGCTGGGAGGTCTAGGGCAATGCCAAGGGCGCGTCCTGGAGTCGTGTGGGCCAGCAGCCGTCCGGTGTCCCCACCCCTGGGCCTCAGAGAGGGGACGAGGGAGCAGTTACCAGAATCCCAAAGGAGTGAACTCTGAGAAGGCTGCCCTTAGAGGACCCATTAAACTCTCACACTAGAGGGCAGGGGCAACCTGCGGCAACCTCACGGGAAGCAGGCCAGAGGAGAAGTGCCCTGCTCTCTCGTTCCCGTGTCCTTCTAGGCTCTCCACTGCTGGGACGCACAGCCGGCCGCGGGCAGGAAAGTGCTGCCGTGGTCTAAAGTCAGCCTCCCGGGCACACAGCAGGGCAGACAAGCAGGGAAGCTGATCCGATGGGGCAGACACTAGATCTTACACATGAGTTGTGACTTTACAGAAACAGATGTTGCTTCTAATCAGCAACAACGTTCGTGAAGCTATAGAAGCAGAAAGAGGGAAAACATCCTTACGAGCTTAGGTCCATCCAACTTGGCAAGAACATGTAAGTGGGAAAATTACTAGAAAAGGAAGATTTTAAAAGTGAGTTGGGGCCACGACACGCAATAGAATGATATTAGGCTAATGATTTGGCCTTTTATTTGGTAAGCAGTGGGGGTTACTGTAGGCTTTATGTAAGGAATAATGTCAGTAGAGCAACCCCTTCAGAAGAGTCGCTGACCGTGGTGTGCAGCACAGACTGGACAGGACGAGGTCAGAAGTGAAGATGAGGAGTTAGACCGCCTCGACCCTGTTTATTTAAATGAATACATGAGACGGGCTGGACAACATATAAACCCACCCGTACATAATGAATCCTGACAACTGAACGTTTTTTTTTTAACCTCAGAGAGATGATCTTACTGGATCTTTGAATTGGTTTGAAGTAAAATGCCTTGGTGTCCTGACTCGGGAGCGTCACCTTGAACTCGACATTACTCATCAACACTGAAACTTTAGATATGCAGATACTTAAAGTAGGAAAATCAAGAGACAAAGATCAAAGAATAACATGATTTCTCTTAAAAATGGGTTGAGGGGCACCTGGGTGGCGGTCAGATAAGCATCTGACTTCGGCTCAGGTCGTGAGCTCAGGGTCCTGGGATTGAGCCCCCTGTGTGGGACTCCCCCTCACTCAGTGGGGCGTCGTTGGCTTGTCTCTTTCCCTCAGTCCCTCCCCGCCCCCCCCATGCTCTCTCTGTGTCTCTCTCAAATAAATAAATTTTAAAAAATAAATAGGTTGAAAGGGACAAAGGAACCAACAGAAAAAGCTCCAAATCGTGAACGTTGGAACACTTGCGGCAACACAGTAAAGTAGTAGTAGATTATAAATGAAATTTTTAGAAAAGATTATAACCAAAGTAAAATATCTGTGAGTCCATACTTAGATATATATGTGTCTATGTAGATACATGATTAAGCAAACAAACAAATAAATAGATGGGGGAGAAGAGACAAATCTTCCAGAAGCACAGAATTGCAAACAACCTACATGTGTATTCCTCCCTCAAGGGAATGGTGCGTAACTGCCCACCCCTTTCCAGGGGGTTTGTACAGTGACGTCCTTTCCGAGAGTATAGTATGAAAAGGGGGGAAAAAGAGTGAGTGACCTTATAGTGGAGAAACCTGACAAGTTCAGCCAGGTGACCAAAGGGAACCTCATCGGTGATAGGCATTCTGCAAAACTCCCAAATGGTACTCGTCAAAATTGTCAAGGTCATCACAAACAGGAAGTCTGAGAAACGGTCACAATGGAGAGGAACGTAGGAAACATGATGACTAAATGGGATGGGCTATCCTGGGTGAGATCCTGGAACAGAAAGAAGACATTAGGTAAACAACTGAGAAATAGAAAGAAGTATATGCTTTGCTAAATAATATTATGTATCAACCTTGGCTCATTAGTTGTAACAGACCTACCTTAGTAAGATGGTAACCGGTAGGGAAATTGGTGCAGGATATATGGGAACTCTCTGTACTATCTTTGCAATTTTTCTGTAAACCTACAATGATTCTAAAATTTAAAGTTTATTGAAAATAAAAGCGTAGATTAAGAAAATTCAAACCTATTCTTTGTGTGTCCCTTGTAGGTGAAAAGCTCTCACTAAAGCCGCTGACATCAGCAGATATCTCTTCAGCTTGAGTCTTCCTCCGCCTTTTGCAACTGAGATATGAAAGATCTGTGTGATTACCAAAAAAAAACCACGGAATTTTGATTTATTTTAAATGAATGTTTTCCTTTAGTTTTCCAAATTGGTCCAGCTCAGTTTCTCTTTGCTTTCATATTATTAAACTTTCTGGCTTATGAATTTTGTGTTACATTTGGCACGTAAAACAAAATAAAAGATTTTACTAACAAGATACTTTATGCTTCTTTGCTCTCAGTGTCTTTGTGTCATTAATTTTAAGGGTCAGTCTCATAGTTTTGTTCCGGTAATTTGGTTTCTTCGCAGGAGAGTTTGGTCCATGGCAACTCAGTTCTCTTTCATCTAAGAACTTTGAGACAGCAAAAAAGACTATAATGACTATTATAAGACACTTATAACACATTTGGCTAATCTTTTTGCTCTTGATCGTATTATCTGTAAGTATTATTAATGCCAAGTAACAGCACACTATGCCCTGCTTCCTAGCTGCACACCTGACAGGTTTGTGGTGTTGATCTCCTTTCTCTTCTCCATATGAAGATTCAGGACAAGTAATAAATGTTCAGTGATCAAATTCAGCATGACCCAGTTTTGATTAAATATTCATAAATGCAAAAGCAACATTTTTTTTCACATTCATTATTCTATGTGTTCTATACACGTCATTTTGCCCTGATGAAAACCTCACTCCCTGGTTTCCTTTGGTTCTCTCCCCACCCTTGAATCCATGTCATTTGTTGGGATGGGGAAGGGGAGGCAAAACTACTGGAGAGGTTTATTGTGCCATTCCAGAGAGAGCAAATGTGGAGGCACCTTACTGGGCACTCGGCAAACCAGAGTGCTCTACCCCTTCTTCTCCTCCCCTCATGGAGTTGGGTGCTTTGCAAGGTTGCATCTGGGATCCGCTCTTTTCACACCTCATGTCCTCAGCGTCATCTACTCCTACGGCTTCAACCGTCTCCTAGATGTCAGGGAGGACTATTATTTCCAGTCTCTCCCTTACTGATGACGTTCTGAACGACTCCTCAGCTGCCTACTAACCGAGTCCAACTGGATGTACCTTAGACCTTCTCTACCCCACATGTCAAATGCTATCACCACTTACTTAGCTGTTCAAGATACAAACTCTAAGTACCAATGAATATCAGTGAGTCCTGAACTGACTAATCACACCCTTTGCCCTTCTCCTCACAATTAGCCACTGGCTTCTGTCACTTAAATTCCACTTGATAGCCCCACTGGATGACCGATTTTGCTTGCTGCTGTATCCCCAGGGCCCAGAACAATGCCTGACACCTGCTAGATACCTACTCAAATCATTCACTGAACGGATCAACCTGTCCTCTTCTCCTTGTCTTCATGGATGTGGTCCGAACCTTCATGATGTCTTCGAACAGTCAGGCACAAGCTCCTGAGCTAGTCCGCTCGCCTCTAGTAACTGCAGTTCCGTTACCTTCTTTCCAATCCGTCTTAAAAACTTCCTGCCCCAAGTTTAACTGTGATCATTTTTTTTAAAAGACCCCAAAATTTCCCTGGCCCCTCATAATAGAGCCTCAGTTTACTTCTTTAGCCTATTCTCCTGTCCCATCTTCACTCTTAAAATTCCCTACTTCCATGGCCTTCAGCACACAGACATTTTTTAAAATTTCAAATTCCAACTGTTCATTGAGGTAATAAAGCAAAAAAAGATGTAAAAAAGGATGTTTTATGACCCAAAATGTGGTCTATCTTCGTGAATGTTCTATGTGAGATTAAGAAAAATACTCTACTGTTGTTGGAAGTAGTCTACAGACCTCAGTTAGACCCGGTTGACTGATAGCGCTGAGTTCAACTACATTCTCACCGACTTTCTGCCTGTCGCGTCTGTCAGCTGCTGATGAGGGGGTGCTGGTCTCTAATGGTGCATCTGTCCCTCTGTCCTCGCTGTTCCATCAGCGTTTGCCTTTAATGCTCTGTTGTTGCTCTGGTTTTAACTGAGCACATTATGATTCCATTTTCTCCCTTCTCTCTTAGCAAATCAATTGTGTATATATTCTCAATTTCTTCTACCTTCCAGTTAGCAATGTACATTTACACTAACCTAAGTCCATTATTTGAACACTGCTCTTTCATGTGTAGTACAGCAATCTTATAAGAGAATATTCACAATTTCTGCCTCCCATCATTGCTGTCATTTTTTACTTATCCATACACTACAAACATTAAAAAATTGTTGCTATTATTTTGAACAAAGTAATCTATCAGACCAATTAAAATTTTTAGAAAAGATTTTAACTCCATGCTCTTCCTTCATCAGGGTTCTAACCCATACCATTTCCTTCACTCCGAAGAACTTTTAGCACTTCTAACACAGGTCTCCTGACAACAAATGTCTTCAGTTTTGCTGAGACTCTTCCTTCACTTTTAAAAGATAATTTTGCTGGATAGTATCTTCTGCTGTTTTTTTTCTTTCAACGTCTTAAATATCTATACTCAGTTCTCCCTTACATGGTTTCTGGTGAGAAATCCAATATAATTCTTACTCACGTTCCTTTATAGAAAAGGTGTTTTTTGGGGAGCCTGGGTTAAAGCCTCTGCCTTCCGCTCGGGTCATGACCCCAGGGTCCTGGGATGGAGCCCCACATCGGGCTCTCTGCTCAGCATGGAGCCTGCTTCCTCCTCTCTCTCTCTGCCTGCCTCTCTGCCTACTTGCGATCTCTGTCAAATAAATAAATAAAATCTTAAAAAAAAAAAAGGTGTTTTTTGGGGGCACTCGGGTGGCACAATCGGTTGATGACCAACTTTTGATTTTGGCTCAAGTGTTGATCTGAGTCATGAGATCGAGCCTTGCTTCAGGCTCTGCACTCAGCAGAGTCTGCTTGGGACTCTCTCCTCTCCCTCTGCCCCTCTTGCTTGTGATCTCTCACTACAAAAACAAATACATCTTAAAAGAGAGAGAGGGAGAGAGAAGGTATTTTTTCCCCTAGCTTCTTTCAAGGTTTTTTGTCCTTGTTTTCTGCAGATTGAACACAACACACTTCGGTATAGATGTTTTTGGTATTTATCATGCTTGTTCTTTTCTATGCTTCTTGGACCTATGGTTTGGTTTCCATCATTAATTTATGGAAAAAAAACATTATTATTTCAAAATCTCTTCTGTTCTTGTTCTTCTTCTTCTGGTATTCCCATTATACCTATGTTATAGCTTATATAATTGTCCCATAGTTGTTGGATAGTTTTTGTGTTTTGGTGGTTTGTTTTTTGTTTTGCATTTCAGCCTGGGAATTTTTACCAACACATTTTCAAGCTCACTGATCTTGTTTTTATTCTTCCCCGTTTTACTGTTTCCCTAAGAATACTGTATTAAAGAGCATGTCCTATCGCTCTCCAATTCCAGGACAACGACACTGGAGCCCTGTTTGATGTAATGGATTTGAGAAGGATCGTGTAATCTTATGATTCTAAATCTGTTTATACTTAACCCGAGTCCCTGGGCTGTGACCTTCAGAAGTGTTTCTTAGCCCTTTCTTTTCCTCCTCTTATGTGACACAAGAAGGCTATAGGGGCTCGAAGTGTAGTAGTAACTGCCCTGGCCCTAGGCTGGGTAAGGCTCTGGTAGTGTAGCTCTGCTCAGAAAGTAGGCCTTTGCCATGGAAAATGCTCCGGGTGTATTTCAAAATAGTTACTTTCCCTTCCCCTGTCTTGCCTAAAACACAGGGTATCCTGATCTCTAATCTGAGAACCTGATGGGGCTCCTGGGGATAAATCCTAGAAAGTGTAGGGCCTCCCCAGAGAGTGGGCCCTCAGGGGGTTTAACTGTCAAGCTAGTTTACCCTCGGCCTCCAGGAACTTGTCAAAGTTACCAGTTCGCTGTTCCTATCAGTTATGGCTCCAGGAGCTTGTGCTCCCAACAAGCTCTCTCACCTATGCTTCTATCTGCCTCTCCTTCCAGTCTTCACAGTAGTTTGCTCTGTGACCTCAATTCTCTGGTGGAAATAAGAAAAGCCACTGATTTGCAGCCTTCTCAGCCTTCTTCGGATTGTGAGGATGGAGTGATGACTTCAATGCTCTTCACATGTTGGAGGTGAAACTGGAAGTTGCCTACAAACTCACTTTTAAAAGTCCTTTTCTCTATAAAGCTGGCCTGAAATAACCCTCTCTGAGGAGCTTTCCTGGACTCTCTTAAGAAATGAAAAGCTCCTCCCTGTGCGCTCTGGAGCTTGGTGCAACCACCAGTGTCCCACACGCTGTCTACCAGCTCTGGGGCCGCCTGGCTGGAGAACAGGCACTGAGGCTCGGCTCCGGGCTTCTGGCACATGCTATAAATCAATGTCCACTGAAATGAAAAGAAAAGAACAAAACACTGTTCGCTAATTAAAAACAAAGTACTACTTTTATTTGGCTCATGTCTCCATTTATTAGAATTACCACATTTGGAGAGGCACAAAGCACTTTAAGTTTTACATGACTACAAAGTTATCACAAATCCCAAACTTTTTAGCCACGGATATTTCACTTACTCCGTTTAAAGAAAAAGCTTCCAAAACTTCTGAGTTAGCTTGGACACAGAGACCCTGAATGTATGGGAACTACAGGTTTTTAAATGCTTGCGCTTCCTGTTCTAACAATGTCTTCTTTAAATGGGATCCAGCATAAAAGGGATTGAAATACGTAAGGTCATGATGCAAATGCTGTGGGTAGACCGTGAAATTCATCCGTGCAACTCAGTGAAAGCCGTCACGCGCTCACTGGGCCATCTGCGCCTCCATGGCCTGTGCTGTCCACTCTGGCGCCGTCTGACTGATCTTCTCCAGCAGGTTATTCACTTGGAAACAAAGGGACTGGATCTGTTTGTCCCACGTCGGCAGGGCTTCCCGTGCTATACAGAAGAAGAACACACGCCGTTTACCATTACTCCATGAATGCTCGGCAAGTGTAACTCAAAAGATAAACACAGTAATACTAGTTTTCAAAAATCCATTCCAAAAATCTTGGCTAATAAAACTAAGCTAATCGAGCAATATTAAGGAAAGTACCCAAATTATTGGCACAAAGTACAAAACCAAAAGCATATCCGCACAGATCCATGTTATTATTATTCATGAAAACAAAAGAAAACCAACCAATCAAAGCACGTCAGTCACAAAACCACCACCAAACCACCACCATAAAAGCCTCGCTGAACCCACCAGCAGTTTCTCGAGTCATAAGATACTGCCACCTAGTGGACAAAGCACATCTCTTTGTCTACTGGACTCTGAGGGATAAATATTTTAATGTTTAAACAAAAAAGCAGGGCGCCTGGGTGGCTCAGTCATTAAGCATGTGCCTTCGGCTCAGCGCATGATGCCGGAGTCCTGGGACCGAGCCCTGCATTGGGCTCCCTGCTCGGTAGGAAGCCTGCTTCTCCCACTCCCCATTTCTGTTCCCTCTCTTGCTGTCTCTCCCTCTGTCAAGTAAATAAAATCTTTAGAACAAAACAAAACAAAACAAAACTCAGCAAGAAAACACCAGGATTGGGCCCCTTGGGTGGCTCAGTGGGTTAAAGCCTCTGCCTTCGGCTCAGGTCATGATCCCGGGGTCCTGGGATCAAGCCTCGCGTCGGGCTCTCTGCTCAGCGGGGAGCCTGCTTCCTCCTCTCTCTCTGCCTGCCTCTCTGCCTCTCTGTGATCTCTGTCAAATCAATCAATCAATCAATCAATCACCAGGATTTTCTCCACACCAGCAATATGCAGTTAAAAGGGGAATATTCTACTCAAAACAGTACCCAAATATACAAAAATGGACACAGAATTTAAAAAACTGAAATAAAAAAATTTTTAATAAAAGACATAAAATAACCTGAGCAGAAGAAACGACAGCCTCAGACAGAAAGATGCAGTATCACAAAGAAAAGAACAGCCCTCCCTGTTCACACATACATTTTTTTTTTTAATTACGAAGATAATCCCCCCTTTCTTTGTTGTTCTTTCTAACAGGACAGGATCATTAGCGTTCATACGGAGGACGTGACGTCTGAAAACAGCTAAGATGATCTGGGACATCAAGAACAGTGCAGCGCTGCAGTGGGCCCTGCCGCGGAGCAAGCGGTGCTCCACGCGCCGACAGGAACGGATCCGCAGAGCACTGTGTTAAGCGAGAGTGAGCGGTCAGACGGCGCACGACTGCGTCTCTACAAAGCGTCCAGAACACGCGCGTCCACAGCGCAAAAATTCGGACAGCGGCTGTGGCAGCCGGGAGAAGGAAGGATGGACGCAACTATTCTCAAGAGGCACGAGACTTCCTCTTGGGAAGACGAAACATTTGGGACGAGGTAGAGCGCGTGGTTGCACAGCACCGTGAACCCACTAAATGCTCCGAATTGCTCACTTTAATGGTTCACGTCGGGGCGCCTGGGGGGCTCAGTCACTGAGCGTCTGCCTTAGGCTCAGGTCATGATCCAAGGGTCCTGGGATCGATCCCTACATCGGGCTCCCTCTCCCACTCCCTCTGCTTGTGTTCCCTCTCTTGCTGTGTCTCTCTGTCAAATAAATATATAAAATCTTTAATAGATAAATAATAAAATGGTTCCTGTTATATAAATTTCAACTCAGTAATAAACATAGCAATGGAGGGACAGGAGATGCTTTTCCAACAGTAAAATTTACTATAAATTTATTACCATATTGCCACAGATCAGTGGAACCAAACGATCACAGAAAGAGATCCAAACACGTATATACAACGTAGTATTTGCCAAAGATCAGAAAGTATGTCTTAACTAATAAATAGTACTTGCAAATCAGCAATCCATCTTTAAAAAAAGATAAACTAGATCATACCTTAAAATTATACACAAAAATAAGCTGTAGACAGTTATTTCTGAACATAAATGAAAGTATTTTTAAAATTTTGGAAAAGTCTTACTTTTATCCCAAAGTGAATGAGACCTTTTGAATGAATATAGGAAATTAAACAGCCATAAAATGAAAAATTGACATAGTTGTCTGCGTAAGAATTTTAAAAATGTGTTCATGGTCCACAGGGCCTCACTTCAGAAACACAACTGATAGGATTTAATAATTTGGTTTTTGTTTTGTTTGCTCGCCTTTTCAAAAGATCATCACCATTCCGACTGTACTATGGCAACGAGGCCAGAGAGGAGCGACGGCAGATGTGAGGGGGAAGCCCAGGGTGTGGGGGAGGTTTCAGAATGGGCCGGTGACAGTTAAGATGCGAAGACAAGTAAATGGGTTCCAGATGCACCTGGGAGATAAAACTGAAAGGATTCTGGGCAGCAAAGAAGAGGGACCAAGGATAAGGAAGGCTGGAGAAGCGAACAAGGCATCTGCCGGCTGGCAGGCTGTGGAAGGGACGCAGGGAGGGGAGATAATGAATTCAGTTTGGGGTATGTTCATTTGAGATGCTCAACAAACAGATGGAAAAGACCTAGTAGTCAGTTAACACCAGTGGGTCTAGGACTCAGAAGAGAATCATACACTAGAAAGGCAAACATAAGAACTGTCTGCATGGAAATAGCCAGTGAATCAAGGGAAACAGGAGAGTGAGGAGGGAAAGGGCTGGAGTTCGCCCTTAGCAATATTCATATTTAAAGGCACAACGGAATCTACAAAGATGACTGGACAAATACCTGGGAAAGGAGGAGGGAAAGCAGAACAGGGTGAGAGATGAAGGGCGTTGTGGGTGGTGGGGATGGTTCAGAAAGGAGAGATGATCAGAGTTACTCGAGATGCCGAAAAGTCAAAATGAGGCCTGAAGGATAAAAATATCCTTGTTAAAATGGGAGAGACCCAAGGATATTTAAATATTGGCAGAAAGAAGCCAATAGAGCAAGAAAGAATGAAAACAAACGAAATAACTAAGCTCAAGTTCCTAAGAAGCTGGTTTTGAGAGGGACGGATGCCAGTCAGAGAAGGGACCCGAAGCACAAGAACTGGAAAGGGAGACAGAAACCACCTCCCGTATAACACGAAGGAAGAAAAGACGTGATCACATGGTATTTAATATTCAGAAGTTTTATAAATATGACCAAAAAGTTCACTTAATTTTACACTGGTAGATTTTTTTCCCTGTGAAAACAGGAAACAAGGTTTGCTGCTGAGAGTGAAGGAGGAGAAAAGTCCGAGATTTATGAAAACTGAAATCTGAAATCCCCACTGCAGGGTAGGAAAAAAAAATATGTCAAGAGTCCCAGGTACTGTTGAGAACCCACGACCTTGAATTTGCAGTGGTCATCAATCTGTCTGCTGTTCTAACTCCTCTCTGGCAACATCAGTTAGCTACTCGAGCACAGGAATGAAAAAGATGGAGGATGGGTTCATTCCAGGCGAAGTTTTCCTGGACAGCCGGGTCGAAAAGTTAACAGGCAAGTCATCCAGGGCACCTGCGAAACGGTAAGTAAAACAGTGATCAGGGCGCCTGGTGGCTGAGTTGGCTGAGCCACCAGCTCCTGGTTTCATCTCAGGTCATGATCTGAGCCCTGCCCCGGGCTCTGCGCTCAGCATGGAGCCCACTGGAGAGTCTCTCTCTCTCCCTTTGCTCCTCCCCTGTGCACTCTCACTCCCCCTAAAATAAAAATAAATAAAACCTTAAAAAAAGAAATAAAGATATAATGAATCGTGGATGCCAAGTCAGAGCGGAAGAGGAGTGACGCAAAAAAGGGCTGGCCTGACCAGGAAAAAGAAAACGATAATGGACCGGAGGCTGCAAAGCGGTCAGAAGAGTTGAACTTAAGGGACACGGACTGCTAGAAAGACAGGAAACACAGTGAGAACGGGATATCTCAAAATCAAATCTTAACAAGTAGCATGGTTCCAGGCACAGAAGTTCCATGATGGGAAGGAGGTAGAAAGCGGGGCTGAGGAGGTAACACGAGTCAGGGAACGGAGGGAGCTGCCCCGTGAGTCTAACGCGCTGCTGGAGGGAGTCCCCGCGCTAGCACCCTCGAGCGGGCACACGGTGCGCCACGTGATGAGTGAGAGGGTGAACTGGTTTACTGATTCTGGTTTCAAATGCTTCCAGAGCATTAAAATGCAGCATTAAGTAGATTCATAAATGTAAGTTCATAAAAATCATTTCAAATTATTTCTCTAGGAATAAGGGAAGTAAGTTTATTCCAGTAGTAATACACTAGGTCAAAGGAAATTGTTCAACAGGGCCTAATCCTAAGTACACAAGAGTCTCCTGCCACTTTATTATGACAGAAATAAGCAAAACCTCTTACTTTCAAAATGAACTATTCCATCAATCTGATCAATAAATCCATTCATACGTCCTTCTGTTATCATTTGTGATGCTATTTTTTCTGCCTGTTAAAAAAAAAACAAAGAAACAATAAACTCTCGTAAACTTTATCATATCTAACAGTTCCTCACATGTAAGAGAACTGAAATCTCTTGGTTTAGCTACCCACACACTTTCTATGTTCATCTGCCATTCATCACAAGATTAATCTTGTAAATCTGCCTATTTTATCCCCCAGTCCTTTCGATATAACCCATTACTTTACGTTAGCTGGGATCTGTTTTACTTCTGAGATTTTGGACAAGAGCCTAACACTCTTACCAATTTCTTCCTCTGCCTAAAATCAAATTAACAATTTTTCTTCTCACGGAAATCCATACCTCAAGAAAGCCTACACAAACTAGTTTTTCTTTTTACTTCATTTAAATTTGCAGTGTTTATCACCTAGAAAATTCTTTAAGAAAGTAGTATTTTTGAAGAAAGTATTATTTTGAAGGAGGAATGATGTTCAAATTTAAAAGGGAATTAAAAAGGGGTGCCAGGCATGGGACTCTTGATCTCAGGGCTGTGAGTTTGAGCCCCACACTGGGTTTAGTGATTACTTAAAAAACTAAACTCTTTTTTAAAAAATTAAATATATAGATAGATAAATAAAAATTAAAAGGATTTTAAAGACAATTAAGGGGGGGGGCCTGGGTGGCTGAGTCGGTTAAGCATCTACCTTTTTATCAGGCCATGATCTCTGGGTCCTGGGATCTAGTCCCACATAAGGCTCCCTGCTCAGCAGGGAGTCTGCTTCTCCCTCTCACTCTCCCTCTGTGCTTTCCCTCTCTCTCTCAAATAAAATCTTAAAAAAAAAAAAGACATTAAACGGAACCAAAAGGTCCTCTACCTAGCTCCTAAGGACATGTTTCATGTTTACTATGTGTAAGCAAACTGGCTTATGACTTGGTCATTTTAGTAATTCTGATCATCTTCACAATCAAGCCTAAACAACTGTACTATCATTTATTGTTAAATAATTAGTCTTAGCCTAAAAAGAAAGTATCCTTTTTTTTTTTAAAGATTTTATTTATTTATTTGACAGACAGAGATCACAAGCAGAGAGGCAGGCAGAGAGAGAGGAGGAAGCAGGCTCCCCGCCGAGCAGAGAGTCCGATGTGGGGCTCGATCCCAGGACCCTGGGATCATGACCTGAGCCTAAGGCAGAGGCTTTAACCCACTGAGCCACCCAGGCGCCCCAAAAGAAAGTATCTTTTAATGGGAACTTAAGCTTTGGTTCCCAAACGGTTCCACTTCCTGTACTATGCACTGAATATGTACAAGTACAGTAACTGTGTTAGGAAATTCTAAATTAATATTTCACCAACAGATAAAAGGGGACATGATCCATTACTACATGATTTAAGATATGCAAGTTAGGTAAAAATAAGTGGATTGCTTACTTCTACTCTTATTTAAAATTAAGAGAATGTTTTTTAAATGATACCTGAAATACCCTCTAAACACTGTTGGTACTTTTTTGGTATTTGTACAGAGCCAACCAAACCTTTATCATGACTAAAAATAAAATTAATTTCCTACTAACTCAGTCAATTAAGATAAATCAAGCATAAAAGTTATAACAGAATAGCCTAGAGAATGACCACAGTTATTCTTTCAAACAGATAAAATATTTAACCTTTGAGTCAACTAGAGCGGAAAAGGAAGTAAGGCATGTATCAAAATCTCAAGTTCATCAGAAATCAGAAAACACCGTGAAATGGACTGAAACAGACACTAAACAAAGACTCTCATAAAACAGGTATCATAACCTGGAACCCCTTAAAGATTTTCATTCTAGGTCACTTTATCATAAAATACAGTTAAAAAAAAAGCAAAAAAGTAGGACAATTCCATTACATTACTACTTTAACATTCAAATAATTTACTTCTATTTTCCTGAGGCTTTTTATGTGTATTTTTATTGCAGTTGCCAATATTTATCGATTACATATTGTAGTTTAGTCTAACTTCTTTTTTTATAAATTGGAAACAAGAAAATACCTTGGCTGCAGGGATCTCTAAAAGAGCTCCAAGTTCTTCAAAGGTGATATTATTATATAATTTGCTTGCAGACAACAAATTATGTTCAATAACAGCTCTGTCCAAGATGCTAGAACCTTAAATATAAATAAGACCATTAAAAGCTTGAAACTTGTTTTATACTTTTTTCTACAAAGGATTTATTTATTTGTCTGAGAGAGAGAGTGAGTGGGAGGGAAGGGGCAGAGGGAGGACAGACAATCTCCGACAGCCCCCACGCTGAGCAGAGCCCGACACGGGCTCAGTCTCTTGACCCTGATCGATCACACCACATGGTCACCATCGATCAGACGTTCAACCGTATGACCCAGGTGCCCCTTGTTTTACACTTTTTTTTTTTTAGAAGATTTTATTTATTTGACACGGCTGAATAATATTCCTGTGTGTGTGTGTGCGTGTGTGTGTGTACACACCTCTTCTTTATCCATTCATCAGTCAATGGACATTTGGGCTCTTTCCATGATTTGGCTGTTGCAGGCAATGCTGCTACAAACATCGAGGTACATGTATTTCTTTCAATCAGTATTTTTGTAAACCTCGGGTAAATACCCAGTAGGGCAACTCCTATATTGTAGGTTAGTTCTATTTTTAACTTTTTGAGGAACCTCAACACTGTCTCCCAGAGTAGCTGCACGGGTTTGCATTCCCACCAACAGTGTAGGAGGGTTCCCCTTTTCTCCACATCCTCACCAACATCTGTTGTTTCCTGACTTATTAATTTTAGCCATTCTGACAGGTGTGAGGTGGGATCTCACTGTGGTTTTGATTTGTATTTCCCTGATGATGAGTGATGTGGAGTACCTTTTCATGTGTCTGTTGGCCATCTGTACGTCTTCTTTGGAAAAATGTCACCCTTTTTTTAACTGGATTATTTGTTTTTTGGATGCTGAATTTTAGAAGTTCTTTATATATTTTGAATATTAACCCTTAACAGATTATCACCTATAATATCGTACTAGTTTAAGATGTACAACATAATGATTTGATATACGTATACACTGTAAAATGATTACCACAATAAATTTAACTAACACCCATCACCTCACGGTTTTTTGTTTGTTTGTTTGTTTTTTTGTGGTGAGAACTTTTAAGATCTACTATCTTAGCCACTCTCAAATATAAAAACGTAAATAAAGGGAAAATAGGAAAACTTAATACTTTTCAGATGGCAATAATCCCCAAGTTGATTTATGGACTCAGGGTAATCCCTATCGAAATTCCAGCTGGATTCTTGGCAGACACTAACAAACTGATTTTAAAGTTCATTCTATTGGGACTCAGAGGAGCCAAAACAATCTTGAGAGGAAAAACAGTTGCAGGACTCACATATCCCAATTTCAAAACTTGCTATAAAGATAGAGTAACCTAGACAATGTGGTACTGGTATAGGGATAGGAATACAGAATGGAATAGAACTGAGACTCCAGAGATAAACTCGCACATTTATGGTCAACTGATTATCAACAGGGTCCCAGGATAATTTAATGGGGAACTCACAGTCTCTTCAACAGTTACGAGGACAACTGGGTATCTGCATGCAAAAAAATAAAGGTGGACATTGATCTTACACCACATACAAAACTGAACTCAAATGAATCAAATGTCTACATGTACAAGCTGTAACTACAAAACATACAGACGAAAAGAGAGCAAGTCTTCACAACCCTGGATTAGGCAACAGCTTCTCAGTACAAAGTACAGGCAACAAAAAGCAGAAACAGATACACTGGACTCCATCAAAATTAAAGACTTTAATGTCTCAAAGGAAACCACCAGAAAGTGAAGAGAAAACACACGGAATGGGAGAAAGTATTGGCAAATCACCTGGTAATGATCAGGTCTAGAATATATAAAGAATTCCTACAATTCAGTAATAAAAGGACAAATAACCCAGTTTAAAAACTGAAAAGGATCCAAACAAACTTTTTCTCTAAAGATATACAAATAGCCAATAAGTACATGAAAAGCTGTTCGGGGAAAGGCAAATCAAAACTATGTGACACCAACTTCACACACACGAGGGTGTCCAAGTCAAAAGCACGGATAACAAACATGAGAGAAAATATGGAGAAATCAGAACCCGCACACACAGCTGACAGGAGTGCAGAAAGGAGCAGCTGCTTTTGAAAACAATCTGGCAACTTTTCAAAGGACTAACCACCAAGTTATCACATGTCCCCGTCACTGCACTCCTAGGTGAATACCGAGAAGAATTAAAAACCGTGTTCATACAAAAATTTTCACAGTGAAGATGGTGGAGGAATAGGAGACCATAATTTCATCTGGTCCCAAGACTTCTGCTAGACAGCTATCAAGTCATTCTGAACACCTGTGACCCAACCGGAAGGCTGAGAAAGAACAGCTGCAACTCTACAGAGAGAGAAGCGACCACTCTCTGCAAGGTAGATGTTCCAAAGAAGTGAATCAAGGTAATACATGGGCAGACAGACCATGGTGGGGAAGGGGATGGGGCGGGAGCCTCTGCCACCGGCTGGCCACAACCGATATAGAGCAGCGGAGCACAAAACCAGAACTGTTAGAAGTCGGCTCCAAAGCCAAAGAAATGTTGAAAGAGAAAACCAAAACGGTGGCCTCACAATTCCGGACTTCAAGCTCTATTACAAACCTGTCATCATCAAGACAGCATGGTACTGGCACAAAAACAGACACATAGATCAATGGAACAGAATAGAGAGCCCAGAAACAGACCCTCAACTCTATGGTCAACTAATCAACTAATCTTCGACAAAGCAGGAAAGAATGTCCAATGGAAAAAAGACAGCCTCTTCAACAAATGGTAATGGGAACATTGGACAGCCACATGCAGAAGAATGAAACTGGGCCATTTCCTTACACCATACACAAAAACAGACTCAAAATGGATGAAAGACCTTAATGTGAGACAGGAATCCATCAAAATCCTAGAGGAGAAAACAGGCAGCAACTTCTTTGACCTCGGCTACAGCAGCTTCCTTTTTTTTTTATTAAAGATTTTATTTATTTGACAGAGAGAGATCACAAGGAGGCAGAGAGGCAGGTAGAGAGAGAGGGGGAAGTAGGCTTCCTGCTGAGCAGAGAGCCCGACTTGGGGCTCAATCCCAGGACCCTGAGATCATGACCTGAGCTGAATGCAGAGGCTTAACCCACTGAGCCACCCAGGTGCCCCACTACAGCAGCTTCTTGCTAGACATATCTCCAAAGGCAAGGGAAACAAAGACAAAAATGAACAACTAGGACTTCATCAAGACAAAAAGCTTTTGCACAGCAAAGGAAACAGTCAACAAAACCAAAAGACAACCAACAGAATCGGAGAAGATATTTGCAAATGACATATCAGATAAAGGGCGAGTATCTAAAATCTATGAAGAACTTATCAAACTCAACACCCAAAGAATAAATAATCCAATCAAGAAATGGGCAGAAGACAAGAACAGACCTTTCTCCAAAGAAGACATCCAAATGGCCAACAGACACATGAAAAAATACTCCACATCACACTGGTCAGAATGGCTAAAATTGACAAGACAGTAAACAATGTGTGTTGGTGAGGATGTGGAGAAAGGGGAACCCTCCTACACTGTTGGTGGGAATGCAAGCTGGTGCAGCCACTCTGGAAAACAGCATGGAGGTTCCTCAAAAAGTTGAAAATAGAGCTACCCTACAACCCAGCAATCGCACTACCAGGTATTTACCCCAAAGATACAAATGTAGTGATCCAAAGGGGCATCTGCATCCCAATGTTTATAGCAACAATGTCCAGAATAGCCAAACTGTGGAAAGAGCCTAGATGTCCATTGACAGATGAATGGATAAAGAAGATGTGATATATGTATACAATGGAATATTCCATAGTCGTCAAAAGCATGAAATCTTGCCATATGCAATGATGTGGCTAGAACTACAGGGTATTATGCTAAGTGAAATAAGTCAATCAGAGAAACATAATTATCATATGATCTCACTCATATGTGGAATTTAAGAAACAAAGCAGAGGATCATAGGGGAAGAGAAGAAAAAATAAAAGATGAAATCAGAGAGGGAGACAAACCATAAGAGACTCTTAATCATAGGAAACAAACTGAGGGTTCCTGGAGGCAAGGGAGATGAAGGGATAGGGTAACTGGGTGTTGGACATTAAAGAGGTTATGTGATGTAATAAGCACTGGGTAAAGACTGATGAATCACAGACCTGTACTTCTGAAACCAGTAATACGTTATGTTAATTAACTGAATTAAAATAGAAAAAATTTTACATGAATATTCATAGAAGCATTATCAATAGCCCAAAGTGAAAATAACCTAAATGTCCATCAATTGATGAGGAAATAAAATGCAGTATATTCACATATAGAATATTATTTGGCAATAAAAAGGAGTAAAGTATTGATAAATGCTACAACATGGATAAACACTTTGCCAAGTGAAAAGGCATATATTGTGTGATTCCATTTATGTGAAATGTCCACCACAGACAAATCTAGTGAGCAGAAAGCAGATTAGCAGTAATATTACACAACTTTAAGAATACAAAAAATGAATTATAATTAAAAAAAATTACATCTCAAGATTGCTAAAGGTTATAATGCCAATCAACAAAAATGTCCAGAAGAGATAAATAAGAAAAACAGTAAGGCCTAAAATGGGAGAAGACAACGAAACATCTGTCCCCTCTTTATAGTCCCATGGGAGAGATTTGATGATTATTTTTATCCTCAGAGGTCCTAAGAAGCATCCTTTTTAGAAAGAATCTTTTCACTTTTTTTTTTTTCATAGCCAGAAAGTTCAAAGTCAAATGTGAAGTTTGACTATATCACTTCCGGAAACTTTTTCTTTTTAACTATCTTTTCCAACTTGTTAGATGTCTCAGAATGTTAGCTGCTCAGAATACATGGAAAAGAATTTAAAAGTAACAACAATCAAAACACATACATACACACTATTTATAGGTAGGCTGCTAATTTAATAAGCTTTCTAGCAGTCAAGATAAGAAAAACCAACCAACTCAGAGTGTATTTTTTTTTTTTTAAGATTTTTATTTATTTATTTGCACAGAGATCACAAACAGACAGAGAGGCAGGCGGGGGGCGGGGGGAAGCAGGTACCCCGCTGAGAGGAGAGCCTGATGTGGGGCTCGATCCCAGGACCCCGGGATCATGACCTGAGCAGAAGGCAGAGGCTCTAGCCCACTGAGCCACCCAGGCGCCCCCAGAGTGTATTTAAATAAGATTAAAAAAAAAACAAAAAAAACTGTTCAGGAGAATCACAGCTGCAAGACTGTGAGGAACTTTTCCTGAGGACTGCATAACCAATATCCTATAGAAAAAATACCTCCTTTAGACAGAACGATGAAAATCAACTAGTTTGCTTCTTAAAGTATAAATTAAATGAAAAATTCAACAGGCGGTCACTGCAATTCCTTCAGTGATCTGGTCTAACTCAGGGCAGTAAGACTGGGTGAAGTGTATACCTTTTAGCAAACCCCCTGCATACATGACTTTTTACAGCTGAATTCTCTTTGATATAGGATGATGTTGAATCCAAGGAAGTAAGTCTAACAGATCTGCGTTTATCTTGACTTTTTTCATGTTTCTGATGCTCTGTTTATATTTTTATTATTACGTGTTATTGTTTCAGTTACTTTAAAACCTCTGTAGACAAACATATATAAAGTGACTGATGTTACAAACAAGCAACTATTAAAAACTTCTCTGGAAAAGGTAGCCTGGCAAGCAAATAGATCCCTTAACTAGGAAACATGACACCAAGTTCTATTCTTACTGGTAGCACTTTCACCCTGAATAACCTTAAGCAAGCTACTGTGCCAAATTTTACTCTATCTAAAATAGGACTGGATAATTACACTGTTAAAAACTGATGCTTAAAATTAATTAAGGTTGGGGCACCTGGGTGGCTCAGTGGGTTAAGCCTCCGCATTCAGCTCAGGTCATGATCTCAGGGTCCTGGGAACGAGCCCCACATCCGGCTCTCTGCTCCACAGGGAGCCTGCTTCCCCCTCTCTCTCTGCCTGCCTCTCTGCCTCTTTGTGATCTCTCGCTGTCAAATAAATAAATAAAATCTCTAAAAAAAATTAATTAAGGTACTTATCAAAGGGTTTGAGTTTTTCAAAAACCAGTCACTAGGGGCACCTGGGTGGCTCAGCCATTAAGCATCTGCCTTTGGCTCAGGTCATGATCCCAAGGTCCCGCACTGAGCCCTGCACTGGGCTCCCTGCTCAGTGGGAAGCTTCTCCCTCTCCCACTCCCACTCCCCCTGCTTGTGTTCCCTTTCTGGCTGTCTCTCTCTGTCAAATAAATAAAATTTTAAAAACAAATAAATAAAAAATAAAAATCAGGCACTATTAACATAGGTTATAGTTCTGCCCTTGTAATCTCTGAAGATGCATTATTTTACAATATGCTTTCCAATAGGGCTATTTTTATTATTTAAACCCTATCTGGATATAACACTCATTTTCAGTCAATATAATACTCCTTTTTGGTCATCAAGTGTTATGTAAAAATATTATAGAAAGATATCAAGATGCTTCAAATTTAACACACTTGCCACTGTGTGTACCTAAATATTTGCTTCCACAAATTAAGACCTGATCATTACCATCAGCAGTAGTTGCTTTTTGGTGAGGCATTAACATGGCAGCAAACTCTTGAAGTTGATTTCCTCTGATGATCCTGTCTAGGTACATTTTCTCCAGGATCCCATAAGCAGCAAGTTGCTGGCACCTTTCATCCTTAAAAAGAGTGGCTAGCATCCGAGAACGCTGCTGTCCTAAGGGAAGCAAATGAGCATCAAATATTCTCACAACCTATTTCTCCAATAAGAAACTATGTTATGACTCCATTTTTGCCTACTAAAATACAGTCAGTTGTCCTGATTTGTGGCAGCTGTGTTCTACAAAGTTACTGCCAACACAGAATTAGTGAATACTCAATTGCTCATCCAAAAAGAATGAGTGGTATGTATTGACATATAAAGACTGCCAATATACAGGAAGGAAAAAAGCAGGTTACAAAGTATGCATATCATGCTACTGTTTATTAAAAAAAGAGGATACAGACAGACACTTGTACAGGAAGGAAACCCAAGTAACCAGTAAAAGCTCTTAAGAACTGGAAGCAATACCATTCTATGTATTGCCTTTTCAGTAACAAAAATACAATAAATAAGATCACTGCTTCATAAGGAATGAAATGTGTAGTATGAACATGTCATCAAGCTCTTAACTAAATACAGATCAATAAACATTCTAAAAATGATTTAGAAAAGCCGTGGCTTAGCATTACCAGCATTTTTTCTCAATGTCTTTTCTGCTCTATAAGTTGAGTGATTTATATGCTATAATTTAGTAAAAAAGAACAAAGAACAGTTTATTTTTCATATTTACCAAAGAAAAGGATAAATGTGAGATATAAAACTAAGGCTTGAAGTTAAAGAAAATCCCAAAAGCAGTACATTATTATCAATCTCTAGATTTTAATTTTTATTTCCCTTTATATAATTTTCACTGAATTTCATTATTTATTTTTAAGAGCTATATTAGGCAAACTAAATTTCATGTTATCTCTCTTAATTACTCCTAACACATGTGGGTAATAGACAGATACATGCATATTTAAAAATTTTTTAAGTTAGCAATCTATTTTATTGCTGTTTTTAACTGTTTAAATGTTTAAATTTATCACTGCATAAGACATAATTATAATTGCAATAAGACATCCCCTTAAAAAATAGTTTTTTGCTAAATCCTCCAGTAGTAATGAACCTGCAATTATTAAGCAAAGGTAACTGTTCATGAAAGCACAAATTACAAGTTTACCTGCTGATGCCAAGATGGTACAGTGCAAAGCATGTTTTAAGGCCTCTAGTCTTTCACTTTCATGCACTATTGTCTTGTAAGAGAGCTCATTGTACCTTTGTGCAGCTTCAATGAATTTTCTTCTATAATCGAGAACACGTGCATAGCATACCTAAAGAGGGAAATTTCTCAATTAGGGGAAAAAATTCAAAATCAAAGCCAAAAACTCAAAATCAAAGCAAAAAATAAAATGATGTTCTGGAGCATCTTAGTATAGTAGGATTCTCCAATACAAAATTAATCCCAAATCAGCTCATCTGTTACCTTATAGTGTATCTGTAACTGCTCATTGGTGGATTCATTCTGAAGCAATGATGCTCGATTTATGTAAGCCTCTGCCTGGACGGGATCGTCATCTTCCAGATACAGCCTCGCGATCTTCAGGTAAGTCTCCAGTTTATAATCTACATTGTACTGCCTAGGATGTAACAGAAAAAAACAGAATGACTAAATATATAATCAAGAAAGTTTTTAGGAGGGGCACCTGGGTGGCTCATGGGTTAAAAGCCTCTGCCTTCGGCTCAGGTCATGATCCCAGGGTCCTGGGATCGAGCCCCACATCAGGCTCTTTGCTCTGCGGGGAGCCTGCTTCCCCCTCTCTCTCTGCCTGCCTCTGTGTCTACTTGTGATCTCTCTCTCTATCAAATAAATAAATAAAATCTTAAAAAGAAAAAAAGGATTTATTAAAAAAATAAAAGTTTTTAGGAGTTGGAGAAAATACATTTTTTCATTACATATTCTGTTAAATTAAGAGAATCAAATTTTTACTATATTAGAAAAAGTCTAAAAAATATTTACAAAATAAATTTTACTCAATTTTTATTTTTTCTATCATGATTGTTCTATTGTTTTTTAGCTTCCTTCAATCCTCAGATAATCTCACAAGTCAAAGAACTTAAAAAATGCCCAGTTGAGGGGTGTATCATATAGTGGTGTTGGGGCTATAAATGAGTAAACCATCCTGGAAAACAATTTGGCAATATATTTTCCAACCACCCTTTGAACCCTTGAAAATGCATACATTCCTTACCTACTACATTTTACCTCCAGAAAATTAATCTCAAGAAAATAATCAGGGATGTGTACACATATATAAAAGGAATATTCATTTATAAAGTTACTCATAAATATCTAACAGGAAAAAACTGGGAATCACCTATTATGATATTTATAATAATCAACTAAATTGTGGTACATTAAGATGATAGGATAATATACAGTTGTTATAATCATTACTATATGAAAACAGTCATGTATTTTTTTGCTAAGTGAAAAAACAGGATAAAACAGCATGTAAGACACTATTAAGATGTATTTCTATACATACTTATGAAGACAGTAATACCAATTATCTCTCGGTGTTCAGATTACAGGTGGTTTTCATTTTCTTCTTTATCTCTGTGGCCACATTTTATGCAAGAAATGCACAACTGACACCTCACGTAATTCGAAACTTACAAAATTCAAGATTAATCCTTACAGAAAAATCTTTTTTATTACGAGCAAAAGTGATGCCACCATGTGGCAAGAACGGAGTTTACAATTTACATGGCCCAAGTTCTGAAAGTCTTTACTTTTTAAATTTTTTTATACTAATTCAAAATTTTTCCCCAAGTCATATATTGTTAGCATTTTGTAGTATACTATTTCCATTCATAACTCAAATTTACATGAACTGCTATAAAGAGTACTATACTTTTGGGGACACCTGGGTGGCTCAGTGGGTTAAAGCCTCTGCCTTTGGCTCAGGTCATGATCCCAGAGTCCTGGGATCGAGCCCCACATCGGGCTCTCTGCTCCATGGGGAGCCTGCTTCCTCCTCTCTCTGCCTGCCTCTCTGCCTACTTGTGATCTCTGTCCGTCAAATAAAATAAAAATTAAAAAAAAAAAAAAAAGAGAGAGTACTATACTTTTATTGAGTTTTCCAATTTTTATGCCATCTATTAAGTTTATTACTCTAACTATCAAAATGAATAATTCTTTAAAGAAATAAGTTCTCAACTGTTTATCCAGATTCTACTTTTAATCACTTTTAGGTTAATTTATTTAGAAAACTGCTAAATTTTCAGTTCTCTGACATCCTCACAGAGAAAGATAATGCTACGCACTATCAAAATGGTAATTACGGTCACTGTAAAGGACAGTATCTAATACATTCAACTCCCTACTAGGTACTTCCACTTGGTTATCACATGTCCAAAATGGAACTCTTGATCTTCCCTCAAAACCTATTCTTTACTACTCAGTAGATAGCAACTCCATCCTTCCAGGAGTTCAGACCAAAACCAGGATTTATTTTGGCTCTTTTTCTCATACTCCATATCTAAGCTACCAGAAAACCCTTAGCTCTACCTTAAAAACATATCCAGAATCCAACATTTCTCACAATCTCCATCTTCTCTGCAGTGGTACAGTTAGTCTCAACCCAGTAGACAGAATGATTTTCTAAAATATAAATCAGATCATGTCGATCTTCCACACAAAATCCTCCAACGGCTCCCCCTCATTTCACTTAGAGAAAAGCCAAAGGCCTTATAATGACTTAGAAGAACCTACATAATCCAGTCTTTGGTACTCTCTGATCTCAGCCCCCACCTTTCCTTGGCTTGCTCCACTCCAACCACTCTGGTATCCCCGATCTGAAAATACTCCAGGCGCGCTCCTGTCTTAGGGCCTTTACATTAGCCATCCTCCCCACCAGATCTGACAGTCTTCTCTCAGCTCACAGCCACTCCCCCACTTCCTTCAAGTATCTGAGAAGATGTACCTGGACACCCTCCCACTCTAGCCACCCTATTTAATGATACAACCTGTTCCCCACTTTCCCTTTACTTTTCTCTAGAGCACTTATCACCTTCTAATATTCTGCAAAATGTCTGTACTTATTAAGTTGTTTATGATGTTTCCTTCACTAGAATGTGAGAAAAAACACAAGTGAACAATGATACATATCCTATATACATCTCCATCCAATATCCACTATTTACTATACTTTTGTCCTGTTTCCAAAGGAATTCCCACCAACACTTGGGCTGCATTTCTCCAATCTTCTTCTTTCTCATATATGGATGCAAGATGCTGTCTTATTGACGCAACCTGGAATAACAGGCAGACATGTTAAACTACTTCAACTCACATTAGTGACTAAAATAAATGGATGCGAAGTTAATCTATTGTGATAATGCTTTCGTTTAACATATTAAGCTGACCAGTAAATAGTACAAGTGTCACTAGACCACCCCTATTTTTTTTATGAATTCTGCATATACAGAATACCAAAAAACTGAACTAATACATTTCTGCAATGTGGATTATGGCAGTAATTTAGCTTAAATATGAAATTGTACTTTTATGTTAACTGCATACATAATGTTGGAGTTTTCCTATTATTTTAACCTTATTAACAATTTTGCTGATTCTTAAAAATTGTCTAAAGAGTAATATTTGGTTTATAAATCAAATTGTAACATCTGAGCAACTGTCAGCTAGAGTTACAACATCCTAGTATCTATTTTTACATTGTAACATGCTATTTGACACACCATTTTGTCAAAAATAAAACTGGATGACCATGTCCTTTAAAAACGTAGTAATACCTCCTAAAATACCTGCTGCTATCTCATGTTCAAAAGTCACTGTTCGAGATTTTTACCTGCTCCTCAAATGAAATGACTCTAGGCTGGATCTTTTCCAAGGTGAAATGATAGATTTCTTTGGCTGTGCTGTCAGGCAGGTTAGGGAGATGTGTACAGAAATCAGTTAGCAACTGTCGAGAGATCACGAGACTGACATTCTCATTTACCACTTGACAAAGGAAAAAAAGATAAGAAAACATGAATCATTTATAAATTTTCATTAAGCAATCAATTTTTACCTAAAATTAACATTAAAAATAATATATATTAGTGCATTCCTAATAATGAACCTTTAGTGCATTATTCAGGATTTCCACACCCATATCAGCTTATATTACATAATTAGTTTTCCTTATGCTGAATTATTTGATTACATAATGATTATACCAAAACAGTAAAAATCCCCTATATTTTTCTAAGAAACAGAAGTGGCTGGGGAAAAGTTTTCTTTTACGTTTGAGAATTTTATATTCTTCCTTCTCTCCCTTATTTTTCTACAAAGGGAAGGCACAGAAACACCTCCATTTTTATGTATCTACTTACATTCCACCTGGTTACAAAAAGGAGTTAAAGAAGAAACTGAGATAATGTTCATGAAATTTAAATAAAGCAAGTAGTGACAGTTACCGTCACTTGTACTTTCCCAATAAAAATGACAAATAAAACTGAAGTCAGCATTAGATGTACAGGCAGACTTAATGACATATTTATAAACATTTATGAGTTTTTATCAATGTATGTGGTTACAGATGAGAGCTCTGAAGCCACGCTGCTTCCAGCACTCCTGATCAGACGCTCTCCGAAAGAAACTCAGCTTCTCTGTGTTTCTGTTTTCTCATCTGTACAATGTGGCTAAGGCTGTGAAGCTTAAATGCCCTGTACATAGAGCACTTTAAACAACATGGGGCACAAAGCACTCAACAAATTTCATTATTATTAGCACCATTATTATATTTGTGCTTGTACCACTGCTCAGATAAATTAAGTCTGAAACCAGCAGTTACCAGGAAAATAAATGATGGTCCAAAACTGTTGAGCTGATGTGAATGATTTTCGGTATATGGCTTTTCATTAGTGCACTGGATTCAAAGTTTATACAAAGATCAAAGTTTATAATAAAAATCACTATTCTTTTGCTACTACAATGCAGTGTTCTCAATAAAACCATTCCTATCAGTCTTTCTGAAGCCACTGCCAGTTCAACACCCAATGCAGGCCCCGATCTTTCTGAGACAGTAACTTACAGTAACCTGCAACAAGCGTGTAATCAGTTCATGATGTACTAATCATAATTCATTCTTGGATAAAGCCGGATACGGTTGAAAAATAGTTTCATTACAAGTGCCATTGAGCCTTTACAACTGTTCGAAAGAAATTCCTACACAAACTAGCGCTTCTCATGAGCATGTGTGTGAAAGCATTCTGTATAGTGTAAAGCCCTCTCAAGTGTCCTTAATACTGTTAACTCAGTATCAACTCCAGCCTAACTTTCGAGTAATTTTCAAAATAGCTGGATACGTTTGAAGTCAGGGAGTAGGTGAGAATGTCTTGAAGAATGGAAATGTCTGGTTCCCATTCAAACGGAGTGTTCTTCACGTTAGTAACACTTAACATCTCTGCAGCACTTACTATATGCCAAGTACTATTCGAAGCTCTTTACTTGGTACATCAACTCCTTTATTCTCCCAGCATTGCCGCAGGGTAGCTATCACATCCCCATTTTATAGATAAGGACATGGAGTCACAAAGGAAGTAACTTACCCAAGAACACACAACTAATATAACAAGAGACCAGACTGAATCTAGACTATTCTCTTTATCATTATGCTACATTGTCTTTCATCAGTTACTGTATCAATTACTATATAAAACCTTAATTGGTAATGTAACTCTGAAGACAACTTATTGAAAAATAACCAAGTAGTAAATAAATTCTAAAGTGAATTTCCATGTGATTTAATTTAATGTCAATGCAAATTATATTGGTAACTTGATCTAAAACAAGCATGAGCAAGCTTTGAAGTCCTACTCAGTAACACAAGGCAAACATGGAATTTTCATTCCACTTACTTGCTTCCACAAAAGCTTTCAAAGCTTCTAGTTGTTCTGCCCCAGATAACTGAACGGCTTTTTCCAGGATCTGACGGTACCTAAAACAACACCAAATGAAAATAAAGTTCAGAGGACGTTACATACTCTAATGCTCACTCTGATGTTTACTCATTTCTGTTTATCCTGGTTTCTTTCACAGTGCTCTAGTTGGTGGTTTTCTTTATAGCACACCATAGATTTCTTTTGTTGTTGTAAGTTCCTAGTCCATCATAAGAAACACTAAATCTGTAATTCTAAGGTATCACTTCTTCTTGTTTTCTTTACAATATACCACAAATTTTTTTAAATTTTCAGCCCTGGAGGCAACTAGCTGGCTTCATTGATAGAGTATGAGACTCTTGATCTAAGGGACTGTGAGCTCAAGACCCACAGCGGGCGTAAAGCCTACTTAAAAAAGAAAAAAAAGTTTTCAAGCCCATCACAAGAAAGTGAATCTGCAACTCTAAGTTATTGGAGCTAAAGTGTCACTTTTTCTTGAAAAAGTTTTAGGTTTTTTTAAATTTTATTTATTTATTTTGAGAGAGAGAGATCACAAGGAGGCAGAGAGGCAGAGAGAGAAGGGGAAACAGGCTCCCTGATGAGCAGAGAGCCCGACTGGGCCCGATCCCAGGACCCTGAGACCACGACCTGAGCCGAAGGCAGAGGCTTTAATCCACTGAGCCACCCAGGTGCCCCGAAAAAGTTTTAGTTTTAAATTTAAACTAAAATGTCAACTTTTGGGGTGTTTGGGTGGCTCAGCCAGTTGCGCATATGACTTGATTTCAGCTCAGGTTGTAATCTTGGGGTTGTGGGGTTGAGCCCCTACCCCCAATGGCCCTATGCTCAGCAGGAAGTCTGCTTGGAATTCCCTCTCTCCTTCTGCCCCTCCCCACACTTGGGCACAGGCATGTGCACATGCTAGCTCGCGCTCTCTTAAGTAAATGAATCTTTTTTTAAAGAAGTCTCTTATGATTTGCCTTCTTCTCTTTAAATAAATCAACTTTCTTTCAAATGTCTTAAAAAATAAGCTATATTTCCTTCAATTATGTATTACACAGACACAAAAATGTTATTTGAGGTGACCCAGAACCTTTCCTCTTGCGGACCTAATGAAACTAGGGTTACCAACAATAGGATAGTGTTGACTAGGCAGTGAAACAAAATACTAGGGATTGAATGTCTTAGTGTGTACAAAATAAACTCTACCAAGCCAAATGCACTGACAGAATACGCCTCATGTTCTCAGACATGCCTATACATTCTTTATTTGCAATCACTTCTAATAACTATTCTGCCTAATATTCATGACCACATAAGATTCAAATCAGAAGAAGGATGGAGATGGGGGAGAGGTGTCTGGGTGGCTCCACTGGATAAGTGTCTGCCTTTGGCTCATGTCATGATCTCAGGGTCCTGGGATTGAGCCCCCTCCCCTCAGTTGGGAATCCTTGCTCAGCAAGGATTCTGCTTCTCCCTCTCCTTCTGCCCCTCCCCCCTACTCACTCACTCACTCACCCTCTCTCTCTCTCAAATAAATAAATAAGAATCTTAATTTTTAAAAAAAAAGGATGGGGAAATGCTAAAAACAGGAACAATGACAGTTATTAGACAATGGCAAACCCCTTCCTAAAAATATAAACTCTAGGAGGACAAGGATTTTTGTTTCGTTGACTGCTATACACACAATGCCTAAAGCAGCGTATCACAAGCATTCAAATATTTAACAGTACTGGTAAGTAATAAAACAGTATTTTATTTCTTAAACTGAGTGGTAGGTACACAAGTATTATACTATTGTTTATCCCTCTGTCTTAATAGTAATATTTATTAAAAGCATTAGTTAATATATTTCACAAACCTAATAGTATTGCCAATTATTCAGAACGTTATCCAGAATATAGTCAAGAAACAGAAATATACAAATAGAAAGAAAAATATATACAAATAGGGCACAAACCCATTCAAATTTATGATTTGTATTTTGTACAAGCTACCATTCAACACTTACTGATTCTCAACCCATACAGTACTCTCTGAAACTTGGTTATATGATTTCTCAAAAACACGAGTCAAACTGACTTGTAAGAAAGATAAACTGACAGAAAAGGCAACAAACTCCAAAAGAAGAGAACTATTACTCTAATAAAGCAAGGAAATATTATTAAGCTTTAAAATAAAAATTTATGTTTTTAAAATTATTTTTAAAATTTGAGGGACAATATTCAGCTATCTGAAAATTCATTAACATGGACTATCTCACTCTTTCTCTATATACACATATACACACATGCACATATACTATTTCCCATATCTATATTTATACATCTACTTCACTGCTCTGGGCATTCAATGGTTTATTCATTTGTGATTGGCTTATTCATATTTTTCATATTCATGGTTAAGCCCCCTTAATCTGACATCCCCATAGATTATTTTATACTAACAATATTATACTCAAAGATGACAATGTCGCACAGAAATTTTCTAATTAACCAGTGTTTTTTTTAAGATTTTATTTATTTGACAGAGAGAGAGAGAGAGAGATCACAAGTAGGCAGAGAGCCACCCAGGCGCCCCTCTAATTAACCAGTTTTAAAGCACTGTTTCATAACTTGTCAACTGATCTGTATTAAAAAACACACCAAAGGGGAACCTGGGGGGCTCAGTGGGTTAAAGCCTCTGCATTCGGCTCAGGTCATGGTCCCAGGGTCCTGGGATCAAGCCCCACATCGGGCTCTCTGCTCAGCAGGGAGCCTGCTTCCTCCTCTCTCTCTGCCTGCCTCTCTGTCTACTTGTGATCTCTGTCTGTCAAATAAATAAGTAAAATCTTAAAAAATAATAATAATAAATAAATAAATAACCACACCAAAAAAAAAAAAACCTAGAAGTGATAAAACTTTTACATTAACCACATCATACAACTTGCCAGAGCATTACGAATTGCCTAATCAAACTCTCAACTTTTACAGATTAAGAAAGAGAGAAGAGAGGTACAGAGTTCAGGCTAGACGCTATCTTACTCATTCTCTAATATGTAAATTCCAGTATTCCAGTATCTAAGAATAAGAAATTAGTTCTTTACAATAATAATAAGGAATGACTAATAAACCTAATTTAAATCTGGGATTCAAATAATCAGTCGGGCACCTGGCTGGCTCAGTCAGTTAACCGGCTGCCTTCAGCTTGGTCATAATCCCAGAGTCCCAGGATCCAGCGAGCTGCGAGTCAGGCTTCCTACTCAGTGGGGAATCTGCTTCTCCCTTTCCCTCTGCTCCTCCCACTTGTGTGCTCTCTCTCTCTCTCTAATAAATAAAATTTAGGGGCACCTGGGTGGCTCAGTGGGTTAAGCCTCTGCCTCCGGCTCAGGCCATGATCTCAGGATCCTGGAATTGAGCCCCGAGTCGGGCTCTCTGCTCAACGGGGAGCCTGCTTCCTCCTCACCCTCTGCCTGCCTTTCTGCCTACTTGTGATCTCTCTCTCTCTCTCTCAAATAAATAAATAAAATCTCAAAAAAATAAATAAATAAAATCTTTAAAAAAACAATCATTTAATATGCCATATTAAATAATCCAAAAATGTGAATTGAGCACCTAGGGTTTTTAAAATGTTATATAAGATTCTGTGTATGATACTAAAGAGACTTTAAATAACCTTAGTCTTTGAAGCTATAGTCTAGGCAAATAAAAATTTAAATATCAAATAATATTATCACAAATTACAATAAAACAAAAGTCACTGAAATGAATAAAACTGAACAATATAAGAAATATGACTGTAAGAACTAATAAATGAATTCGATAAAGTTGTGGGGTACAAAATCAATGCTCAAAATCTGTTCTGTTTCTTTTTTTTTTTTTAAAGATTTTATTTATTTGACAGAGAGAGACACAGCGACAGAGGGAACACAAGCAGGGGGAGTGGGAGAGGGAGAAGCAGGCTTACCCCAGAGCAGGGAGCCTGATACAGGGCTCAATCCCAGGACCCCAGGATCACGACCTGAGCCAAAAGCATACACTTAACAATTGAGCCACACAGGCGCCCCTGTTGTGTTTCCAATAGCCAAAATATGGAAAGAGCCCACATGCCCATCAATAGATAAATGGATAAAAAAGATGCTATATATATATAAATATATATATTATATATACACAATTTTATATATATATATATATATGCACACACATATACATATGGAATATACTCAGCCACCAAAAAGAATGAAGTCTTGCCATCTGCAACATGTGGATGAACTAGAGCGCATTATGCTAAATGAAGCAAGTCCATCAGAGAAAGACAAACATGTATATGTATGTATATATGATTTCACTCACAGGTAGAATTTAAGAAACAAAACTGATGAACACAAGGGAAGGAAAGGAAAAATAAAATAAGAAGGAAACAGAGAGGGAGACAAACCATAAGAGACTTTTTTATTTTTAGTAAAGATTTTATTTATTTATTTGTCCGAGAGAGAGAGAGAGAGAGAGAGAGAGAACGAGCGTGTGGGCACAGCAGGGGGAGCAGCAGGCAGAGGGCAAGGCAGGCTCCCTCATGAGCAAGGAGCCAGAAGCAGGACTCAATCCCAGGACCCTGAGATCATGACCTGAGCTCAAGGCAGACACTTAAACACTGAGCCACCCACGTGTTCCACCATAAGAGACTCTTAACTGTAGGAAACAAACTAAGGGCTGCTAGAGGGGAGGTGGGTGGAACCAGGTAATGGGCATTTTTTAAGGAGGACACATGATGTGATGAGCATTGGGTATTATATGCAACTGATGAATCTCTAAATTCTACCTCTGAGACTATTAATACACCATATGTTAATTAAATTGAATTTAAATTTTTAAAAAATCTGTTGTGTTTCTACACACTAATAACAAATCATCAGGAAGAGAAAACATCGTATTTACAATTACATCAAAAAGAATAAAAGAACAAAGAATAAATTTAACCCAGGTGAAAGATCTGTACACTGAAAACTATAAGACAATGATGAAAGAAACTAAAGACATAAATAAAAGGAAAGACATTCCATAGTCACAGACCAAAAGTATCAGTCTTGTTGAAATGCCCATACTACCCAAAGCAATCCACAGATTCCATGAAATCCCTATCAAAATTCCAACAGCATTTTTCACAGATATAGAACAAACAACCTAAAATTTTGTATCGCACCACAAAAGACCTTGAATAACCAAGCAATCTTGAGAAAAAAACAACAAAGTTGGAGGCATCACACTCCCTGATTTCAAATTACTACAAAGGTAGAGTAATCAAAATGGTATGGTATTAGCATGAACACAGCCACACAGATCAATGGAACAGAATAGAGAGCCTGGAAATAAACCCAGACACATATGGTCAATTAACTTATAACAAAGCAAGCAAGAATATACAATGGGGAAAGGATGGTGTCTTCAATAAACGGTGCTGAGAAAAAGACAGCCATAGGCAAAAAAATGAACCTGGACCACTATCTTACCCCATACACAAAAATAAACTCAAAATGAATTAAAGACTTGAATGTAAGACCTGAAACCATAAAACTCCTACAATAAAATATAAGTGGTAAACTTAACGTATCTTAGCAATATCTTTATAGATCTCACTCAAGAAGCGGTGACAACAAAAGCAAAAATAAAGGAGAATCTATCAAGCTAAAAAGCTTCAAGTGAAGAAAACCATCAACAAAATAAAAAGGCAACCTACAGAAGGAAGAAAAATACTTGTAAATCATATATCTGATAAGGGGTTAATATATCTAAAATATATTAAGAAACTTATACAACTCAACAGCAAAAAAATAAATAAAAGAGGGATTTAAAAATGGCAGGGGGCACCTGGGTGGCTCAGCTGGTTAAGCATACAAACTTCTGGTTTTGGCTCAGATCATGACCTCAGGGTTTTGAGATGGAACCCCACATCCAGCTCTGCACTAGGCACAAAGGCTACTTAGGATTCTCAGTCCCTCCACCTCTCTCTCCCCAACTCCCGGTTCATTTCCTCTCTCTCTCTCTCAAAAAAAAGGGGAGGGGGGAGAGGAACTGAATAGACATTTCCCCATACAGATGGCCAAAAGTCACAAAAAAACAGGTTGAACATCACCAATAATCTGAAAAATACAAGTGAAATCCACAATAAGATATTACCTCACATCTGTTAGAATGACTATTATTAAAAAGGTAAGAAATGGGGCACCTGGGTGGCTTAGTGGGTTAAGCCTCTGCCTTTGGCTCACATCATCTCAGGGTCCTGGGATTGAGCCAGGTGGGGAGCTCGGTGGGGAGCCTGCTTCCCGCCACCACCCCCGGCCCCCAACCTGCCTCTCTGCCTACTTGTGGTCTCTGTCAAATAAATAAATAAAATCTAAAAAAAAAAAAAAAAAAAAAAAAAAAAGACAAGAAATAACAAGTGTTGGGGAAGATACACAAAAAAGGGGAACCTTCGTGTACTGTTGGTAGGAATGTAAATTAGTGCAGTCACCATGAGAAATGGTATAAAGATATCTCAAAAAAAAAAACCCCACATTGTGATCCAACAATTCTACTGGGTATTTAACCAAACAAAATGAAAACATTAGTTTGAAAAGATATATAAATACTCCAATGTTCACTGCAGCATTATTTACAATAACCAAGATATAGAAACAACTAAAGTGTTCATCTATGAATGAATGGATAAAGAACACTTATGTAAATACAATGGAATATTATTCAGCCATAAAAAGGAAGAAAATCTTGCCTTTTGCAACAAGACAGATAGATCCTGAAGGCATTAACGCTAAGTAAAATAAGTCAGACAGAGAAAGATAAGTACCAAATGATCTCTCTTACAGTGGAATCGAAAGTAAAACCAAACCAAACACACAGATGCAGATCAAACCGGGACCTGCCAGAGGCAAGGAGAGGAGTATGGGAAAATGGGTGAAGATGGTGAAAGATACAAACTCCAAGTTATAAAATAAGTAAGTCATGGGGATGTAATGTACAGCACAGTGACTGCAGTTAATAATACTGTGTGTTGCATATCTGGAACGTTGCTAAAAAAGTAGTTCTTAAAAGTTCTCACCAAGGGGCGCCTGAGTGGCTCAGTGGGTTAAGCCTCTGCTTTCGGCCCAGGTCATGATCCCAGGGTCCTGGGATTAAGCCCCGCATCAGGCTCTCTGCTCATCGGGGAGCCTGCTTCCTCCTCTCTCTCTGCCTGCCTCTCTGCCTACTTGTGTTCTCTGTCTGTCAAATAAATTAAAAAAAAAAAAAAATTTAAAGTTCTCACCACAAGAAAAAAAATTTTGTACGAATAAAAAATGGGTATGTTTCTTTGAACTTAAGAATATCTATCAAAGTCACCATTAAGAAAGTGAGACATGCTTTCCTCAGCTGCCCTTAAGGTGCTCAGTCCTTTCAAGGAAGCTAATGCAGTGATCGGGTGAGGCCCTCGCATCCAGTGACTAGCTCCGCATCCGCAGTGTCCACACGGCACTCGCCTGCATCTGCCTGGCCCTCACCCTGCAGGACGATGAGGTCACAGAGCAAAGATCAATGCCCTCATTAGAACAGCAGGTAGGAATGTTGAACCTCTCTTACTGGGCGTGTTTGCAAAGGCCCTGGGCAGTGTCAACATAGGAGCCTCAGCTGCCAACAGAGAAGCTGGGAGAGCCGCCCCAGCACCTGGTGCTGTGCCAGCAGAGGTCCTGCTCCTTCCACCACCGCTGCTCCAGCTGAGAAGAAAGTGGAAGCAAAGAAAGAAGAATCAGAGGAGTCTGATGATGGCATGGGCTCTGGTCTATCAAACCTCGTCTATAACCTGTTCAATTAAAAGCTTAAAAAAAAAAAGTGAAACATGCAAGCCATAGATAGAAAAGATACTTGAAATCCATGTATTTGGCAAAAAAATAAAAAAATAAATAAATAAGCACTTCACTAGAGATAACATCCAAATGCCCAGTAAGCATATTAAAAGATTCCCAACCACCTCAATACTCATTAAGTTAATGCGGATTATAAGCATAAGTAGATACTATTATATTTCCACTAGAATGAATAATATTAAAAACACTAAGAAATTTGAGTATGGGTGAGAATGTAGGGGAACTAATCTCACCTATACTCAACGGGAATGTAAAGTGATCTACACTCCGGAAAACCACCGGCAGTTATCTACTAAAACTAAACATGTATTCTATAACCCAAATATTCTACTCCTGGGTATATATCCAAGAAAAATGAATGTTTATGTCCGCAAAAAGATAAGTACAAAAATTTCCATGGTAGCTTTTTTCAAAATAGCTCTAAACTACAAAAAACTGTAATGCTCATCAATAAGAAAGTGAAGCCCGATAATAAAATGGCATTCTACAAATCAATAAGGAATGCTTCAAGCATGAATGTATCTCACAGATACATTAAGTGAAAAAGGAGAGACACAAAAGGGTATAAACTGAATGGTTCCATTTATGTGCATTTCAAGAACAGGCAAACCCAATTCATGATGACAAAGTAGAACAGTGGTTATATTTGAGGGCAATGACTGGGAAGGGGCATGAGGGATCCTCTGGGCATGCTAGAAATATTCCCCAGCTTGATCTGGATAGTTGTTACGTATCTATGTATCTGAGAAAATGTATTAGGCTCTACTCTTAAGAGTAATGTACTCAGGGGCGCCCAGGTGGCTTAGTGGGTTAAAGCCTCTGCCCTTGGCTTGGGTCATGATCCCGGGGTCTTGGGATCGAGCCCCGCATCAGGCTCTCTGCTCGGCGGGGAGCCTGCTTCCTCCTCTCTCTCTGCCTGCCTCTCTGTCTACTTGTGATCTCTGTCAAATAAATAAATAAATAAATAAAATCTTAAAAAAAAAAAAAAAGAGTAATGTACTCAGTGCAATGTAATTTAAAATATATAAATATATATAAACCCAGAAATATCTTATGTTTTAACAGAAAGTAAAAACAAAATTTAAAAAGAGAGAGATGAAAAATGAAGAAGTAATATTTTAATTTAGAAGAGAGTAAAACCAAAAGGGGTTAGATTAGCTAGAGAAGGCTCCATGAATAAAACATCTTTTTACTAAGCACTCAACAGAAAAAACGGAGAAGTGATTGATATGGAGAACATGACAGATACCAAATACATTTTCCTTAAAAAATATTACGGAGGTGGGTTCCTGGGCAGCTCAGTCGGTTAAGCATCCATCTCTTGGTTTTAGCTCAGGTCTTGATCTCATGGTCATGAGTTCAAGCCCCGTGTTGGGCTCCACACTGGACATGGAGCCTACTTAAAAAAAAATAAAAATTAGAGAGGAAAACAAATTTAACTAAGGTGCTTGCATCTCCCCTATCCATTTATCATCATCAACAAACATCTACTGAGCATCCAGTTATGTGTATGAACTAAAGTCTGTACTGATTCCTGATTTCTTGGCACTTAAATCTGAAGGTAAGCAATACATACTTACATGAAAATGTATCACAGTCACTATTTAGAATCAAAACAAGTAGAACAGGTATTAATTAGTAGATCTTTCACCTATGGTAATGACAAATTAGATGACTGGACCAACTCTACCTCAAAACAAAAATAAAAACATAAAAAGCTGAAAAAAATGCAAAAAAGAAAAAATTAATAGCATAAAATCCTAACAAGAAAGAAAAAAACAGGATAAGATAAAAGTATGAAGAGCATCTGCCTAAAAGCCTTTGCTGACTGTGAACCAACAGCTGAGAGGCAGAGTGGCACTTCTGGTGGGCTCTGCCTTGGGGCATTCTGCCAATCTACTAGAAACACTGAGAGGAAAGTTGTAATTTTTGGCCAACTACAGAAGCTAAAAGAAAAGAAATCAGAGATCCATGCTTGCCAAAGGAGGAAACACTACCACTTTGGAAATAAGATTACAATTTCTATGCTAAGGATCATCTAGGTAAACCATAAAATTCTGAAGCCTTGAGCCTAGACTGCTATCACCCTTGGGTGACTGGCAGGAGGAAATGAAAATCCTCCATGAAAGGTTACAATCCTAAAGCCTCCAAATGTTTTGAAAAGTGTATTTTTAAATAACTTGCCCAACAAAGATTATAAGGTATATAACTCTTTGAGCTAGAGTCAACAAAAGCAACAGACAGCAGCAACAAGCAGGGCCTCCAGATACCGACAACTACCAGAAAGACTGCAGTGCAAATACGCGTATCATGTTTACAGAGATAAACTCAGGCTTCAAGGTTTCAGCAAGAAACTGAGAATCATGAAAAGTGTCATCTGAAGAAAGGACCACCAGGGCACCTGGCTGGATTGTCAGCAGAGCATGAGACTTTCCATCTCAGGGTCATGAGTTCAAGCCCCACGTCAGGCGTGCAGCGTACTTAAAATAGAAAGTTTAAAAAAACCGTATTTAAAAAAGAAAGAAAGAAAAGAAAAAAGAACCACCAAAAACATAGAACTAAGAAATACTATATCCAAGCTCACTCAGTGAAGTTCGTAACAGTAGATTAAACACATCTGAAAAACTGACAAACTAGGAGGCAGGACAGAAAAGTCTATCCAGAATAAAGCAGTCCAAAGCTAAACACAGAAGACAGGGTTAGAGACATGGAGGTCACAGTAAGAGGCCTAACGGGGCCTTCACTGGAATCCTAGAGAAAGGAACGGAATGGGACACAGGCTACATTTGTAAATAGACGGCCGAAACATCCCAGACCATGAGAGAGTCGAATACATCCATTCAACAAATGCGGCAAAGCACCATCAGAACGATGCAGTAGAGGATTTACTAACAAAAATAAGACAAAATGAAAAACCACAGTTCTTTCTCCTTCTGCATATATGCCCCTGCAGTGTGACTCTGTAACCCTTTGATCTGGCCTTGTTTTTATTAACAGAATTTGGTAGAAGTGAAGTGCTGCTGTGAACTGAGACCTCAAGAGGTCCTGTGTGTGTCTTTTTCTCTTGGACCCTGCTGTGGCCACACGAACAAGACCAGGTTAACCTGCTGGATAACGAAACACCCAGCCCAGTCACCGCCACCTGCCCCACCAACACAGCACAGCAGCGGTGCCTGCCGGACCTGCAGCGGACAGCAGGCAAAAGTGAGAGGTACATGTGGGATCCAGACCACACAGGACAGAGAACCACCCAGCTGGGCCCTGCCCACCAACAAATTATAAGCAAAGTAAATGCTTGTTGTTTTAATCCACTAAGTTTTCGAGTGGTTTATCTCACAGCAAAACCCAACTGACAGAGATTTAACAAATCCACATAGACACATCACAAAGAAGTTTCAGAAAATTAAATACGATAATACCTAGGAGAAATAATAAATTATTTATTAATTTTAATAAAATTAAAATTATAAACCAAAACCACAATGAGATACCACCTCACACGGGTCAGAATAACTAAATTAACCACTGAGGAAACAATACATGTCGGCGAGGATGCAGAGAAAGGGGAACCCTCCTACACTGTTGGTGGGAATGCAAGCCTGTGCAGCCACTCTGGAAAACAGCATGGAGGTTCCTCAAAAAGTTAAAAATAGAGCTACCCTATGACCCAGCAATCGCACTACTGGGTATTTACCCAAAGATACAAAAACAGTGAGTCAAAAGAACATGTGCACCCCAATGTTTATAGCAGCAATGTCCACCATAGCCAAACTATGGAAAGAGCCCAGAGGGCCATCGACAGATGAATGGATAAAGAAGATGTGGTACGGAGCACCTGGGTGGCTCAGTGGGTTGGGCCTCTGCCTTTGGCTCAGGTCATGATCTCAGGGTCCTGGGATCGAGCCCCGCATCGGGCTCTCTGCTCAGCAAGGAGCCTGCTTCCCCCCCGTCTCTGCCTACCTCTCTGCCTACTTGTGATCTCTGTCAAATAAATAAATAAATAATTTAAAAAAAAAAGAAGATGTGGTACGTATGTACACACACACACACACACACACACACACACACACACACAGGAATATTACTAAGTTGTCAAGAAGAATGAAATTTTGCCATTTATAACCACACAGACAGAACTAGAGTTTACTTAGCTAAGCGAAGTAAGTTGGTTAGAGAAAGACAAATAACATATGATTTCACTCATATGTGGAATTTCAGAAACAAAACAGATGAACACAGGGGAAGGGAAAGAAAAATAAGATAAAAACAGACGAGGCAAACGATAAGAGACTCTTAGCTGTAAGAAACAAACTGAGGGTGGGAGGATGAAGTAATTGGGTGATGGGGAGTAAGGAGTGTACTTGATGAAATGAGCACTGGGTGTTAGAGGCAACTGATGAATGACTGAATTCTACCTCTGAAACTAATAACACGTTACATGTTAACTAAATTGAATTTAAATAAGAAAAATTTTTTAAAAAGAAAAAGATAATATGAGAGAATCTCAGTAAGAGTAACTGATGTCTCAGCAAATTTTAATTTTATTTAAAATTTAAAATGCTAAAAAAAAGAATTTCCTAAATGAGGTTGATCTTTAAGTATTCTAAATATTTCAATGTAGTGTTAAGTGGAAAAGAGTGGAGGCAGATAGGTATTTTAAGGCCCCTGCAAAAAAAATCACTATCTGAAATGTAGTCTAGTTCGGGGAAGATAGTTTAAGGCCAAAAGGTAGATGTGTTTAGAGTCAAGAGCTATGAGCCAAGCATACAGGTTGAATTACAGCATTGCCACAAGCTATGTGACCTCAAGCAAGGTATTTCACCTCCATACTTTAGTTTCCTCATATGCAATGTAAATATTACTCAAGGATTAAAAAATGTAAATAACGATGTGCTTGGCACATGGTAAACACCAGACGTTAGGGAACTTCACTCTTGAGATCGGAACCACTAAAACTGCTGTGTGCGGGAATAACAAAGAATTAGAGACTCTGTGTTATAAGGAGCCCTTGAGAGTCCATAGTGTGTATTACTTAGTGTGTACGTGTCTTCCGTTTTTGACAGTTCTATTCTATTCTATTATTAAAAAGTTCTAATCAAAAGTCTATCTCTGTAAGGCAAAGGAGTCTATTTTCTTTTCTACAAAACAGGCTTTCTTTTTTAAGATTTATTTATTTGACAGAAAAAGAGAGCACAAGCAGAGGGAGCGGGAGAGAGAGAAGCAGGCTCCCCAGTGAGCAAAGAGCCGGATGCAGTATCTGATCCCAGGACCCTGAGATCATGACCTGAGCACAAGGCAGATACTTAACTGACTGAGCCACCCAGGCGCCCTGGCAAAACAGCCTAATAGTCAAAGAGAGCTAGAAGGTCTCCCGTTACCCTCTCTTCTCTATGCTAACAGCTTCTTGTAAAATGAAATCTTTAGACTCCAAAGGCCTGCTATCCTCTTCTCGGTACCTTCTCTATCAAGAAGTAGGAATACCAAAAAAAAAAAAAAAAAAAGTCCTATTTTTATAGAATTTTCCTTTCTGCATTTCCTTTCCTTTATTTTATAGAATTTCCCTTCTAATGTAACTTGGCCACTTCTCCCAGAAAGAGGTAGGCTCCATTTTTCCTCCCCTTGAATCTGGACTGGTCTGGTGATTTTCTTTGACCTGTTTTAGAGAACCGACATTGTGAGATTTCCATGGCTAGCCTTACGTGTGGCGGCTTCCACTCTCACCCTTTTGGAACACGTCTATGGCCCTGTAAGGAACAACTGAATGTGAGACCATGTGGAGAGACGGACTCCGCCAGCAGCAGCCTGATGCATATGTGAGTCTGTTTTAGCTTCGCCAGCCCCAACTGAGCTGCGGGCTGACTCTGCACCTGCACCAGGAGGCCTGGCTTAGGCCAGCACAACAGTCCAGTCACCCCCAAAAAACCCTGAAAAGGAGTAGTTGTTTCACACCACTAAGTTTTCGGTTTGTTACACAGGAATACATAACTAAAGGACCTATAACATAGTACTATTGTTTACCTGCAATTCACAGCTGAGGACGTGAATTCTTAGCTTAAGTTTCAGAATTCTACGAATACTTGAAAACCTCTATCTCTTCTGATAAAGAATGTACCTCATGTTCTTCAAGAAAACAAAAAACAGAGCAAAGCATGGGGGAAATGTAAGCTGAGCATGGGGAAAAACACATCATCATTTTACTTTCATCCAAATCTAAACATTACACGGATAAAGGGTTAAACCATGAAGACACATTCACCTAATTTACAACCCATGGAATAAGTCAATACACGTACTGACTAACCGCTTTCTAACAATAGTAACAAAGACAATTCTGCGGCACGGAGCCTCAGGTACTGTTCTAAGTGACACACACTCACTCGTTGGTCCTCAGACAAGAGTACGTCCTGTTACCCCCATTTTCCTGAGAAGGAAACTGCAGTACACAACAGCTAAACCCACGGGACACAGCTAGATTTCCCCTGCGAGAGCCAGACATCTGCCACCAGAGGAAAGGCAGCAGAGTTTCCACAGAACACGGCCGAGGTGAGGGCAGGTGTATCCGCTCATGGAGACCCGCACGGTCGGCGCCGTCACACTGGACGCGCCCTCTCACCGGAACGCGAGTTCGCTACCACAGACGGTGCCGCATGACGTACGAGGAGAATCGGACCGTTGCTGACCCACCTGCCCACTACCTCGGCTAACACGACTGGGACCGCCTGCGTGACAGGCACATGTCACTGTTTTAACGTGGAACGGGTCTAAGCCTTCCACACAAACTCCGCAGAATTCCTACACAACTCGGGTTCCTGCGAACGCCCCTACCCGAGGCTCCCTGACTCACGTCGCGAGGGCGTTCCGCGGAGGCGCCCCTCCTCAGAGTCGGCGGCGGAGAGAAGCCCACACACAAGGACTCGCAGAAGATGGTCCAGGCGGCTCTGGCCGCAGACGGGAGCGGCCATACCTCCTCCGCCCCGCGGGCTCGAAAAGCCACCTCCCGGGAAGCTCTACATCGAGGTCCCAGAAGACACATTTCCCCCAATTAAAAAAAAAAAAAAAGTCCGAAGAGCGAGCAGATTCGGTGTGAGGGCCCGCAGCGATGCAGAGGCACCGGGGCCGACAATGAAGGCCATGGGGGCAGTCGTCCCTCGGGCCGTGCTTCCAGAGTCTCAACGAGCAGGTCAGGGTGCTCCCCAAGCCCGAACAAGCTGACGGCAGCCCCGCGTCGGCCGCCCTCGGGGTTCCCGGCGTAAGGTCCCCGCCGGCTTTCTGCTCCCGTCTGGGCGTCGGCAGACGACCTCAGGCCCGCCCCCTTGATCGTCAGGCCGCACCACATCCCGAAGCAGCCGTCACCCCGCGAACCGGTCCACGGCTTCCCTCCCGACCGCCCAGGGCCCCGGGAGACACTCACTTGCCCGCCAGATCTTTGTGAGAGCCGCTCGAATTCATGAGCTGGGCTAAGTCCTGCCGCACGGCTGCCGCCATCTTTCTTCCAGCTCAGCAGAGGCTGCCGGGCCTCGCGCCGCCGCCGAGAAACGAGTTGCAGTCCTCCAGCTTGCAGCTAGAGGGAACCCGAGGTGCCATAGAGTAGCGACTGTGTGGGCCAGAGCGCCGGGCGTGCGAGCCCGCGCAGGCCGGTCCGCGGAGTCGCGGGACGGAAGCTCCGTGCGAGTCCCAGGCCCGCCCAGGAGCCTCCCGCGGGCTCAGGTCCGCGCGCCCTGACTTGGGATTGGCGGAGGAGGTCCAGGGCGTGTTGCTTGTGCGACTCCAGGAAGCGCCGGGGACCGGAATCCCCTCCCGTCGTCGCGCAGTTCCGCGTGTGGCTCGGGCGTGGATGGCGGCCGCCCGCTCTGTGAGGCAGCGCTGGAGCGGCGCGCGTTGCCGCCTCGAGCTGTTCCCGCGTCCGGTTCCCCGAGGCGGCGCTGTCTAGACGCGGTGTGGATGCGCGTGTTTCTGCGCTGGCGGTGTAGCCGGTTTGTCGCGACGGGCCTCTGCGGGCGTGGTCTGGGCGAGTTTGTCCGCGGCAGTCCCTTCCCCCGCGAAGCGGCCGCTGTGGCGGGGACACCGAGCGTCCCACCGGCGCGCGGACGGCGCCGCTCCCTCACGGGTCCTCACGGGACGCCGTCTGCACGTGCGTGCAAACTGTCGCCCCTCCTGGCGCTCGCGGACGACGACACCCCGTGTCGCCGTTCCCCTCGCTCTCGTTCGCTGAGGGGAGACCGGGCCGCGCACGGCCGCAGCGCTTCCTCGCCGCCCTCTTCTGCTGCGGAGTATTGCGGCGGGACGGCCGCGGGCCGCTCGGGCGTCCAGCCGGGCGCTTCATGTTGGTCATCGGTCGCCGGTGCTGCAGGCACCAGCCTCTCAGCGACGCTCTGTCTTCTGGCCTTGCCCGCCGCGGCTTTCAGACTTGGGAGTTGCCCTCCCGGTGTGCGGTGAATGGAGGTTCCCTCTGTCGGAAGGGAGCGGCCGCAAGACGAGCACAAGGAAATGCCTTAAGAAAGTAATGTGGGGGCGCCGGGGGGTCGGTGGCTGAGCCTCTGCCTGCGGCTCGCGTCGTGATCCTGGGGTCCTTGGATCGAGTCCCGCGTTGGGCTCTCTGCTCAGCGGGGAGCCTGCTCTCCCCACCCACCAACCCCCCGCCTGCCTCTCTGCCTGCTTGTGATCTCTGTGTCAAATGAAAAAAAAAAAAAAGAAGAAGAAGAAGAAGAAGAAAGTAAAGTGGAGATTGCCTGCGTCAGTTCTGGTACCAGTTCTGATACCAGTCCCTTGGCAAGAACCTAGTCACATGACCAGGCTTAGCAGCCGTGAGGCTGGAAATTTGGTTTCCAGGGAGGCAACCCTTTGCCTAAGGAAAAGAGGATGGGTTGAAAGGGACAGTCCGTATCTACTCAGTCTGTCCCTCTGATCACCTCAGTATCTGTGTGAGTCCTTCTTACAGTAGAACGCGCCTACCCTTCCAGAAGAGAGATTGGGGCGCCTGGGTGCCTCGCTCCTTAGGTGTCTCCTTCGGCTCAGGTCAGGATTCCAGGATCCTGGGATCGAGCTCCACGTCGGGCTCCGTGGGAAGCCTGCTTCTCCCTTTCCCCCTGCTTGTGTTCGCTCTCTCACTGTGTTTCTCTGTCAAATAAATAAAATCTTAAAAAAAAAAAAAAAAGCGATCAATTCCCTACTCAGTTTCTATGCCAACTTAAAAAGCAGGCTGTCTGATGATGCACAGCCCTCCATCAGACTGGAACATGTCTTTTCATGGCCCAGGGTCACACACACTGTAAACAAATTATCTGCCTCATGCCTACGTGTGTAATACAAAACGGGTGGAACAGGAGCAGGATAAGCACACTTAAAACTCAACAAAAGTGGAATGTGAAACACATAGCCTCTCCAAAGCAATGGTGGAATCTGGGGGAAGGAACGAGAAATACCCCTACCCTTGTAGGGAGTAAGTTTTTTGGTTACTCTTGTTCTGCTCTTTGAGAGGATCTCAATTACCTCTTACACTCTGGGCCCCAGTTTTGCCCTAAGAATGCAAGTTACCTGGATGTTGAAGAATATTCCCTCTTTGAAGGGAAGCTTTTGGACTTGGATCAAGAGCTTTTGTAGGCCAGGTTTTTCAGTGTTGTTGTTGTTTTCATTGAATATTTAGTAAACTGCTTCCAGACAGTTTCAGGTTCCGGTAACTACACCCCACAGCTGTTTCTAGAAATAGTTGTTAAATGTGACCTATTTCCTGTTTTCCACGCTAACACCTTTCTTAATATCTTTTTAATGATGACAGTCTTGAGGTTATCTGAAATAACAGGCTTAAGTGAGAAGGGAACTCCATTAATTTGATTTTTGCTTCAGTTTATCTTTGTTTTCTGTTGCTTTTTTGCCCATTTGTGTTTGTCAAAAAGTCTTTTAAAGGGCTATGAGAAATCTCTAAGGCAAATCTCTTCTGCTATTTAGGGGTACGTAAGCAGCTGGCTTTTTCAACTTAGTGAAGCAGGAATTACCAGATGTTCTGTTTTGCTTTTCACCCTGACTTTGAGCTTTATTTGTAATACCTTGCTGAAAGCAAAAGAAGCAACCAAACACACTGTCTCTTTCTATAAACTTCCACTAGGGCTACAAGTTAGATAGGGAAATTGTCTACCTTCCTGATTATTGTAATCAGCAATTTGACTAAACTTTTTAACATGACAAGGCCTCCCTTTTCCAGACTGCTCAGGCGTATCCTACCCAACCACATATTTTTAGGTTTTACTTACAGAAGGGTGGAAAAACAAACAAGCATGGTACTGGAAACTTGTTCTCTCTTTTTAGTTGCTTAGCAGCAAAAGTTAGCTAGGCTTCTTTGAATTCAGAAATCCTAATTCTGTTTTACTAGGTAAAATCTTAGGTCCCAGCCCCTACTTACTGAGTCAAACTGTCATATTAGCAAAATCCATCTAGTAATTCTTGCACATTAAAGTTTGGGTAGCACTGCTCTAGCTTAGATGTCCACACAACTAGATGAGTTATTCTCACTAAACTCTTGCCTATTAGCCATTTTTCTGGCCAGGAAATTCCCATTTTTATATAATCAGATGTAAAAGCTGGTCTCTAACCCCTCAGAATTTCCCTACAAATATGCAGAGGAAGTCATCCAGGTCCTTTTCCTGGTGCATTGTCCACTCTGTCCCATGTACCCAGCTCAAATATGCCTTGCTATAGAACTTAAAAAGGGCCTAGGTGATTGCATATATTCTGTTTTCTGAGCACCAATCCTTACCCTGCATTCATTCCACATGTTGCTAGTGTTGTGTGACAAAATTATTCTAGGGTCATTGTCTGTGTTTCCTAGTCTAGACCCAGAATAAGCCCTTGTTCCTTTAGTTCCTTTTAGGAATGATATTTACAGAAAACAATCTGAGTGCTAAGGATGTTCATCGCTACTGTCTTGGTCATTTTGGGACCTTTTCATAGGACAGAGCTAAAGAATACATATTTTAAGGATAAAATAAGTCGTGAGTTCATTCTGATACTTTAAAAAATTCCAATATAGGTGATCTTACTTAACTTTTTCTGTATCACATCTGCATCTCCTTACTTCCACATCCAGAATCCTGGTTCACAAGTATAGAGGAGAGTGGGGGAGCAAAATACTCCAAAATTATTCATTTCACTTATCCTATGTTGTACACACAATTTAAATACTACCATCCCCAATGTGATTGCTGAAGAATTCAACATTTTCCTACTACTACTCTCCCATTTCCTCTGTTCTCTACCTATATCGTGAGCACGTTCAGCTGTGACAAACTATACTTTCTTCCTCCTAATCCTCCTTTGGTCTTGTTCCATAAGCAGTACATATTTAATGCTCACCATCGGCTCTTATACTGAGGCCTCTTAGTCATTTTAGTTGGCTAACGCTAGTTCTTTAATAGTTCTCAGGAAGAACTCCTGGAAAACATAATTTTGAATGTTCTTGAATGTTGGAAACATCTGTGCCTTTTATGCTTAGTAATCAGTTTTGTTAGATATAATAATCCCTGACTTACTTTTCTTGAGAGCCTGAAGTGTGGTGCTCCATTTTCTTATGACCTAAAGCATTGCTGAAAAATATCTTGTGAGAGTCTAATTTTCTTTTCCTTATAGGTCACATCGTCTTTTTGCCTAGATACCTCCTAATTTTTTTCCCTTTAACATCAAGAAATTTTACTAGACCACATGCTGGTGTTGGTCATTCTTAGGTATAGAGCGTGCTCTTTCAATAGACAGTTTCCGTTTTTTTCAATAATATCTTTATCATTTTTGTTCTTGCTCTATTCCTTTGGTTTCTTTCCTCAGAAACTACTATTGTCTTTGTGTTAGATCTTCTTTTTCTTAATATTAGTCACCTTCCCTCAAAATCTTTTTATTTTTTTTCACATTTTTAATTTAATTTTCAATCATTTTCTCTTAAGGCATTATCTGACACTTTTATTTACTCCTAGTCTCCTTGTCGAGTCTTCATTCCTAAAATGATGTTTTTATTTCTAATTCCTACCTGAGTTCTGCCACTCATTCTGGATGTTTCTATTTCTTTTTTTTTTTTTTAGATTTTTTATTTATTTATTTGACAGATAGAGATCACAAGCAGGCAGAGAGGCAGGCAGAGAGAGAGAGAGAGGAGGAAGCAGGCTCCCTGCTGAGCAGAGAGCCCGATGCAGGGCTTGATCCCAGGACCCTGGGACCATGACTAGGGCCGAAGGCAGAGGCTTTAACCCACTGAGCCACCCAGGCGCCCCAGGATGTTTCTATTTCTTATTATATTTCTCTGTCATGTCCTGTATAATTTTCTTTTCAATTTAACTAGTGTGAAAAGTGTATCAAGGCTCATCTTTTCAGTTTAACTGGTGATTACCTTTCCTTTACTGACATTCAGTATCACTTTTCCTTTAAGAATATGTGAGGACAAGTTTCAGTCCTTTCCTCGCTTCTGGACAGTTTAGTCCCCCATTGCCTCTGTATCATACCTCGATAAATGAGATTCACAGAATATTTTCACTTCCACATCCTTCACTTCGATTTGAGACCTGGAGGATATACTGACGTCTGCCCCCTCCATCCTTGGCTCACTGAGATAGGTTGGTACTTTGTTCCATTTCAATATTTGCTTTTCCTTTGCAGTATGTCTCTTCTATTTAGGAACGCTTCCGTTAACACTTGGGCTATAATTCCCAGTTTCGTTGTCGTTATTCACTTGCTATATAAATTCAGACTAAACTAATTCATCATAAATTCCTCTTCTCTTCATGTTCCCTGTGTTGACACGAGGTCTTTCTTCTGAGTGTCTCGTTATTTGGTAGTGCTCACTCTTAAGAGACGCCTCAGAGGCTGTGCACGGGTAGAGCGTTGGTGAATCTGCGCATATTCACAAATATCTTCCCATCATCTTGGTGGTTCAATGGGGTTTGCGCTGAGATGCTGTCTTTTTCCCCCCTCAGTGACCTATAAAATGTTACTTCACAGTCTTTCAGCTCCCAGGATTTCAAACGAGGAGTCCAATGCCTGTGATTTCTCTCACTCTCTTACCCTCCCTCCTATCTTCCATCCTTCTTCCCTCCCTCCCTCTTTTCTTCATTCTCTCTCTTTTCTTTCTCTTTGAGAGACTGAATATGCAAACAAACAATGACAAGACCATATGTAAAAACAAAACTGACCAACAGTCTTTAGCAACTAGTCCACTCCCCATCTGCAGCGACCATCCCAGAAAGCCTAACGATTCCTGTGGTTATCAGCCCCAAAATGGCCAGCACTTGGTCAATCACAGACAGCTTCCCTAATTTTTGCCCCAACCAGGAAAGCCAAATACTAAAGCCTCCCCCCGCCTCCCGGCCCCCCGCCGCCGCCTTGGGCCACCAACCAATTACATAGGCTACCCCACTTCTGGGTGGCCGCAGAGAGCTTCCCCGTGCCAGCAACCTCCAATCAGGGCATACTTGAGTTCCCTTTTTCCACTATAAAGCTTTCCATTCCTCTGCCTGTCTCTGAGTATCTGTCAGACATAAATGATGATGGCCCAAATCCCTTGCTGTAGAAAAGCTCTAAGTAAATAGCCTTTGCTTGTCCTTATTTGGCTTTACTTTCTGCACCTTTCTTCTCCTTCTTCTCCCTCTCTTGTTCTTTTTGTTCCTCCTCCTCCTCCTTTTTCTTTCTCCTCACTCCTCCTCTCCCACCCCTGTAGTCTTCTTTGTTCTTCTTGTTTTTCTTCTTTTTGTAAGTAATTCGTTCTTTCCATGGGAAAGTCCTTAAAGATCTTCTCTTTAAAGGAATTTCCCTCACATATGCCTAGGTGTGTCTTTTCCCATTGATACTACCTGGAACTCAGTGACCCCTTTGACTTGCAGATGGAGGTCTGTCTTTAGGTCAGGGAAATTTTCTATTATTTGTTTAATTATTATTTCTCTTTTAGATGTTCCTTCCTCTCCTTGGAGAACTCCCAACAGTCATATGTCAAGTCTTTTGGATGTATCTTCAAAATGATGTGCCTCTTTCTTCCTTTCTTTCTTTTTTAAGATTTTATTTACTTGAGAGAGAGCAAGAGCACAGAGGGAGAGGGAGAAGCAGACTCTCTGCTGAGCAAGGAGCCTGACACGGGACTCGATCCTAGGACCCTGGGATCATGACCTGAGCTGAGGCAGCTGCCCATCCAACTGAGCCACCCCAGCACCCTCTATGTGCCCTTTTCATTGTAATTTCTCTCTTTATATTGTCTTGCTCTGTGTTTTGAGATATCTTTTCCACTTTTCAGGCCACTTAGCAGGATTCAGTCGTTCTCTTTCAATGTTTCATCAGTGTTGTGTTTTTAAAATCATGATTTCCATTTGTTTACTTGTGTGAAAATCTTATACCTGTTTTATTTATAATAGCTTCAAATGAATACAAACCAATGTCCATTATAAGGAAAGGGAATGGAGACACTGTGGTATATGTATTCAATGGAATACTACTCAGCATTAAAAAGGGAAAAAAACTACAGATATATGCAAGAATATGAATGAATCTCAAAATATTATACCGAGTGAAAGAAATCAGACATTAAAAAAATACATATAATAAGATTTTACGTACCTGAAGTTCTAAGTCAAACAAAACTAATCTATGGAGACAGAAAATCAGAAGTTACTTAGGGAGGGGAAAATGCAGAAGGTTGGTAATTTACTAGGAAGTACCAAGAGGTGATGAAAATATTCTATATGTTTACAGAGGTATGAGTTATAAGAGTAGTATGCCACTCTTTATCAAGTTTCATCATACTGTATACTTAAGATCTGTGCATTTTATTGAATGTAAAATCTCAATTTAAAAAGGGAATAAAGGGGCGCCTGGGTGGCTCAGTGTGTGAAGCCTCTGCCTTCAGCTCAGGTCATGATCCCAGGGTCCTGGGATTGAGCCCCACATCAGGCTCTCTGCTCTGCAGGGAGCCTGCTTCCCGCCACCCCCCCCCCCGCCGCCGTCTCTGCTTGCCTCTATGCCTACTTGTGATCTCTGTCAAATAAATAAATAAAATCTTTTTTAAAAAATAAAAATAAAAGGAATAAAATGCTTTTTGTTTGGTAGTCTTGTGTGTGTATTGAATTTAGTTATCTTAAGGGCTTTTATGTATTTATATATTTATTTATGATTTAATAAGTCTTCTGTCTTCTCTAACAGTGTCAAAAGCTGGTGCCCTGTCACCTTCAAATGAAGAAAAGTTTCAATGTAACTGTTCTGCTTCCTTAAAGCTCCTCTTTGTCTGGATGACCAGCAAGTCCTTTTAATTTTTTCTTGACAATTTATCTCATTATATTTTTAATTGACGTATAATTAACATATGGCATTATATTAGGTTCAGGTGTACAATATAGTGATTCAACAATTCTACACATTACTCAGTGCTAATCATGGTAAGTGTACTCTTAAACCCCATCACCTATTTCACCTATCCTCCAACCACCTGCCCTGTAGCAACCACAAGGTTGTCCTCTGTATTTAAGTCTTTAGTTTGTCTCTTTTTTCTTTATTTGTTTTGTTTCTTAAATTCCACATATGAATGAAGTCATATGCTATTTATCTCTCCTGTCAGACTGCTTTCACTTAGCATTATACCCTCTAGGTCCATTCATGTTGTTGCAAATGGCAAGATCTCATTCTTTTTTATGGCTGAGTAAGATGGATAGATAGATATAGATAAATAGATATCTTACTAGGTAGATCTTACTAGATAGATATGTTTCTACATAGATCGATAGATATTCCACATCTTTACCCATTCCTCTATCAGTGAACACTTGGGCTTCTTCCATATGTTATCTATTTTAAGTAATGCTGCAATAAACATAGAAATAAATTTATCTTTTTGAATTAGCATTTTTGTTTTCTTTGGGTAAATACCAAGTAATGGAATTACTAGAGCATATGGTAATTATATTTTTTAATTTTTTGAGGAACATCCGTACTATTTTTCACAGTGGCTACACCAAGTTGCATTCCCATTAACAGCGCATGAGGATTCCTTTTTCTCCACATCCTCACGAACACTTGATATTTCTTATCTTTTATTTTAGCCATTTTGACAGGTATAAGGTGGTATCTCACTGTGGTTTTGATTTACATTTTCCCAATGATTAGTGATGATGTGCATCTTTTCATGTGTCTGTTGGCCATTTGTGTGTCTCAGAACGTCCTCTTAAGAACAGTGCCAGGGCAGGTATTCTTCTCCCACTTGAAAGACCAGGGCTCTTCTCAGGCTATACTCTGTCCATTATCCAAAATGTTCTGATGATTTTCCCTTTCTCTCTATCTCTAGACCCACTATAACTTGAGGCTTCATTCACGTCCTCTAGTGCCCACTCTGTCTGCTCATTCCAAACCATTCATGTTTCAATTTGGTTCATATAGTTAAATTGGAAACGGGAGAGAAGGGTGAAAGGTATGTGATGGTCTGATTGATTTTGATAAATGAGCTGGTACCCAAAACTTTGTGCCTTGTATTTAGTAAGCAATCAAAAAAAAATATTTGTTACACTGAGTAAAGAACATACTTGAGTAAGTAAGTAGACCTACTTAATCCCAATATCATTGAATGTGATGTTTCCATCTAAATTTCCCTTCTCTGGAGATGGCACTAAAATCAGGAACATAAAATCCAAAGGTTGGGTAGAAATTAATGTTAGTGAGGTAGAGAAGATGGTCCAACTCTGCCACCAACTAGGAACACCAGAAGCAAACAGTGAAATCTGGGTTGTAAAGCAAGAGCTCTGAGACCTAGAAAGACAATGACGGGATGGGTTAAGAGAGTAAGTAGAGGGATGCCTTCGGCTCAGGTCATGATCCCAGAGTCCTGGGATCAAGTCCTGTGTTGGGCTCTTTGCTCAGCAGGGAGTCTGCATTTCCCTCTGCAGTTCCTCCTGCTTGTGCTCTTTCCCTCCCTCTGACAAATAAATACATAAAATCTTTATATAAAAAAAGAGTAAGTAGAAGGTCTATCTTGGGTAAAACTATTGAGCACTGTGGTCCAACAATAGATACCCTAGACCCTCTTAACAAAATAATACCTGAAGGCTGAAAAGAGCACTGTTTCCACCATCACAACAATAAGCTAGACAAGCTACAAAGTCACAACTTTTATTGAGCTGATCAGAAAGCTGAGGTCACAGGACAACTGACTAGCCTGAATCCAAGGAAAGACAAGCTGCTTGTAAACACAGGTGAGAGGTAAGCACTGAGTCATCTGTGGCACAGCAGTGAAGGAAGATGAAGCAGCCATTCAAACAGCAAAGAATTCTGCTGAATGTTTAAATAAATTGCGAAGATTGAGTATGGCTTTGCATGCTCATGGAACCCCATGGAAACCACAACGATAAGGGGAATTTTTACCTACTCGCTGGCTCTTATCCAGGGAAGGTGTTTTGTAATTAAAAGGGAAAACAAAGCTTTCCCTGGTTCCTAGTCTCTCTAGAGGCAGAAGTCTTCTGTTACGTGGAAGATGAGCACATTCCTTCAAACACGTTAAAGTCTGGGCCCAGGTCCAAATGAGCAAGGCCGAGAGAGGGGAAGCACTTCCCTCTCTGAGCCCTTCTTTAAAGTTCCCATATCCTCTCTGAAGATGTGCCTTTTTCAGGATGGCTGACACTGGAAATAACTTCCTTCAAGGGTAAAGCCCTCTCCTAACTATAGGGATGGTTACACCCCTAGCAAGACAAATCCCCTCTTATCCACAGGGAATGTATTCTAATCCCTCTAGTTGGATGGCTGAAACCATAGATAGTACCGAACCCTATACATTCTATGCTTTTTCCTGTACATACAAACCTATGATAAAGTTTAATTTATAAATTAGTCACAGTAAGAGATTAACAGCAATAACTAATAATAAAATAGAACAATTATAGCAACGTACTATGATATATATGAAGTTGTATGAATGTGATCACTCAGGATATCCCACTGCACTCACCTTCTTGGGATGATGAGAGATGGTAAAAGGCCTACATAATGTGATAAAGTGAGGTGAGTGACACAGACATTGGAATTTAGTGTTAGGATTAAGCTACTGCTGACTTTCGGATGACATGTCAGGGAGGATCCGCTTCTGGACCAGAGTTGACTGCAGGTAACTAAAAACTCAGAAAGTGGGGCATCTGGGTGGCTCAGTCGGTTAAGCGTCTGCCTTTGGCTCGGGTCATGATCCCACGGTCCTGGGATTGAGTCCAGAATTGGGCTCCTTGCTCAGCTCCCTCTGCTTCTGCCTGCCACTCTGTCTACTTGTGCTCTCTCTCTCTCTCTGACAAATAAATAAATAAAATATTTTTTAAATTAAAAAAAATAATAAAACCTCAGAAAATGAAACCACAGATGGGGGGTTGGGGGAGAGACACTGTAGATCAGAGCGTTATAGAGAACCCTCCACTTATTTTTTGTTCAAAGATTTATTTATTTTAGAGAGCACGTGGGCATGTGAACTTGTGTGAGCAGAGGAAGGGACTGAGGGAGGAGATAATTTTGAGTAGACTCCCTGTAGAGCACAGTGCCTGACAATAGGCTCCATCTCACAACCCTGAGACCACAACCTGAACCGAAATCAAGTTAGATCCTTAACAGACTGAGCCATGCAGGCGCTCCTACTTTTATCCTTTTAATTACAAAAACAAATAACTATTATAGAGGCAAATAAATCTTGTTGCCAGAGGAAAAGTAACTAAACCCTGCCTACCACCAGCAGATGATTTTAGTGGTTGATTTTAATTTTTAGGTGGTTTGACATTATTTAGGATATGTTGAAAGTGACACTGATCTACATTCCCTTATTATAAACCACTGAATATCAGTGTATTTTGGAATTGAGGATAAATAAGTTTAAAAACTTTTTTCTTTTAAAACCAACTTTAGGGGCGCCTGGGTGGCTCAGTGGGTTAAAGCCTCTGCTTTCAGCTCAGGTCATGATCCCAGCATCCTGGGATAGAGCCTTGCAGGGGTGGGGCTCTGCTCAGCAGGGAGCCTACTTCCCCCTCTCTCTCTGACTGCCTCTCTGCCTACTTGTGATCTCTGCCAAATAAATAAATAAAATCTTAAAAAAAAACAACTTTAATGAAGTATAATTGACATATAACAAAACACATCCACTTTAAGAATACCCTGTGAGTTTAGGCAGTTGCGTGCCCTTATGCCCCACAATCAAAGTCAAAAGTATCCCATTACTCTAGAAAGTTCCTTTCAACCCCTTTGGCCATAATCAAGCCCCATAATCAAACACATCAAATTTGTGCACTGGTATATAAGGATATTCACACTAAATGGTGTAAAGAATATAGATACCTTATGTCATATTGGGCCAAGTTTGTCTGCTGCATTTGTCATAAGCTTCATGAAACCCTTTAGTTTTCAAAAATTTTGGATTTTGAAACTGTTGACAAGGGATAATAGATCTGTGATAATTACATGTATAGATGCATAAATTGGTTTCTTGTATAGAGACATCTGGACTTAGGACAAATGGACTCATGAGCCTGTGGTTAATCTTTTGGCTACTAAGCTATTCTAAGAAAATTTTATTAACTACTGCATAGTTAGTACCTAACAGTATACCTGAAATATAATAGGTACTCCATAATACATTTCGTCTACTGACAATTCCACCCAACTCATACTTTATACCACTATCTCTTTTTTTTAAAATATTTTATTTATTTATTTGACAGACAGAGATCACAAGTAGGCGGAGAGGCAGGCAGAGAGAGAGGAGGAAGCAGGCTTCCTGCTGAGCAGAGAGCCCGACGCGGGACTCGATCCCAGGACCCCGAGACCACGACCCGAGCCGAAGGCAGCGGCTTAACCCACTGAGCCACCCAGACGCCCTACCACTATCTCTTTTGTTAACTAAAAACATTTTTTAATCTTTTTTTTAAAGATTTTATTTATCTATTTGACAGAGATCACAAGTAGGCAGAGAGGCAGGCAGAGATGGAGGAGGAAGCAGGCTCCCCGCTGAGGAGAGAGCCCGATGCGGGGCTTGATCCCAGAACCCCAAGACCATGACCCAAGCCGAAGGCAGCGACCCAACCCACTGAGCCACCCAGGCACCCTCATTTTAAAAAAATCTTAAGTAGGCTCCATCCCAACATGGGGCTTGAATCACAACCCTGAGATTAAGAGTCACGTGCTCTATCGACTGAGCCAGACAGGTGCCCCTTTACCACTATCTTTTCATTTTTTGTACTGATGTTTTCCTCAGAGACCTCCTTTATTTATTTAGAAAGCTCTAATTTTCTACCTGTTCATTTTCTGTCATTTCCTCTAGTGCCATCCAATATATAGTCATCAGCAACACATGGCTATTTAAATTTTATTAAAGATAATTAAATAAAATGAAAAAGTCAATTTCTTAGCTGCAGTAGCTACATTTCAGATGTCTGCTACATCTGATAGTGTGAATACATAACAGTTCCACCACTGGGGGAAGTTCCATTGGCCAGAGCCACCTCATCTTGCTTGCCACTTTATTCCCAGTAGCTTCCACAGTGCTTGGGATCCACTAGATAATCAACAAATACTTGCTGAGTTAATGTTTTCAGTTTATCTATAAAAGCCTTCAGGCAAATATAAAGCAAAGATTCTTTTTTGAACTAGAATGTTTGAATAGCATTTACTCTTAGGAGCTAAAATGCCTTGTTTTTTTTTTTTTAAGTTTAGAATCTTTATCTTTTTATTATTAACATATAATGTATTATTTGTTTCAGGGATACAGGTCTGTGATTCCTCAGTCTTACACAATACACAATGCTCACCATAGCACATACCCTCCCCAGTGTCCATCACCCAGCCACCCCATCCCTCCCCCACCCCCAGCAACCCTCAGTTTGTTTCCTGAGATTAAGAGTCTTTTATGGTTTGTTTCCCTCTCTGGTTCATATTGTTTCATTTTTTCCTCTCTTCCCCTATGATCCTCTGCCTTGTTTCTTAAATTCCTCCTATCAGTGAGATTGTGTAATTGTCTTTCTCTGATTGACTTATTTTGCTTAGCATAATATCCTCTAGTTCCAACCACTTTGTTGAGAATGGCAAAATTTCATTTTTTGATGGCTGAGTAGTATTCCATTATATATATATACACCACATCTTCTTTATCCATTCATCTGTTGATGGACATCTAGGTTCTTTCTATAGTTTGGCTATTGTGGACATTGCTGTTATAAACATTCGGGTGCACGTGCCCCTTTGGATCACTACATTTGTATCTTTGGGGTAAATACTCAGTAGTGTGATTGCTGGGTCATAGGGTAGCTCTATTTTCAACTTTTTTTTTTTTTTAAAGATTTTATTTATTCATTTGACAGACAGATCACAAGTAGGCAGAGAGGCAGGCAGAGACAGAGAGAGGAGGAAGCAGGCTCCCTGCTGAGCAGAGAGCCCGATATGGGGCTCGATCCCAGGACCCTGAGATCATGACCCGAGCTGAAGGCAGAGGCTTTAACCCACTGAGCCACCCAGGCGCCCCTATTTTCAACTTTTTGAGGAACCTCCATGCTGTCTTCCAGAGTGGATGCACCAGCTTGTATTCCCACCAACAGTGTAGGAGGGTTCCCCTTTCTCCACATCCTTGAAAAGGTAAAAAATTAGGTTATAATTTATTCTGTATTATAGCTTTGATTATTAATGGTTTTTGGTCATTGATCATTTACCAAATGCCAGGCACTGTTCAAATTGTTTTATGTATATTTTCTCAGTAATCTTCGCAACAACCTTATGATATCTACACTATTCTCAATTTACAGATAAGGAAACTGAGGCAGAGATGGAAAGTAACTTGCCCAAGATCATGTAGCTACTAAGTGGCAGGGCCAGAATTTGGACCCAGGTAGTCTGATTCCAGAGGCTAAGCAATTAACCCCAACACTGAGCTCTTTGTGATTTATTTATTTATTTATTTATTTATTTAAGGAGGGAAATGTGGGTGGGGTGGGAGGGGGAGAGGGAAAAAGAGAATCTCTTAACCAGGCTCCACGCCCATCAGGGAGCCAGGTAGGGCTCAGTCTCACAACCCTGAGATCGAGAACTGAGCCAAAATCAAGAGTCAGATGCTTAACCGAACAAGCCATCCAAGCACCCCTCTTGATGACTTTTTAAGAGATTTTATTTGAGAGAGAGAGAGAGAGAGAAAGAGTGCTTAGGAGTGGGAGGGATGGGCAGAGGGAGAGGGAGACACAGACTCCCAGCTGAGCAGGGAGAGGGAGGCCAAGTAGGGCTCCATCCCAGGACACTGGGATCATGATCTGAGCCAGACAGCCACTTAACCAACTGAGCCACCCAGGTGTCCCTTTATGATTATTTTTAATAAGAACCATTTATTTTCTTCTTTCCAGTCTTCAAACCTCTGTTTTCTTTTTCCTTATTTAATTACATTTAGCTAGCACACCCTAGAAAATATTAAATAATCACTGCTATAGCCCTGCATCTTTGTTGGGTCCCTGACTTTAATGTGAACGCTTCCCTCATTTCACTCTAAGGTATGATGTTACTGTTGTTTTCTGATGATAATCATGATCCGTTTAAAGAAATATTTTTATTTCTAGTTTACTATGAATTTTTAAATTTCAGAAATGGCTGTTGAATACTATACAATGCATCCCTAGAGAGTATCATTTGGCTTTTCTCCTTCAATAAATTACTTGAGATTTCTTAGTGTTAAACCATCCTTTCTGAAGTAAACCATACATTGTCGTGGTATGAATTCTTTTTAGTACCACACCACTGTTTTTGATATTTTAACTTAATTTTCCTTGCAACAAAGTCATAAGAGAATTCCTCTCCTTCTTTGGGTATTGTTTGTCCTGAGTTTTGATATTGGGGTTATGCTAGCCTTGTGGAATAAACCAAGAAATGTTCTCCCTCTTGGGACAGTTTCCCTAGAATCCAGCCAGGGTTTGACACCCCATCTCAACTCCCTTCTTCTCCTGGAGGTGTCCCTGGTACCAGCAGTGGCCACACGCTCTCAAGGCTCCTCATGAACTGGACTCACCTACTGATCCCCAACAAAGCCTGGGCACCTTTCCATTTCCTCCCTTTTCCCGCACCGGCCTCAGAGCCTCTGGCTTCCAGGCCTATTCTAGTTCCATGCCACTTGCCCTGCCACCGAGTTTGCACGGGACACACGCGTGGCGGCGATTTTCGCAGAACAGAACTGACATTGCAGGTGGGAACGGTGGAGCTGCTCGACACCTGTCAACCTTGTCGCCCTCAGGATCCCGGGGTTTCTACTCCGCAGCCGGGACAAGGACCTTGGTAAACGGCTCTGCGCCCATGCGCGAGGTGCCGGAATCTAAAACCTGGACTGCCTGACCCCAAAGCAAGTGCCCCCACGACAACGAAGTCTGGCCTGGTCCACCGCGCCCCGGGCTTAGTCCTGCACGTCGGCCTGCGCGTCCTCCCCGCACGCCGGCAACCGCAGGCCGCACGACGCGCTTCGACAGCGCCGGCCTCTGCACTCTGTGCTCCGTCTGGTCGCCCGTCCCGCACCGCGGTCGCTGCCCGGGCGCCCGCTGCTCCGACTCGCGTTCCGCGTCGCCTCTTACTCTGCAGCAGGGACAGCGGGGAGAGCCAGAGGAGGAAAAGGTGACTAAACGCCAATAACGCTAACCGCGTTAGTCTCAGCTGCAAACCGCAGAAAGTCCCTTCCGGAGTGAGTGTAACTCTGCGGGGCCTCCCGGGCTCCCAGAGATCCCGCAAAACCGAGAGAGGGAGGGCGTTCGCGCGCCCGATGCCCCCAGCACAGCCGCCCGGCGGGGCTGCGGGGAGCTCGGGCCAGAGGCGAGGCGCGGCCGGCTCCCCCCGCAGCTCGGCCGGTGGAACTTCCCGGCTACGCCTCTGACCGAGCGCCCGCCGCGTGTCACGTGGGGCCGCAGCGTGCTCCCGCGCCCTGCGTACTGACGCGAGCTCGGGTTGCCACGGGGAGGGACGAGGCGCCGCGAGGCGCCGCGGAAGGGGCGGGGCGAAGGAAGCGGGCCGGGGGGCGGGGCCGGCGGAGGAGAGGGGCGGGCGGAGAGGGGCGCGCGGGCGGGGAGGGCCCGGCGTATTATGGGATGCGGCGGTGGAATGGCGCTGGGCGCGTGATTTTGAACAAACCCGGGTCTGTGTCTCGGAGGCGCCGCCGCCGCCGCCGCTGCTGCTGGGAGCCTAGGGAGCGCGGCGCGAGGAGCAGGCGGCGGCGCCGCCGGCGGCTTTGGTGAGCGTCAGCCCTGGGGGTGGGGACCTCTGGGCGGGCGGGCGGGAAGGGGACGCCGGCCCCCCGCTGCGGGTGGTGGCGCGGGCGGAGGGCGCCGGACCGCCCCCTGCGGGAGCCCGGGCCGGCGGGGCGCGGGGGAGAGCGGGAACCTGCGGGCTGGGGGCCGCCGAGCCGCCTCCTCGGGCCACAGGGGGCGGGGGAGTCTCCCGGCCCGGCCTCTTCCCGCCCGCGCCCGGGTGGGCGGCTGTCACCCGGCAGGGCCGGCCCTGACCCGGCCGTCCGCCCCTCGCGGCCGGCGGGAGGAAGGGTTCCGGCGGCTGTTGACACGCACCTTGCGTGGCCCGCGAAGCCGACTGTCGCCCCGGGTTTCTGGGAACCGGTTCTGCTGCTGTGTCATTTCGTTCCAGCGCCTGCTTCCCTCGCTGCCCGCCGCCCCTTCTTCCTCCGCCCTTTGTATGATCCCGTCTTCGTGTGCGTCCGTTTTCCTCGCGAAGCCCCCGGCTCAGTGTCGTAATGTCCCCGAGGTGCACGGGGGCCGGCGGCGGGCCGGCCTGAGCCTGGCAGAGCAACGGTAAACAGCAGTCGGGGTGCGGAGGGGCGGGCTGGCGGGGGCGGAGTGAAGTTTGGAGACAGGGGGACCGCGGGCCTCGGGACGCGGGCCTGGGGGGAGCGGCCCGCCGGGTCGGAGCGGCCGGGCGCGGCGGGCGGCAGCCGGCTCCCGGACGAGCTCGTCGCTCCGGAGGGGGGAGGGGGTGGGGCGGCCTGTCCGGCGGCCACCGCGCCCCGCGGCCACCCGCCGGCCCAGAGGACCGTGGAGGCCTGTGCTCGGCCGTGAAACCCCGCGCGGCGGTCGCGGGGGGTTCGGCGTGGCCAGAGCTTCCCGCACCCAGCAGACAGGACCGACTCGGGTCCTGTCGCACGTCTGGTCGCGCGTCGTGGGGCTTCCTGGGATGATGAGCACCCTGGTGCCCTTCAGGGGCCACAGCGCGGCGGGCGGAGCCGGGGGACGCTCGCTCTGCCCGAGCGGACGCGTCTTGCGGGCTCCGGTCCCGTCCGCCGACGGACCTTCGGACGCCCGGCAAGTGATTTAGGGCAGAGGCGCGTTTTCCGCGCTTTAGCCGCCGTTCACTCCTCAGCGCGCGTCCGCATCTCCGAGCGGCGACAGAGGGGAAGCCGCAGGCTCACGGACAGGAGGGACCTGAGGCGCAGGGATCCGCTTTCGGAACCGGACCGCGGCGAGTTTGGGCCGCGTTGTCAGCACGAGCGCCCGGGCCCGCGACCGCGGACTGGGTCTGGGGGCAGGGCGGCCGCGGGGGTCCGCCGCACTCTCTGCACCGCGGGGAGCCGTGCGCTCCGTCGTCCTCGCCTCAAGTTGCTTGTCTGAGAACGAGGGACTTCGGGTTCTTCATTGTCCTTCCGTGTGGCTCTGCTGCTCAGAAATGCGCCAGACCCGGGACTCGACCTCCCTGCGGCCGCCGCGGGCCAGCAGAAGCACCCCCTTCCGCCGCGGGGCGGGCGGTCTCGGCGAGCGCGCGTGGGCCTCCCCGCGCGTTTGAAGGTTGGCGGGCCGGGCGGGCAGCTTCCCCGGGTCTGTGGGCGGGCGCCTCTGCGGCAGGGAGGGCGGCGGAGGGAGGGGATGCCGGGGAGGGGCGGGGCGGGGCGGGCGGCGGAGGGGCGGGGAGGGCGGGGCGGCTCGCGGCGGCGGCGGCGGCGGCGGCGGCCGGGCTGGGCGGTCGGGGAAGCTGCTGAGTGTGATGGTGATGACGAGGTGAAAATGGCGGATCTTTCGAAATACAATCCCGGCCCCTGACATACCAGCGGCGGCGGCGGCGCCGCCGCCCAGGCTCCGTCCGCGGCCCCGGGTCCCCGTAGCGCTCCCGCCGGGGCGAGCTGGGGAGCGACGCGGGCGGCCGGGGCTCCGGAGCGCGGGCAGAGCCAGCCCCGCCGGGCTCAGAGTCGCCCGGGACCTCCCGGAGCCCCCACCTCGGAGCGGAGGGAGGAGGAAGCGGCGGCCGCTGGAGGTAGAGGAGAAGGGGGCGTCCGGAGGCTTCTCCGCAGCGAGTTCCTTTCATGCAGGGGCGGCGGGGAGGGGAGCGCCTCGTCCGTAGCGCGGGGGATCCGTAGCCTCGTCCTGACACCGACGCGACTCCGGGTGCTGAGGGCTCGAGTGGACCCGAGGCGGCCGCCGAGGCCTAGAGGAGCTGCCGGCTCTGACCCGGTTTCCTGACTTGGCGTTTCCCCCCCGACGGCGGCGGCGGCTGGCGGGGACGTGTCGGCCGCGCGGGGCTGTGTGTTGCCTTCGAGACGCTGGGCACCGGCTTCTCCCCGCATTTAAGCCCCGCGCCGTAGACCGTGCGGGCGCTCGCATTTGGGAGCGTGTGCGCCGGTGTTGTCACCATCGAAAATGTTTCCTTTTTCTGTTGCCCCGTCGTCCGTAGAGGGACCCGTTTGCCCCCGGCGTCCAGCAGACGACAACTGAGCACTGTCAGTCGCGTCTTATCCCCACACACACCCATTTCGTGGATTTGGAGACTGAGTCGTGTCACGTGCTGCGGTGTGCAGACTCCAGGGTCGAACGACCGGCCGCGGTTTGGGCTCCCAGGTGTTGCCGTCATTGTGCGGTGAGTTGTGAGGGCGCCGGGTTGGCAGAGAGGAGTTGTGGCCTCTGTCGTGTTCCAGCTCTTTGTTCAAGAGCTGAAGCGTAGGACTGACTGACTCTGCGACCGTAGATTATGGCCATAGTTTAATGTCGTTGGGTTCCCTGAAGACCCGAGTGTGTTTTAGATTGTGCGGCAGATCCCGCAGCAGCCTGGCCGCTGGCTCACCCAGGCGGTGCCGCCGGAAGGTGCGCGTGCGGCGGGGCCCTCGGGTTTTTCCCAGCTTCGCAGCGGAAGGTTCCATCGCTGACGCTGAGTGTGTGAGGCCCACCACCGGGGTGAGGATTTAGACGTGCCCGCTGGAATGTTTGTGATGAGCACGATTGCCCTCTTCCACGTTTCCCACAAAGACATGATGTCAGGGGTGACGTGCGGTATCATGCATTACGTGTTCAGAGGAGAAACTGTGTGTGTGTAACTTGGACATTTGGCTTTCACTCGTTAGGAGAATAAGGAACCCAAAAAATTTTAGGGGAGGTAACTGCAGAGGTACTCAGAAGCTTCAGTTAATGAAGATTTTGTTAAACATTTCTCTGATGTTCTTGTCTTATCCAGTAGGGATTTGGTTCTGTTTTTTTCCCATCCAAGTACTAACCAGGCCCGACCCTGCTTAGCTTCGGAGATCAGACGGTTCTGTTTTTTCTTACAGCTTTTATGGTGCAATTATTTGGTACATGTCAACTGGCTTCTAAGTTAGTGGTTAAACTCAAAATTTAAAAAGTAGTTAACATAAAGGAGAGTAAAATGTTTCATTGGCTTTTTTTTTTTTTTATCACAAAGGACTGTTGTCTTTTTTGGTGATTCTTTGTGATTGTCTTTAAAGGCCATTTTTCAGATTGTTATGGTTAGAACAATTGTCTGTTAATAATTAGAAGTTGTTAGAAATGAAGGAAGAGTTATGCCAGCAGAGACAATATAACGTCTTTTTTGGGGAAGAGGAGCATTACAGATTTTAATTATTTAAGTGTTACTGTTGGGTATTTCTTATGTGTCATGTACTATGCTAGGGATAGGACATACCTCAGTATCATTGCCTCAGGAAACTTTCAGTTTAGGAGTTGGGAGGTAAAGTTGGAAGGATGGGTTGGGTAGAGCTTTAATGCAGAAGGCCTTGAGAGTTACAGAAAATTTTCAAAATAGGAGAGTGACAGCCTCAGAGATGGGGTTAAATTCTGTGGCTTTTATGGAGAATGTGTTGTAGGTTAGAGGAGATGGAGGTAGAAGTACCACACCAGGTTTTAGACTTTGGAGATTCAGACATTCTTGGTTGTAGTGAGAAGGAGACATTGTGAAGGTGTATCTGCATGGTATATGCCAGATTAATAGTTCCATGGAGAGACATCGAAGATGACAAGATCTTAAGCCCTATTGTTTGATAGACTATCTAATGTCATAAAAAGCAAATTCAGTTAGATGGAGAAAGAGGAAAAGAATTTTCATTTGAGTTCTAGTGTACAACATAACTATTTTTCATAGTAGCCTTGCAAGTAAACGGTGGCTTGGTGAGATTACTGTTTAGGGTTCCATGTTAAACAACTACAAGAGCCAACATTTGGAAATGGATCTGATTTGAATCCCCATGTTTTGTCCACCATGTTAGTCTTTTTTTTTTTTTTAAGATTTTATTTACTTATTTGATAGAGATCACAAGTGGGGGGGGGGAGTAGGCTCCCCGCTGAGCAGAGAGCCCGATGTAATGCCGAAGGCTTACCTTACCTTACCTGGCTCAATGGCTTACCCCATTGAGCCACCCAGGCACCCCTGTCCACCATGTTAGTCTTAAGCATGAGTAATATATAAGTACCCCCTTTTAAAGGGAAAAAAAATATTATGGGTCCTCCTTATATTGGCCTAAATAGTTTTATTAAAATATTTAATTTTTGGATGTATATAGTATAAATTGCTTTTATGTAAATATAAAACACAAGTAGACTTGTAAATGAAATATAAACAAAACTATAAAGCCAGTAAAACAAATTAAATTTAGGATAATGGATGATGTTGCTTTGCTGAAACAAACTCTTTGCATAGTAAATATACTATTGCCTGCCTTGGCAAGGTGCAGTTTTTTTATATACGATATATCCTGTGATAATCCAATTTCTACACCACTTTTGTGCATTTGAATGCTGCAAAGCTTTCCTCCTTAACTCACAGATGGTTTGGCTTTCACTTGGCATAAATATATCATTTACCTTATAAGACCCTTCTGTGCCTTTTTTTTTTTTTTTAACCCACCCTTGTTCTAGTACCATTGATTGTGCATACGAGGTAGTTGTTCAGATGATCCAGAATACACTTTAAAACATATTATCAAAATGAAAATATAAATTTTTCAAATCTTCCTCAGGACTCATGGCTTATAGTCCAGTGCTCCCAGTTTAGTCTGAGAAATGTAGTTATGTACTAAGTTTTTGAGTTGTCAACGTTTGATTTTAGAAATCAGCTAAAATCCAAAAGGTGTAGTTAACTAGTTAGTCTGGTGGTAAGCTCTAGGTACAAAAGTATAGTTCTTAAACACTCAGATATTTTTGTCTAATCTGACAAATTACTCATCTGTAATATGGCGATAGGTGACCACTTCGTAATGTTCTATGCAAGAATGAAACATTTGTTCTCCCTGGTTGTCCTTCACCTGTAACTAACAAAGTAAGTGTTTCAGCGCTGGTAACATTCCACGTGGAACCGTAAGAGATTTAAAAGCAGAGAGCATTTGCCATTTCTATCTTACATTATTTTATATTTTATATTTATTGATTTATTGTAATCACTGTCCCAATTCAGACCCTCCATTTATCTTTGTCTTGAGCTAATTACCAAATCACCTTCTAAGTAACCAGTCTCTCTGCCTCCAGTCAAATAAAACACTGAGATGAAGTTAATCCTCCCAAAGTATAACTGTGATCATGCCATTCTTCTATTGATTTCTAGGCTTTGTCAGGGCAAGGTCTTTGGTTAATTACCCATAAGGCCCTTCACAGAGTTGGGAAGTAATAAGTATTTGTTAATTAAATGACTGATAAAAACCATAAATTAGTTAAAAATTAAGAGAACCTTGTCAGCTTAAGATGGAATGTAATTGCACAGAGTATAGGTTAAAAGCTAATTTTGAGTATTTGAAAACTTACTTGAAAAGGAGTTTCTCAGTTTGTTCGTTGTGAGTTTATTTTATTTGACATGTGAAGTCTCAGAGCGTTATTTAAACCTGTCTTACTCAAATAGACAAACCAAAGTTATCTTGGTAAATAATGCTTGGATTGCTAAATTATGCTAGAATTTTAGATGATCCCTTCCTCATAATTAATTATTCATTCTTCGAGTTTGTATTGGAGGTTACTATTTGGCAGCCCTGTTCTAGGCATTGGAGATAGGGAATCTAGTGATTAAAGACAGACAAGTTCCAGTCCTTGTGGAGTTTGCATTCTAAAGAAGTAGGGCAGGAAGACTGAGACTATAAACAAAGATATTTTCTGATTGTGATAGATGCTATCATAGAAGTACCAGGGTAATGTGATAGAATGCTTAGGGCAGTGGAGATGAGAGTGGGGGTGCTACTTTAGCTAGATCTTGAAACATCATACAGTCGAGACAAATACAGAAATCATTAGATTTTCTGAAATCAGTTAATCTTTGACACTCAATAGACTTAAACCATTCAACCATGTTCAGCTGTGAGGAGGAAGACTCAGTGTATTGATTTCCAGAATCATGCTTTGCCTTTAGAACTTTGTTGTATGAGCAAAAAATACTGGAGGCATGGGGAATACATTGTATGTTCTGTCTTCTTTCCTACCAGGTAACCCTGGCAAAAATGAGGTGAAGTAAAGCTCTTCAGTCCTACTGGCTTGTGAAAATTCTCTCTTTTCTTGCAGTGGTCCTCAACACAGTGATGATGAGGTTGCATGTGCTTAGCACATATCTCCCATTCCTAAAGGATAAAATTAGAGTGATGATTCATGTAGCTGCGTGGCCAAACCCTTTCCGCCACGCCCACAGCTCCGTTTGAGAGTTGCTTTTAGCACAAGCTGCCATGCCTAGCGTGTGACCCTGATTGAAACAGATATAGATATCTAATCATAAAGCAATTTTCATAGTCTGCTTAGTGGCTTTGAGGTGTGCTGGTTCCGAATTCTGCACAGCCCGACACTACATAGAGACTGGCCAAACCAATCAAATCTTTTCTTCTTCGAAGTTTGAACTTTACTCCTAGTTCAAGGGAGACTCTAGTTCTGTAATTCCTAGTCTTTTTTTTTTTTAAGGTTTTATTTATTTGACAGAGAGCGAGACAGGGAGAGAGGGAACACAAGCAGGAGGAGTGGGAAAGGGAGAAACACAGGCTTCCTGCTGAACAGGGAGCCCGATGTGGGACTTGATCCCAGGGTTTCTGGATCAATACCTAAGCTGAAGGCAAATGCTTAATGACTGAGCTACCAATGTACCCCATTTCCTAGTCTTTTTAACAGGATAAGTAAAAAGACATGTTATTCTGAATAGCAAGCTTCAAAATATTTGAAGCAAAAAAAAAAAAACGCACAGATGGGGAGAAATAGACAAATCCACAATCATATTTAGGAATTTTTAATAGCCTTTCTCAGTAATTGATAGAAGAAGAAAAGGTAACAATATAGAAGATGCGAACTACACTATGAGCCAACTTGCTGTAATTGACGTGTACAATACTGCTCTCAGCAACTGTAGAATACATGTTCTTTTCAGGTGCACATGCAGTGTTCACCAAGATAGAGCATATACTAAACGATGAAACAAGTCTCAAGTTTCAAATGATGGAAATGTTGTAGAATATTACATTCTTTGGCAATAACAGGAGTAAATTAGGAATCAGTAATAAGATAGAAAATCCCCAAATAGCATACTTCTTTATTTTTCTGTGTGTAAAAGACAAAATCGCAAGGAATATTAGAAAACATTTGAAATGAATGATAATAAAATTGAAAACAAAATAACATGAGTAGAATGCAGCTAGAGGTTTGGGGCAAATTTTTAATGTTAAGTATTTATTTTAGGGAAGAAGAAATCTGAGGGTTTTAGATATACTTTTTTCTGGGAAGAGCCAGATAGTAAATAATTTTAGGCTTTGGAGGCCATGTAAATCTGGTATATGTTTATGTGTATACTTTTTTTCCCCCTCAGCTATTTAAAAATGTAAAAACCATTCTTAGCTGGAGAGCAGTTAACAGACTATGGGCCTGATTTGGTCTGTGGACTATAGTTTACTGAACTCTGATCTTTGTTTCTATAGTAAGCTTCTAGAAGAACAAATTAAACCTAAAGCAAGCAGAAGGAAGGAGATAAAGATAAGAGTCAATTAAATTAAAAAATTGAGAAAGAATTGAGAAAATCAGTGAAGCCAAAGTGGTTCTTTGAAAAAATCAATAAAATTGATAAATCTCCAGGCAGACTGATGAAAAAAGGAGAAAACAAATTACCAAAATGAAAGTGAAGAGTTGACATTTCTATAGACATTAATATAAAAGGATATATGTATAACTTAATGCTAATAAATTTGGCAAGTTAGAGGAAATAGACAAATTCCTTGGAGGACCAAATTGTCAAATATCAAAGGTTGCTGAATAACCCAAACAACTCCACATCTATTAAAGAAATCGAATTTATAGTTAAAAACAAGAAAACTTTATATCTAGCTGGCTTCATTGGTGAGTTCTGACAAACATTTCAGGAAGAAATAGTAACAATTTTATACTGACTTTTCCTGAAAATTGAAGAGGAGGCAACATGCCCTAACACATTTTATTAGGCTAGCACTGTCCCCAGACAGCCACTATAAGAAAAAGGACTACACACCAATATCCTTCATGAGTGTAGACAAAAATGCTTAACGAACTATTAGGAAATAGAATTCAGGAATATATACAAAGTACATACGTCAGGACTGAGTAGGGCTTATTTCAGGAATGCAAAATTGGCTTAATAATAAAAAATCAGTATAATTCAAAGGTTAAAAGAGAAAAGCCGTGTGATTATCTCAATAGTTGGAAAAAAAGCATATGATAGAAATACCCGCTTATGATTGGGGGAAAAAACCCACCCAACTTTGCAAACTAGAATATAAGTAAGCTTCCTCGGCCTGTTAAAGGGAATTTACGAAAAACCCACAGCTAACAAGTAAGATTGGGAACAAGGAAAAGTTGTCTGCTCTTACCACTTTCATTCAGCATTTTACTGGAGGTCCTAGCGAGTGTAGTAAAGAAAGAAAAAAGAAATAAAAGGCATGCTAATTGGAAAAGAAGAAATAGAGATGTTACATTCAGACAGCGTGGATTGTGTTTGTAAAAAATCGTAAGGAACTTACAGCTAAAAGCTACTAAAGGGGCGCTTGGGTGGCCCAGTGGGTTAAGGCCTCTGCCTTCGGCTCAGGTCATGGTCCCAGGGTCCTGGGATGGAGCCCTTCATCAGGCTCTCTGCTCAGCGGGAAGCCTGCTTCCGTCTCTCTCTCTGCCTGCCTCTCTGCCTACTTGTGATGTCTCTCTCTATCAAATAAATAAATAAAAATCTTAAAAAAAAAAGCTACTAAAAATCAATAAATGAATTTACCTAAGTTGTAGGCTACATGGACAATATGAAAAAAACCCCAGCTGTATTTGTATATACTAGCAGCAAACAATTGGAAAATGGAAAACTATTTGCAATGCATCAAAAAACATGTAATGCTTAGGGATCAATTTATATGCAAGAGCCATATACTTGAATTATAAAACTTTGCTGAGATAACTAGAGAGATATCAGTTGGGAGATGCGTTTTCTATTGGTATTTGCAAGTGAGGGAGTGACTGTACTTTTAAATCATTATTTCTAGGATGTTTGTATAGCATACAGCCTTGAATGATAGTTACAGTGATTCCTGCTGTAGCCAAGGGCAGATTTGCTTGTTGTGCAGTACAATAAAGATAATCTCTTCCTGTGGGCAGAAGGGCAGGTGTGCTTCAGCCCATTATAAATGAGCCAGATTGACTGAGCTCAGGGTTATGAGTTGTGATACAAACCCCCTGCCTGCACAACATCTACCTGGGCCTCTCCGTGTCTACCATGGGGAACTTGTGGGCAGCCAGAAGAACTCACATACATGTGATGCTCGTGTTCCTTGCTGTGCTGTAATAAGTCCTATGTCTCTCCCTAAGACTATAGTGTGGTCTGCTAGTATCTGTGAAATGGTAACAGGATACTTTGTTCGCTTACAAAGAGGGTCTAAAATCTCAGATCCCTCACAGTTCTTGGCAGTTTGGGCCATGCAAATGGGGTGCTGATAGAGACCTAGCTTCCTGAAAGAGGAAGGTGACAGCCTTGTGGGTTAGGTTAGGGGATATGAAAAGACTCTGGCATCTGATGGTGAATGCTCTCAAGTCACGTGGTAGATGGGTGGCAGGGGCAGGGGCAATGTCTTCCTGTGTTGTACCTCTTAATGGATATTTAGGGATTACACTGAGAGCCCAAATGGTGCTTTGGTTGTTGCACCAACTCCATAGCCCCAGCTGAGAGGCAGCGTGACTATAATCACCGCTGAGTCAAGGAGCCCCCAAAGCTGAAATAACGGTCAGAAATAGGACACCAGAAAGAGTGTCAGAGGATATAGAATTTCGGGTGCATTAGAAGGTTGTTTAGTTGAGTTGTAACGGTGAGTGCTTGAAACTGAAAGTAAATGCACTGCCAGACCACCGTCTCCTGTGACTCGACTTCTCCCTCCTGCACCTTGACTTTAGGTGCTTGAAGGAGGAAGATGAATAGAGGTTGGGCAGAGATCTCCCTGTCCTTAAGAGGGTACCAAAGGCTATACCCACATGTCCAGATATGCTAGGAGAACTTCAAGGAGAGCAGAGAGTCACTTCTGTGGTTGTGTTGGATACTGGCAACCGAGTCATCATCCTACCTTGTTCTGCGGGGCATGGAGTGCGCTAGATGCTATGGATGGGGGTGGGGCATGGAGTGCGCTAGATGCTATGGATGGGGCGTGGACAAGGTATGCAGTAGGGAAAGGATGCTAATGTGACATTGTGGGTTGGGCCCTTTGTTGTTTGGTACTGTTTCCATTGCTAAAGGTATGATTGGTGTGGTGTTTTTGCATGCCTACTTTAAATTCCCATAAATGTCAGAGAGGATTCTCCTGATCAGAAAGAGCTGCATGTAGAGAAGTGCTAGTACTTTGGAATCTCAAAACGCTAGTTATTCATTTGAGCTACAGGTTACTGTGACGGGTGATTTTATTTATTTTTTTAAAGATTTTATTTACTTATTTGACAGAGAGAGAGAGATCACAAGTAGGCAGTGAGGCAGGCAGAGGGAGAGGAGGAAGCAGGCCCCCTGCTGAGCAGACAGCCCGATGCGATGCCGGAATCCATCCCAGGATCCTGAGATCATGACCTGAGCTGAAGGCAGACGCTTAATGCACTGAGCCACCCAGGTGCCCCATGAGTGGTAATTTTATAGTGTCTATAAAGAACTTACCCAACTCAGTAAGAAGTCTTTTTTTAAAAAGGGAAAAGATTTTAACAGGTACTTTTCAAAAGAAGATACACAAATACACTACATATATGAAAAAATGCTCAGCATTGTTAGTCATCTGGGCATTGCAAGTGAAAACTACAATGAGATGCCACTTCACACCCATTAGAACGGCTGACAATGCCAGTTGTTACTGAGGATGTGGGACAGCTGGTCCTCTTGCGCATTGTTGGTGGGTGTATACAGTGTGAAATAGTTTGGCAGTTTCGTGGAAAGTTAAAGATAAATTTACCTTATGACACAGCAAATCTACTTCTTGGTATTTATTCAGAAAATATGAAGGTATGTATCCATAACAAACTTAAACTTGAATGTTCATAGCAGTGTTATTTAGGAGTCCCAAATTGGAAACAATTTCCAAATATCCATTCACAGGTGAATGGATAAACAAATTATGGTAGATTTGTAGATGGAATATTACTCAGCAATAAAAAGGAAAAGAACTCATAGTAAGTGAAGGAGTAAAGGCAAATCTCAACATACTCAGGGAAAAAGCTCATTTTTATTATTCCATTTATGTGAAGTTCTAGAGTGGGCAAAAAGTCAAACCTATAGTGATAGAGCAGAACAGTGGTTGTGCAGGGTGGGATTTCTAGGGTAGGGGATTGACTGTAAAGGAGTAGACATGTTTTTTCTTCATTTAAAAATACCAGTGGTGGGGCGCCTGGGTGGCTCAGTGGGTTGAGCCTCTGCCTTCGGCTCAGGAACCTCAGGTTCCCAGGTTCCTGGGATAGAGCCCTGCATCAGGCTCAGCGGGGAGCCCCCCCCCTCCCCCGCCGCCTGCCTTTCTGCCTACTTGTGATCTCTCTCTGTCAAGTAAATAAAAAATCTTAAAAAAAATACCAGTGGTAAAAATTTAAGGCAGTGTATTTTGTGATTAAAATTATGAACTTTGGTGTAAAACATATCCTGATTTTGAGTCTGGGCTCTATCATTTACTAGTTATGTGACCTTGGGCAGATTATTTAATCTAAGTTTCTTCAGCTGTAATATGGGAATGGTAATGATACTATCACAGAATTGTGAGGGTTAATTATGCCATCGTTGGCATATAGCAAGCATTCAATAATGATTAATTTTGGTACTATTAGTATTTGTCAATGATAATAATTATAATTTGGTGCCCATGTGTGTTAATCTTAGAATGGGTATTGCAGTTTTGTATTTTTAAAAGAGGGAAGACGAAACAGAATTGCTGACTAGGTTTGTATTCATCTTTAATATTGTATGGGCAAATAACATTATTTAGTCAGTCCGGAACATGATGTACTCTCTTTAATATGTGAAGATAATGGTACTGATATCTTCATTGGAAGTTCTACATAACCTTTGGCTAAAAGCATCACAGTTCTGATTTGTTCCTAATTTGCTTTATTATTATTATCATTATTACCACTTTTTTTGTAATGGGACTGGCTTTTATACCCTTTTCATTGGTTTCCTTTTTGACGTTTAAACGGCTAAGGAGGATTTGAGAATCTTCTTCCCAAGTAAAGGTTTTTTTGTTTTTGTTTTTGTTTTTGGTCTGAAGCTGATTGATCAAACTTGAGCCAAATAAGTCATTTAATCTGCACGTGCCGAGATGGATTACTCTAGAACTCCTTTAACGTTAATTTGAATATTTAATAGATTTTTGTAGATGGCAAACTATCCTCATTTTAGAACCTAGCTCCCTGGAGATTTGAAGATATTTTCCAATATTTGTTTACATTTAAATCTTTATGTGAGTCAGCAGTTTTCAGGTCTGTCAATAGGAAAAAAAAATAACTGGCAAGAAATAAGGTTATCAGACATGCCAAAGACTAAAAAGTTTTATGAGTGGGCATTGGAAAAGAGTGTCCCGAATGCAGTATACTTTTGGATTGAGACATGGCGCATGAGAATATTTGCTTCTAGTTTTGTGTCCCATGTGACTTATATTTCAGATTCCTGAAGGTTGAGAGTATGTCGAAGTGATGTAAGCCAAATAGATATCAGGAATATCCTTCATTCAGTTGTACATCAGCAACAAATGATTATTTTGTCACTAGCATTTCTTTTGAATAACTTTATTCCTAAATCTGTTTTGAAAACTAATAATTTATTCATTTTCAACTTTTCTTGCAGCGCCTGATCCACCTTCTAGCAGGAGAACGACCATGGAGGTGGTGCCAGCCGAGGTGAATAGTTTGCTTCCAGAGGAGATAATGGACACTGGTATAACTTTAGTGGAGGATGATAGTATTGAGGCTGTTATTGTGTCATCCCCAATTCCCATGGAGACAGAACTGGAAGAAATTGTCAACATAAATTCTACTGGGGACTCTACAGCCACGCCCATTTCCACGGAACCAATCACAGTGTACAGTAACCACACTAACCAAGTTGCAGTGAATACCACAATTACTAAAGCAGATTCTAATACCACAGTGAAACCAGCTTTTCCAAGTGGCCTTCAAAAACTTGGTGCTCAGACTCCTGTGACTATATCAGCCAATCAGATTATTTTAAACAAAGTATCACAGACATCAGATCTTAAACTTGGCAATCAGACCCTTAAACCAGATGGACAGAAGTTAATTTTAACAACTTTGGGCAAGTCTGGTTCACCAATTGTTTTAGCACTACCCCATAGCCAACTACCCCAGGCTCAGAAAGTTACAACTCAGGCCCAGTCAGGAGATGCTAAGTTACCACCGCAGCAAATTAAAGTAGTTACCATTGGAGGGAGGCCAGAGGTGAAACCTGTCATTGGTGTCTCAGCATTGACCCCAGGAAGTCAACTGATTAATACTACAACTCAGCCCTCTGTGTTACAGACCCAACAGTTAAAAACAGTACAGGTAAAAAAAAAAAAAAAAAAAAAAGGGGGCTTATTAATTCAAATGCATGTTAAAAATTAAATTGATTCATAGTTGTGTTTGTAGGGTGATTAAATGCATAGTTGTTACTGAATTCTTTTGAATGTTGCTTTTAGTAATTGTGTGGTTTCTTTTTCGTAAAGTTTGATGTCCAATGCTTTGAAAATGTTTGCTAGAGAACTTAGAGCAAACTTAATTTTTGTTCAATTCCAACTTAGTGCATTTATAGCTCTTTACTCATTTTTTAAGTGCATTTTATTCTTAGTAGTAGTTCGATTGCAAGTATGCTCTGCTGGTATAAAGATGGCAGAGTTGCTGCTGGGGTGTCAAAATATCATACAGACATAATTTTTTTCAGTTAACAGATGGCCAAAGTCTAGGAAAACTTGCTGCTCTTGAGCAATCCTTGGAGCCAGCAAAGTGCATACTAGCCCGTGTGTGCCACCTCTTTGTAGTTTCCTGTCCATTGCCATCACTCATATTTGCTGTGTGGAAAAGACAGTGTCACGTAATGGAAGGTAACACATTGGCTTTAGAAGTGGACCAGCTGGATTTGAGTCACCTCTGTGCTGCCCTGCCACCTGTGGAACTTTGGATTGGTTACTTATCTTTTCTGAGTTTTTTAATTTAGCTGGAAGATGGCTCTTTGATCATGATGAAATATGTAATAAAAGATAGTAGTTGATGTGGTTCTCAAAAGTTTGAGGACCCTTGAAAATGGTGCCTATTATTAGTATGAATAGGATCCTAAGATAAAAGTTTAATAGAACATATATTAAACGGTTCCCAGTTTTTCATGCTCAAATAGGCCTTTTTAGGTCATCACTGCTCTTAAAATAAATGATCCACTTAGGATCAGGAAACACAAATATATTCCCTGCTTGAAAGGTTCACTGCTCAGAAAAAGGAACAGACATGACTTAGAGAACTGATGCAGGTTTATAAGGAAAAGGAAGATATGGGAAACTATCCATGCTCAGCTGATGTTAGAAGTTATGATGTTTTGGTTATTATGTTGGCATAATAATGAGAAATTTATTTTTCATGGGCTTTTTTTCTTTAAGCTTTTGTTTTTAAGTGATCTCTATACCCAACGTAGGGCTTGAACTCACAACCCCAAGATCAAGAGTTGCACATTCTTCATCTGAGCCCAACCAGGGGCCCCTCATGGGCTTTTTATTTAAGCACTTTGTTTGATTTCTCAAACCTTGTAATTTGCTCATGTCCCTCCTGCCACTATTAAATATTTAATGCTTTTTTAAAAATTTTTAAAAAAAGATGTTATTTATATGAGGGGGGAGAGAGAGAAAGAGAAAGAGAGAGAGCATGAGCAAGGGAGAGGGGCAGAGGCAGAGGGAGAAGCAGACTTTCCGTTGAGCAGGGAGCCACCATGGGGCTCTTGATCCCGGGACCCTAGAATTATGACCTGAGCCAAAGGCAGATGCTTAACCAATGGAGCCACCCAGATGCCCCTCTTTCTTGTTTATTATCATCTCTCACTTATCTCTGAGTTCCTTTTACTTCGTTTGGTCAGAGTCTCTTGAATGAGATACACTGTCATCATCAAGCATCTTGTCCTCATCTTGATTTTTTAAAATCAGTTTTAAAACTTGTTTTTATTAGTTTGCGAGAGTTTACCTGGCTTTGGGGATATGGATCATAACCATGTTCACAATAAACTGATAAAACCAGAATGTCATTTTTTTTTTTCATTTACTAGGACATTGTATACATGCGATTTAATGACCAGTTTACTTGTATCCACAAGTTTTCTACTATAATCCCCTAAGTACTGACAACGACAGCAAAGACTGGGGCCTAATTCTTATAACTCCTTTTATTATTGTTAACTTTTATGAAAGCTGATTCTATTTATTAAAAAGAACTTTTAAAAAAAATTTATTTGTGAGAGAGAGAGAGAGAGCACCTGTCGGGAGAGGGAGATGGAGAAGCAGACTGCCTGCTGAGCAGGGAGCTTGATGTGGGGCTCGATCCCAGAACCTTGGGATTATGACTTGAAGTGAGGCAGACACTTAACTGACTGAGCTACCAAGGCACCCCAAAAAAAGAACTTTTATATAAAAGCAAACAAAAATGAAAGAAACCCCATTTAGAATATTGTTCCACTTGTCCAGTTTTTAGGAAGCTCAAATCTTTGAAACTCCAAAGTAACCTACAAAGCTCTAAAGCACAGGAAAAAATAAACAAGAAGCTACACATTTATGTTTCCTCTTTAGGCACCAAAATATTTGGTTTAGTATTAAACGGTGTATATGATTCTTTGGTTTTTTTCCTAGACAATCCTCAGTGTTGTGTTAAGTTTATTTATTTATTTATTTATTTTATTTTATTTTATTTTTAAAGATTTTATTTATTTTTTTGTCAGAGAGAGAGCGTGAGAGTGAGCACAGGCAGATAGAGTGGCAGGCAGAGGCAGAGCGAGAAGCAGGCTCCCCGCTGAGCAAGGAGCCCGATGTGGGACTCGATCCCAGGACTCTGGGATCATGACCTGAGCCGAAGGCAGCCGCTTAGCCGAGCCACCCAGGCGTCCCTATTTATTTATTTTTAAAGATTTTATTTATTTATTTGACAAAGAGATCACAAGTAGGCAGAGAGGCAGGCAGAGAGAGGGGGAAGCAGGTTCCCCGCCCAGCAGAGAGCCCGATGTGGGGCTCGATCCCAGGGTCCTGGGATCATGACCTGAGCCAAAGGCAGAGGCTTTTAACCCACTGAACCACCCAGGCACCCCTAGTGTTGTGTTAGGTTTAATCAGAGTATTGAAACTGTTAGGGTACATACAGCAGGTAAGGGTGAAAGAAGGAGACCTATCTTGAAAAACCAAAGAAAGAGGTGACAATTGAGTCCAGAGGCAGTAACAAAGAGGTATTGTTACACTTAATTACAGACATATAAACACTTCCCCATGTTTCTTGTGCATAATCTTATATATTATGCACAAGAAACATGGGGAAGTGTTTATATGTCTGTAATATAAGAGTGATTAACAGCAAACAGTCTGGAACAATGTAACTTCTCATTAGCTCCTGAACTGATACACTACAGTGCCAGTATTTACCTGCGTATATTATTTGATCATATATTTGCCTATTTTACTTGTAAAATTCCTTGTTTGAATCATCTTTGTCTTTATCTGCTGATTACATAAATTTGTTAAAAGTGATACTTCATGCTTTGTTTTACTTGATAAAGTAATTTTGTTTTAGAGTAGCTTAGAATTTAATAATGCAAAAGTATGGTTTTTTGAAGGAACGATAAATCGTTATTTTCAACAGTGTGCCACTAAAGAAACATAACAACAAGGGCAAATTGGAATTGTTCATTTAAATAATGTGCTTTTGGTTGTATTGTTTAGATTGTTTTTCTGATTGGTAAGTATTCATATAGTCATATGATTGTGAAAATCAATTAAAAATAGGGAAATACTCTAAGCTCCTAATCTTTATAGTTAAGAATATTCCCCCCTAAAAAGATATTTATTACAAGACATGGATTTCTAAGAACATCAATACCTTTTCCTTTTCAGATTATTAGTACTAAGTCAATAGATGATATATTCTGATATCTTAGAATTTTAGGCCTATAAACACAGTTGGGAAATATATTCCCTTTATGTCTCCCAAACTGCATCAGTGTCTTTAAGTATAGTCATGCATTTATTTAGACATACCAGTTTTGCAAGCTGGATATTTTTTTTTTCTTAGTATAGTAATGGGTCTCCTTGCCTTTTTTTTTTTTTTTTTTTTTTAAAGCAATTTGTGTTTCATTTATATTTTGTTTTGTCAGTCACATGTTCTGAGTATAAGAAAATAAAATATTCTAGGTATAAAGTAATGTGTTCTTTAGTTTAATTTATAATTTGAGCACAAAGCTGATATTTATGTAGTTCTGAGATCCATTGCAGCTTCTGGTATATTTCTGTCATTCAAATTGGTCACGTTAATTCATTTTAAGTCATTATTTCCAATATTAGTACTTTTAGGTCCTCAATTTTCATATCTGACCAAAAATAAAATTAATATTTAATGTCTTCCCTATCATAGCTAAATTTCTGCGTCTAACTTTTAGAAGAAACTATCTATATGTTAGCATACATTGATAATTTCAGTATTAAAACATTGATAACTCTACCCTCCTTGACTTGTGGAGAATTTTAGTTCAGTTCCACCGTGTGCTGATATAGTAAGATCAGGGATGAGTATAAACCCAACCTTCAAAGAATTGATAGTCTAGGGACGCCTGGGTGGCTCAGTTGGTTGGACGACTGCCTTCGGCTCAGGTCATGATCCTGGAGTCCCGGGATCGAGTCCCGCATCGGGCTCCCGGCTCCGCGGGGAGTCTGCTTCTCTCTCTCACCTTCTCCTCGCTCATGCTCTCTCTCACTGTCTCTCTATCAAATAAATAAATAAAATCTTTAAAAAAAAAAAAAAAAAAGAATTGATAGTCTAGTAAACAGTATTTTAGCAAATAATGTTTCTAGCCCCTTGTCTTTAGAGTAGTCTTTGTTTTCCAAACTTGCTCTTTGTATCCTAGGGCACTGACTTGTTCAGTTCTTTGTATATGTACCCCTGGTCTATATATATAAATATATAGATATATATATCTAAAGCTGAAGATCTAGTCATAAGCCTGTCTTTATTGTGTAATTATATTTTGCTTCCAGGGGCCAGTGTAATTGCATTTACAGGTGGCTTCATCATTTACATTATGCTTTCTTAATTGACTCTTTCTGTTATTGAATAATTTGTTATTTTGAGAATGAATATTGCTGTTTTGTAGTGTTTTAGTATTATCATTAATAAGCACTGTTATTAAACATGTCAAAATACTCATTGTTTTTCATCATATGCATACTATCCTACAGACTAAGATAAGAATTTACAATAAAAATGCAAAGGTATTGCTATATATTGGCTTAAGGATGGGATCACAGTATTTTGATGAATGGCTGCATTTTAGGTGTTTTTAACACAATTACTTAGATATACTCTGTCAGTTGAGCTGGTTTCAAGTGTACTTCTATATATCAATCTTCTGTGTAATTTTGATTGAATAGGTGTTTTACAGAAACAGATCATCTTCATAGTTATTTATATATTTCAGATTGCTAAGAAGCCTCGAACACCAACCTCTGGTCCAGTAATCACGAAGCTGATCTTTGCAAAACCAATTAATAGTAAAGCAGTTACAGGACAGACAACTCAAGTATCACCACCAGTCATTGCAGGTTATATTTCTTTATAGTTTATTAAGCTATTTATTTACCTCCTTTTTAGGTTTAAAAAGGGCTGTTCTGCCATCTTGAAATGTTTTAGTGCAACAAGTAGGGTTATTATTATAAACCAAACTAATAAGAAGTGTGACACTTACTAAATGTATGCTTCGAGCAAAATGCCTTATCTCAAAATCAGTCCATTACTTTAGTCTCCTTAGTTTTTTTTTTATCATGAAAGTAGTGAAGTCTCAAACTCCAGTGATACTAGCTAACATTTGTCTAGTGTTTACTATGTGCCTCTCACTATTCTTAGCTCTTTACATAGTGACTTAAATAGTCCTTGGGGAATCCTGTGAGGTAGGTATTAATAACAGCCCCATTTCGCCTGTGTGGAAATGGAGGCACTCAGCTCGTAAATGGTTGAATTGGGATTTGAACCCAGGCAGTTTGTCTCTAGAGGACATGTAGTTAAGCTTAATAGATTTAAATTAATACCCATGAGAGAGTAGTATTTCGTGGTTTCTGTTTGAATTTTTGGTTTCAGTGTGTTAATATGCTTTATATGCAGTTTTCTATGAATAGAAGATTATCACAATGATAGTAATTACTTAAGTGGTAACAGAATTTTAATTATATTTTCCAGCAAGTTCCTTAGTGTGGCCCAGTTCTCTTTTATTACATACTTTAAAATTTGTCCTCACCAGTAACTGTAACACCTCAAATCTTGACCTCAAGTATTTCATTTTCTTCATAGTTTTTCTGCCTTAGGATTCCCAATCTACCAGTTCTTTGAGATCTCTAATCCATTAACCCTTTTGTTTTCTCGTTAGTAATCACCCACTTGCTGTCCTCAGAGTCTTCCCTAGTCAACATGGAGCCCATGACCCATGGTTATCACTCCCAAGCAAACACCACTGGTACTCTTTTCCCTTTCTCCTTCTATATATCCAGCTCTCTTCTTACTTCTTGCCTGGTCAGCTGCTCAGTACTTCTAGAAACACAGCCATGGTGACTGGTCTTTAATTCAGAGCTATACTAACATGACTCTTTTTACCTGTTAGGAGCTTATTTCTAATTTCCATTGTGGTTAAGGGTTTATGGAAGTACCTCTGGGTGGCAGATTTGACTAGAGACTTTCAAATGCTAATTACACATTACTAGAAAGTGTATTCTTCTTGATGAGGGTAAATTAACTAACCATGGGGGAGGGTAAAGTGGGAGGGGATGTATACTAAAACCACCCACTAGACAACTGTGAAGTCAATGGCAGTGATTTGTCATTTTCCTGAGGCTTTGAATCGTATCTAGGGAAGCTTCTCATTTTAGTTCAGTGAGAGGAGGCATGGAGAGATTGTAATTTGAGGGTAGTGTTGGTGAATGAATTTTCTCTTCTGGCCCTCAGCAGAGATGGGTGATGTTAAAGGAGGCTGGTGTCTTGAGGACTGTCATGGGGGGCAGGTATGGCGCCTGAAGAAAGACTGGAACGGGTTTGAATTTGGAGCTGGTTCAGGAAGTGGGTTTCAGTTGGCTGAAAGAAAGGAAGGCTTTGGATATGTTGATGAAAAAGGGACCCCACCAGTCCTCAGGGAGGTTTTGGAAGGTTTTGGTGGAGAGGGTTAACCCAGAGGAATGTCTCAGTGCAGTGTTTTTTGTTTTGTTTTGTTTTTTACTCGTTTTGAGTTTGAGAGAGTTCCTTAAATTTTTTAATTAGGTGGGAAAATTATATACTAAACAATTGTGGTATTTGCAGAAGTGTCTGAATGAGTATTTGGTAAATGCCAAGATTTCACCTCTTTTACATTTGACTATAATGATGTCATTGCTGGGTCTTTGGATCATTTATATAATGTGTTTACACACTAATCATAACTTCACCTTTTAATTATAGGCAGACTTATTGGCTCTACCAAAAGGCGTTAGGTAGGCCTCTGTTAAACTTTATTAGAATTGTTAGCATTAAGTTCAGTAGGAGAGAGAATTTCTACTGTCAACTGATACCTTATATAGCCTTTTTTAATTCATTTGAGACAAATGTTAAACCACTGAAGTAGCTTTCCTATTGAATTCTCTTTATCTTTATATTGTGCTATTGATTTTTCAAAGTACATTTAGATTGTTTTTAAATGACTTTTGGGCTTCTCATTGAAGATAGATATCTTTTTCTGTCTTGTAGTCAAGATAAACTTAGGTTTATATATGTGATTTTTCTAAAATGCAAATCTGATCTTGACACACCCTTGCTAAAGTTTTCCTAGGCTGTATCCATTTCTCTCTCATCTCTTTCTTGGCTTCATTCTGTCAGATTTGAATTCAAGTTGCAGTGCTTTCTTAACATTAAAGGCATTGCTGATTTAATACATACTTTTTTCATTTTTACCTCTTATTAGTTCCGTACTTACTGATTTAACTTATTTTAAGAGATTACCAAATGGACCATGTTCTCTTAGGACTTAGCATTGTTCCTTTTACTTGAAATGCCTTTCTTTGCTCTACTCTTCCCTGATTGTCTCACGTGTTCCCATAGAACTCAATGATACCTGCTAAATTCTTAATTTTAGGGGTGCCTGGGCGGCTCAGTCGTTCGTTAAGCGTCGGCCTTCAGGTCAGGTCATGATCCCAGGGCCCTGGGATCAGTTTCCGCATCTGGCTGCCTGCTTCTCCCTTTCTCACTACCCCTGCTTGTGTTCCATCTCTCACTGTCTCTCTCTCTGTCAAATAAATAAATAAATCTTTTTAAAATTAACATACAATGTATTATTTGCCCCAGGGTAAAGGTCTGTGAGTCATCAGTCTTACACACTTCACAGCTCTCACCGCGGCACATACCCTCCCCAGTGTCTATCACGCAGCCACCCTATCCCTCCCCGCCACCCCCCAGCAACCCACAGTTTGTTTCCTGAGATTAAGAGTCTCTTAAACGGTTTGTCTCCCTCCCCAGTCCCATCTTGTTTCATTTTTTCCCTTCCTACCCCCATGACCCACCACCCTGCCTCTCAAATTCCTCTTACCAGAGAGATCATATGATAATTTTCTTTCTCTGATTAACCTATTTCACTCAGCACAATACCCTCTAGTTCCATCCACGTCATTGCAAATGGCAAGATTTCAGGGTTTTTTGATGGCTGCACAGAATTCCATTGTGTGTGTATATATATATGTATAGATATACCACATCTTCTTTATCCATTCATCTGTTGATGGACATCTAAGCTCTTTCCATAGTTTGGCTATTCCACAATAGCTGCTATAAACATTCAGGTGTACATGCCCCTTCGGATCATTGCCTGCCCCCCCAGCCCCCATCTTTTGGAGTAAGTCTCTTGATTCTTGGAGAACAACGAACAATGGAGTGTAAATACCTTGGAAATTGACTTCAAGGGGAAATTGTATAACTTGTATACTTGCTTGAATTTGTCTGCAGAGCTAAGGATAAATAGGGATTTGGAGAGTAGATAATCAGGAGAGATGCTATCTGGATGAAAAATAAGCAATAAAGATACATTTGTATCTTTAGGGTAAATACCCAGTAGTGTGATTGCTGGATGGTAGGGCAGCTCAATTTTCAACTTTCTGAGGAATACCGCAGTGTTTTCTAGGGTGGATAAATCAATATTTAAAAAAAAAAAATTCTTAACCAGACTTCTTTACATTTCATACTGGTGGAAATAAAGTATTTTCATCCCTAATCAACATAAAAAAATTAATTTCATATTGGTTTTTAATATTTCCGTTAGTCACTGTATTATAATTCTTGGTTTTCTTGTCTGTCTCCCCTACTGTATTTATAATTTTTTGTAGTGACAATTTTTTTGCTTTGTTCTATCATCTAATTAAGAAAAATTATTTATATTTAAAAATTATAAGATATATGTACATAAATTGTGGTATAATATATATATCATTTTTGTCATTTTCAAGTGGACTGTTCAGTGGCATTAAATATGTTCACACTGTTGTAAAACCATCACCACCATCCATCTCCAGAACTTTTCTCATCTTGCAAAAGAGAACCCCTATCCTTATTAAACGATAACTCCCCTTTCCTTCCTCCCACCCCCCAACTCCTAACAGAGACTTTTTGTCTCTGTCAATTTGATTAGTCTATGTATCTCATATAAATGGAATTATACAGTATATGTTCTTTTGTAATTGGCTTATTTCACTCAGCACAATGTCCTCATAGTTCATCTGTGTTGTAGCATGTAAGAATTCCTTTTTTAGGTGAATAATACTCCATTGTATATATGTACCACATTAATGGTAGCTCTTTTATTTTGTTTATCCTTCTGGACTTGGTACAGTTTCTGGCACATAGATGTGGTTCGTTGAATGTGTATTTTTGAATGAATGTGTGTGTTGTGGAAGTGGTGTGTGTGGGAAGAGCTACTGTGAAACTTGGGTTTTAGTCATGGCTCTTCTATTGGTTTTGTCTGTGATCTTGGGTAACTATCGATTCATCTTCTTTCTTTCTTTTTTTTTTTTTTTTAAGATTTTATTTATTTATTTGACAGAGAGAGAGAGAGAGAGATCACAAGTAGGCAGAGAGGCAGGCAGAGAGAGGGGGAAGCAGGCTCTCCACTGAGCAGGGAGCCTGATATGGGGCTCAGTTCCAGGACCCTGAGACCGTGACCTGAGCCGAAGGCAGAGGCTTTAACCCACTGAGCCACCCAGGCGCCCCCGATTCATCTTATTTCAATAAGATGTTGATACCCAACACTTCAGAAAGCTTTGGAGATGGTTAAATGAGATACAGAGGTCCTCGTTCTTGGAGCTCCCGAAGTACAGGGTTGCTACAGTGGAGCAAGCTTCATCAATGTGAAAATATTCACTGATAAATTAATCTCGTACAGAATTAGTCCTCCCTTAGATAAGCGAGCTCCCTGCCTGCCCCCCCCAATCCCCGTCTTTTGGAGTAAGTCTCTTGATTCTTGGAGAACAACCAACAATAGAGTGTAAATACCTTGGAAATTGACTTCAAGGGGAAATTGTGTAACTTGTATACTTGCTTGAATCTGTCTGCAGAGCTAAGGATAAATAGGGATTTGGAGAGTAGATAATCAGGAGCGATGCTACCTGGATGAAAAATAAGCCAGCCCCTAAAAAAGAATAACTTGAATTTTGAAGAGGTATAGAGGGTTCTTGGGAAAATTGATGAAACCCTGAAATACATTGGCAGAGATGACCTTATATATGATCATGTTATGCCCATCAAACAGAATCTGTCATTTTGCTGACATATACGTTTTCAGAAAAATCCTCTTTCCCCCACACTTACCAGTTCGTTCTAAGAGTTAGTGTAATTTTAATTATAGATTGGATTTTTGTTAAATAGAAGCTCCCCCCAAAAGTGAAAGTTTTATTTTTAGTTTTCTTTGTTAATTAAAATTTTTGTCCCTGTTTTAAATGAATTCATTTTTAAGTGGCCTTTATCTGGATCAATTATTTTCAGGAATTGAGAATTTTCTGTATTAACTTGTTCATAAACTTTTTTCTGAATCTGTGTAATGCCAAATAAATAAGAAATTATAGTAATAACCATAAATGAGCATTTTATGGAACTTTGTCTTTATTGATAATTTATTTTCTTAAAAATGTAATGGTTCTTGGGGCTTCAGGTTTATCCCACAGGTATTAGTTTTAGAAACTAGAACAGGCAAATGTTTTACTTCAGACAGGTTCAACACTTTAGGATGGCCTAAAAATATTTGATGTAAATTTCATTTAGTTTATGTAGAATTGACTTACTTAGTTGCGATGTAATTCAGGTTTAAAAAAAAAATCTCATCTGAAATTCATTAATGAGTATTATCAATGAAATTAAATGTAACCATGTACTACAAAGAAATTGAAAAAATAGTAGTTAAAATATTTTTAAAATTCTTAAAGTTCAGATAAACCTGATTTTAAAAAGAAACAGTGTACTGTGGCACTGTTATCAGAAAAAATAATCCAGAAGCTCTTAAGTGCTAGTTCTTGATTTTTGTCTAAAGAGAAAGTCCTTTCTTTTTTTTCTTTTCTCTTGCTTTCCCCTCTCCCTCTCTCTTTCATCTCTGGATATATCTATGAATTAAATCATAGCATCTAAGAGGGTATTTTAGAGGTAATGTAGTTATCTACCTTTTCTCTTTCTTGGGTGCTTGAATTCCCTCTTTAGCCAGTGGATTTGCTTATACAGCATCTGCTTAGAACACCTTCAGTGACTGAAAACTCACTTGTGAGAAGTAGTCATTTCAGTTGGAAGTTTTTGTTAGAAGTTCTTTCCTAGTGCTGAGCTGAAACTTCTGTTTCTGTGCGTGTGGTGCATCTGATGTTACAGAGTGGCTCTAATCCTTCCACTTGACAGCCTGTGTCAGTCAGGGTCATCTTGGCTTTCCTGCCCTAATCAGCAATCTGAGTCTCAGAAGTTTAAAAAAATTGTACTTTTTGTTCGTACTTGATTAGATTATCTACATGTCCACTGTGGATTAGAAAGGGGGCTCTTCTTACCATGATCTCTCAAGGACTCAGGCTGACAGAGGGACGGTCATCTCAGATGTGGCAGAGCAAAAGAGAGCTTTGAAAGGTCTTGCATAGGCAGTAAATGCTCTGGCCCAGAGTGACACATATCACCTCTACTCGCAGTTCACCAGTTAGAACTTGTCACGTGTCCCTAACCTAATCCCAGGGTGTGGGGCGGGTCAGAAGGGCGGTTCTCTCACGAGCCCAGAATGGGGGAGAACCAGAGTACTTGGTGAACCACTGTCACACATGCCTCTCTTTTAAGAATTTGGAGATGTGTCATGTCTTTGTACTCCTCTCTTGCCTAGGTTAAAAATTCCCGATATTTCAACTCATTGTGATATGATTCCCAATTTCCTAAGCCATCCAGACACCCTACAGTTTTCCCGTGTTTTTCCTGATGGGTGTTTTCAAGAAGGGAACCCAGTATTCCTGAATTCCTGTTGGAAGTTTTTCTTTTCCTTTCAGCAGTCTGAAATCAGGTAGTATTAAACCAGTGTTCAAGTTGGTGTGGTAACTTTCATTGAGGGGGCTTTAAATTGTGTCCTGAATGGTTTAAGTTCAGAGTAAGACACCTGCAGTATAGCACAGAGATTAAGTTTTGAGACTGATTCAGGGCCTGACTTTCAGGAGCTGCGTGATACAGGGCCTGTTGCATAGTTGTCCTGAGCCTATTTTCTAGTTCCGATAGATGGAATTTAGTAGGATTGATGAGAATGTGAGCAGACATGTGTTTTCATGGGCTTTACCTTAAGTGGTGTTAAGATACTAAGTGTTACTAGGAAGCATTGTTTTGTTTCCTTCTGACTAGTTTCAACTTAGTTCGCTCAGGACTCACTTGAGTAGTTTAAGTTCATGCCTGGATACAATGAAACAGTGAGCATATGTACTACAGTCCTTGTGGGTGTAGATCATCAACACATACATTTTCATATTATTATTGAAAAAAGTCGAACTGATGCGCTGCCTCTCATTTGCAGGTAGGGTTCTTTCACAGCCTACTCCCGGGACTCCATCAAAGACCATAACAATATCTGAAAGTGGTGTTCTTGGATCAACTTTAAATTCTACAACACAGACACCAAATAAAATAGCCATCTCACCTTTGAAATCGCCAAATAAGGTAAAAAAAAAATTAGCCACAAATGCCAAGTGTTGTGGTTAATGCTTTTATGTTCTTACTAGTCACTTTAGATACTTCAGTTTTAATATATTCCCGAACAAGCAATAAGGGTTCATCAAATACTAGATGAATAACCAAGGTTATATGGCAGAAAAAAAACAAAACTTACTCTAAACACATAGTAACCTAGTAATCATGTGGCATGCGAAGATAATTTCCATGGCCCATATGAGTGTGGGTACAACAAAGCTCTCTTGAATGAGGTACATGATGTGTTTAGTTCTTCAGTTAATATTTGTGCAAAATTATTATCTTTGGGAAGTCACATATGTAGTGACTATATGAATTTAAAACATTAAATGTAACTTTATTATTATTATTTTGATAAAATACTCTTTTTTCTGCTTAAACTGTCCTGTTTTCATGGAGATCTGAGCTTTTGCTGGGAAACAGAGTACCTAGAGTACTAGAAATTGCCAATGCTGGTAACCAGATTCTCAGAGTCTTTAGACTTAAGTATAGATCATTCAGAGCATTCAAAAGCTTTTCATAATTTGTTTTCATCTTAAGGTAGCTATCATTTTACTCTTACATCAAGTAAGTAGTCTTCGCTCACTTTCCTAAAACATACAGAGTGATTATACCAGCATAACATTTTGAAAAGGTATGTTTTAAAGGACATATTCAGGTGGAAAGCTAAGCATCCTTATTCCGTAAAATGCTGCCTTTGTGATTCTGGAAACTTACTACCCTTTATATCACCTTTTTCCTTAACTTATTATTATTCATTAATAGAACAAATGTTAAGCATTTGTTTGACATTTTTTAAAAAGTATAACTGTTGGTTTCTGTCTTAGTGAGACTTGAATATAATGTATAAGTATGTCTCTTATAGTTCATTAAAATGGGATTCTATCTACATAATAATAGAAAATAGTAATTTACTTAAATGAGGTGAATTCAACAGATATTTGAGTGCTTACTATGTGCTATGCATAGTGATAGGCACTGGGGATAAAAGCACAAATAAGAATAAGACAAGTTTTTCATGTCAACAAGGAAGTTAGACCTAAACATTCAATATTGCCCTACAGAGTCATGACAGTTACAAGTGGGTTGATGAGCTCAGCCGTGTATCAGGGAAGGTTTATACAAAGGCTGTTCTTGAAAGCTCTTAACCTTAAAGGTGTTTTGGGTCTTAGCTGTGGGTAAGCAGAGGAGGCTTTCTGGATTGAAGTAATACTTTACACAGAAGTGGAAAAGTGTGTGGCCCTTGAGGGAACTACATTGCTTTGGTAGTGTGAGAGCTGAGGGTGCTAAGGTTAAATGGAAGGTTTTATTATCTTTAGGGGAGTTTGCACTGTATTGTTCTTGAAGACTTTCTGTGGCTTTCCATTGATTCTAGCACAGCGGTGTCCTTATCTGCATATTAGGATCACCTGGGGAATGCCTGGTTCCTACCCCCAGAGATGGTTTTAATTGATCTGGAGTTTGGCCTGGTATTAGGATTTTTAAAAGCTAAGTGATTTTAATGGGTACCCTAAATTGGAAACCACGACTCTAGCATAATATGAGATTTGCATTTTGAAAAAGAGGATTCTTGTGGCAGTATTCTGAGAGACTAGTTAGGTTAGTGATTCCTAACCTTGGGTGAACTTTTGAAGGCCTCTGGAACCCCTTGAAAACACTAATGGCTGGGTCCTACCCTGACTCCATTTAAATGAGAGTCTAGGTATTTTAATATTTTATAACTCTAAAGTGTGGGCCAGGGTGGGAAATCACCAAGTTAGATTATTATAGTACGTTATGTTTGAACTAGACTGGTAGCTAAGGGGCTTGGGAAGAAGAGATGTATTAAAAGAACTTTTAAGACATAAGGCTGGATGTCAGGGTCCTAGGGAAGGGAAGACTCTAGGATGACTCCTAGATTCCTGACTTGAACAACAGAGTAGGTGGGGGCACCACCTACCAGTTTGACTGGTCCATGGCCTATCCTTGATGGCATACAGATAGGAACCAGCTTTGTTTTTCTCTCATCCTTGACTTTAGCCATGAGATCTTGGATCTTCCTTCCCTACCTCTCGACAAGAGGCTATTTTTCAGTATAAGAACAAGCCTTATTTTGGTGACTAAATTCACAGGTATGAAAAGTCTAGTCAAAACCTTAAATCTAGTTGAAAGCTTCTCTCTCAACTCAGGCCTAATCATGGCTCAGGGACCATGTAGTGAAGAGGAGTGTAATCTGTTTCTTCCCCTCTTCTACCCTCCCCTCTTTCTGCTTTTGGCTACTGATTGGAAGGATGATTAGAAGAGAAAGGACAAAGTTTTATGTGCTGGAACTATTGTAATCTAGCAGCCAGTGTGGCAGGTGTCCCAAGTGTGGACTTTTACAGAGGTGCATTTAGGAAAGATTTTGGAGACCCCTGTGGATATGTCCACATTGCCCAGTTCTCTGTCAAGAGTGTGGTACACACCCCGGCTATCTTTGGCGGTTTTCTCCTGACTGTGTCTTGCCTCCTGTAGTCTACCCTACAGCCTTTTACTTCAGAACATCCTTACAGCAGAGGCATATGTCTTTGGCCCCTCAGGATGCTGTAGCCCTTCTGCAGCATCAGTTTGGCTAATAGGAAGCCTGTGGAACCCAGTGATAGAAGTGCCCCTTGACTAACTGCTTTCCTCCATGTTCTTGCTCTGCCATTTTGATAGCTCCATCCAACTTCTTGCTGTCACAGTTCTCCAGGTTGGGACCAGTTTCTGTGATCACCTATGTCCTAAACTGGGGATATGTGTCAGGTTCTCCCAAGGACTCTCTCACTGTTCATTTCTGGTGTGGGGAGACCAAGATAGGCTTAAGAGTTTAACATACACACACACACACACACACGCACACGAATACACAGTTTCTTTATCAGAGTCTGTTGCCAGCCAAAAATTAAGATGTCCATTTTCCTTTCTTATAGTTATCACCCGGTCTGTCCCAGAGATTTTCTTGGAGAGCCCCTGCCTTTGTTCTTACTGAGGTATAAAGCCTTAACATTTTCTGTTTATGAATTAATTTCTAATTCTAATCTGTTTTGTTTCATTTTCAATAGGCAGGAAGTGGATGATAGGGATGCTCTCTTTCAGTAAGTCTTCCGTGGATGTCATGTCTTCTTTTTAGAGTGTGGGGCTTTATCATTTGTAGTTCTCAGCCTTGGAGGCCTCATTTCAGCTAAATTTGAGATAGTAGAAAAAAAATCGCGTAATCGTTTTATACTAGAGAGGGAATACAGAATAGCTGATTTGAGCAAAAAGATACTATTTAATTCTTGAGATGTTGGTCATTGAAGTACCTACCCACTGATTATCTAAAGGAAGATGTCCATTAGAAAGCTGAATATAGGCAGTGACTAAAACTATGCATATAGATGAAATCAACCAGGGGGCATGAGGTTGTGTGTAGAGACAAGAAAGCAGGACCAAACCACAGAAATACTAAGCATAGTTGAAGAGAAGGAATCAGTGGAAAGGAAGGAATGTTAAGAGATGTTGTAAGAGAAACTAAAAAAAATGGAAGGGGAGATGACTTCAAGAATTATATTGGGCTACAATCTCAAATGTCAGGAAAGTCCGTTAAAAAAAAGACTGAAAAGTAAGGATTTGGCCCATTGATCAAAAGTGGTCAAAAGGAAACTCCAAGGACCCACCTTTTCCTGCCTGCCAACACTCACACTCTGACCATCTGCCTTGAATAAACAGGAATTCTCTCATTATTTCTCCCTGTTTATATAGGGTACCATCCAGATGCCCAGATTCCTACATCACCTTTTCTCTCTCACATCTAATCTCCTTAAGGCTGTTAGTGTCTTCTATCCCTGTTCTGACCTATCCCATCCTCTTGAACTCCCTCCACTGTGCCCTCCCTGGAGTTCATAATCAAAATAATACCTTAATCTTCAACCTCTTTACTGAGTGTTTCTTTTACTTTCTTGTTTTAACAGATACCCAACTCTCCCCTAAGATACTTGCTTTTCCAGCAGATCTCTTAAATGATGGCCATTATTTTTTCTCCTTTAGAATGGAGGGGGTGGGACCGCGTGTCTTCCGTGCTTCTCATCACATTCTGCAGACCATTCTCACTTTCTTCTCCATCTTTGAAACTGATGTTATCAGGCTTATTTTGGAAGTCAGGCATGTCCAATGTTTTCTCAATTTACTTGATACTATAGTTATCTCATATTGTAGGATGTATTTCTTTTATTTTCTAAAGTAATACTCAGTTCTCTAAAGTATTTATTAGGTATGTAAATAAGGAGTAAGCCAATGAAAATATGATTCTACTTGGTTTACTTTCTTCTTGCTTTAGATTTTAGCAGTGCTGTTCTCTACTTTCTGACATTTAATGTCTTTTGTCTTGTAATCTTATTCTTACCTTTAAGTACTGTTTTTTTTATGACATATTTCGATTTATTTCAGAAATGCAGTGTGATTTAACATGCAGAAACCTATCCATCGAATTCACAACATTAATAGGAAAAAGAATAATTTTACGAATATATACAGTACATCTTAATATATGTAGAAAAATCCTGATGGTAGCCAGCCTCCATTTTGGTTAAAAATACTTCAAATAATAAAAATAAAAGGATAATTTCATAACTAGAAAGGGGAGAAAATGCATCTAACTTCATGTTATGGTGCATTGTTGAACAAGCATATCCACTTTCCCACTTGTTCAGTTCTACTGAAGGCCTGCATTTAATGCAGTATTGCAAGAAAAAGAAACAGATGGCATAGATTTTCAGAAGAAAGTTTAAAAAAGTCACAAATTACATATTATCTTATCACATACATGTAAAATTTAAGAATCTGCTCTTGAACTATTAGAATTATATTAATAAGATGATGAGGTACATAGACAATGTAAAAAGTATTTCCAAACCGTTTATATTTAATATAATGGTTCATATGATTGGATTTAAATCTTGCATCTTACTAGTTATTTTTTCTTTGTCTCATCTCTTCCTTTTTTTTTTTTTTAACTTTTTCTGCCTTCTTTTGGGTGAATTGAATAGTTTTTGTGATTCTGTTATATCACCACTATTGGCTTATTATAGTTTAAACTTTTAAAAATTTATTGGTTGTTCTAGAGTCAAATAATAAATTTTTTAACTTATTTTAGTCTACCTTTATATTTATATCGCTTCATGTTGTGGAAGAACCTTACAATTGAGTATTTCCAGTTCTTTTCTCCTATCCTTTATGCTGTCATTTTTATATATTTTACTTTTACATGTTATGAACTCCATAGTACATTTTTTGTTTTTGCTTTACACAAAATTACCTTTTAAAATAATTAAAAATAAGAAAAGTAAGTCCTTTATTTTCATTTTAGCTTTATCTTACACACTTCCTTTCTTTCTATAGGCCCCAATCTTAGTTTGGTATAAAACTCCTCCCTAAAGAACTTTCCTTAGGGGAGGGGTGCCTGGGTGGCTCAGTCCATTGAGCATCCAGCTCTTGGTTTCGGCTTGGGTCTTGACATCATGCCCCACCTGGGGCTGTGCACTCAGTGGGAATCTGCTTGTCCCTCTCCCTCTGCTCCTCCCCCACTTGCATTCTCTCTCTCTCTCTCTCAAAGAAATAAAATCTTTTTAAAAAGCCCTTTCTATAAAATTAAACTTTCTTTTAGGGAAAATTCTGCTAGCAAGATTCTGTCAGCTTTTGTATTGCATGAAAAAGTCTTACCTTTCAGCATTACTTTTTTTTTTTTTTTAATAAACATATAATATATTTTTATCCCCAGGGGTACAGGTCTGTGAATCGCCAGGTTTACACATTTCACAGCACTCATGGTAGCACATACCCTCCCCAATGTCCATAACCCCACCCCCCCCAACCCCCCTCCCCAGCATTACTTTTGAAAGGTATTTTCATTGGGTAAAAAATCCTGGGTTGTCAGTTTTCCCCAGAGCTTCCAAAAAGTCACCCCATTGACTTATAGTTTGCATAATTTTTGGTGAGAAATAATGCTGTAATTTTTGTCTTTTCTTCTTTTATATATGTAATGTATCTTTTCTTCCCCTGACTGCTTTCAAGATTTCCTCTTTATATCTGGAGTTCTGTGTTTTGACTGTTAATGTATCCAGCTCTGTGCTGTGTTACTATTTTCTTTTTAAAATATATATTTATCTTGATTTTAAACTGTCTTGGGTATATAATTTATTGTCTTTTTTTTAAACTTTTGACTATTATCTCTTCAAATATTTCTTCTATCTTGTTCTTTCTCTCTTCTCATTCTAGAACTCTATTTTCAAAAACGTTAGACTGATTTAATTCCAGTGTTTTAGATACTGTCTTCTGTTTTTCCTCTCCCACTTCGTTTTCTTTTTCTTTTGGTTTGGGTATTTCTGTTGACGTGTTTTCAAATGATTTGATTCCTTCCTCATTTGCGTGGAGTTTACTGACTGGGTCCACTGAAGGACTTCTTCATCACTGATAGCTGTATTTTTAAAATTTCTAGTATTTCCTTTTGACTCTTTCTTCCAGTTTCCATCTCTCTGCTGCTGTTTCCCCGCGGTTCACTGCGTGCTGTCTTACTTTCCTGCTGAGTCGACTAATACATTAACCATAATTATTTTTTTTTTTTTTTAAGATTTTATTTATTTATTTGACAGAGATCACAAGTAGGCAGAGAGGCAGGCAGAGAGAGAGGAAGGGAAGCAGGCTCCCCGCTGAGCAGAGAGCCCGATGCGGGACTCGATCCCAGGACCCCGAGATCATGACCTGAGCCGAAGGCAGCGGCTTAACCCACTGAGCCACCCAGGCGCCCCAACCATAATTATTTTAAAGTTCTTATCTGAGGGTCATCTTAGTCTTCCTTTCATCACTGGAGTGGCTGTTTGGACCATTTAAAAAAAATTGTATTTAAAACTTAAACATCTAGGGTAGGGAAACCATATTCTGTTAAAAGCAGGTGACTTAGAACACAGTGAAGCCGGGCTGTTGATTCATTTCAAATATGATCAGAGAGATTTCAGGACAGTGAACTTTTGGATAAATGAACTTAAGAAAGGTAAAGGTTTCCAGACCTTGTGTTCTGGAAACTTGAGTCAAAGAGGGGCTCCTGGGTGGTTCCACCAGTTAAGCATCTGCCCTTTGCTCAGCTAATGATCTGGGAGTCCTGGAATTGAGCCCCACATCAGGCTCCCTGCTCCTCTAGGAAAAAAAAAGAAAAAAAAGAAAATTGATCAAAGAAACAAGAGGTTAGAAACTTTGAAACCCTTTCTTTCCCACCAATTTAGTCTTAAGTAAATATTCCTAAAATCTAAGGCCTAATGATACTTTATGTAATGTTAATGATTGTCTTTTTTCCCCTTAATGTCTATATGATGAATGTGAATGCATCTTCAAAATATCTTACTCTTCTTTTGAGAGTTTATGCAAATTATCCTCGATATCTTTGAATACACCTTACATATACGTCTTGTCAGTTTTGCTCTTCAACCCAGGGGAGTGCTTTTCTCATTTTTTGTTTTTATTTGGTAAATAAATCGGCCCTGTTTGCTCATCCTGTGGTAAGTAACTGAACCATCACTTAGCCATTCAGAACGCAGACTGCCATGTGAGGGATTTCAGAGCACCAGCTACGCATGGATGGTTTAAGAAAATCTTAAAACAAAAAAAGTAAAGTTTCTTCTCTGATTTCTGTGACCAGTATAACTTCTTGAATTCTTCCTATTTCTGGCTCTTCTAGCTTGGAAGAATTCTATGAAGCTTTTATAATTAAATTCTAGATTCAACAGTTTCCTATAGTTGCTTTGTCATTTATCTTTCTGTCCCTGTATCCATTAATCACCTTGTTTTAAAAATTCATTTCAGAGTAAGTTGTACATGTCCAGTATACTTTGCCCCAAATACTTCGTTAAGCAACCACTAACTAGAATTCACTATTTGTTTAGAGGCTTTTCATTTCAGGTGAAATTTATGTATGCTGAAATATGCAGATTTTAAAGGTACTGTTAGATGAGTTTAGATACAATACATATATCTATGTAACCCAAATCTCTGTTACGATAAAAACATTGTTATCACTGTAGAAAGCTAAAAAAAGTTTTTTCCTGGGGCATCTGGGTGGCTCAGTGGGTTAAGCCTCTGCCTTCTCAGGTCATGGTCTCAGAGCCCCACATCAGCCTCTCTGCTCAACAGGGAGCCTGCTTTCCCCTCTCTCTCTGCCTGCCTCTCTGCCTACTTGTGATCTCACTCTGTCAAATAAATAAATAAAATCTTTGGGGAAAAAAAAAGTTTTTCCTAATTATTTTTGAGTGTATCTGGATAAACGGGCACCTATCATTGGACAGGTTTAGGTAAAAAAACATTTTTGACATGTCTTAGAAATTGAGAAACAAATAACTGCAGATTATTAAAACTTTTTGCTTGTAGTTCAGATAGGTTCCAGGTTTTTTTTCTCTCCATTAAATTAAAGGAGGAACTAAGTGAGTTTTTAGATCATTAGAAATAATTTTTAGTGGTAGAATACAATGTAAGTTTGGGTATAAAACTCAAGAATTGTTCAGAATATTAATGTATATTATTACAATAAATATTCTGTTTACTTGTGCAAATGTTTTTAGTATTTATAAGTAAGAATAGAATTGGTACTGAACTTTCACTCTTGCAATATGTAATACTCAGCTGTGAGTATGGGAAATAATCTTTAAAAATGAGTACCATCGGGGCACCTGGGTGGCTCAGTGGGTTAAAGCCTCTGCCTTCGGCTTGGGTCGTGATCCCAGGGTCCTGGGATCGAGCCCCGCATCGGGCTCTCTGCTCAGCGGGGAGCCTGCTTCCTCCTCTCTCTCTGCCTGCCTCTCTGCCTACTTGTGATCTCTGTCTGTCAAATAAATAAATAAAATCTTTAAAAAAAAAGAAGAGTACCATCATCCATCTGATAAAGAGATGCATTCCCATAAAATCTTCTTTTATTTGTAATAATGACAATTTGTAATATTTTATATTGCTTTGATTAAGTCTATATAGTAATTAACTCAATCCAGACAAACTTACATAATACTTAGAGCTTTAAGTTAAGGTAATGGGAAATGTTTTTATTATCTACTTATTTATTTATTTTTTGGAAATAATAAATAATGAACCTTGATGTGGGGCTCAATCCCAAGACCCTGGGATTGTGACCTGAGCCAAAGGTCTAGGTTTAATGACTGAGCCACCCAGGGGCCCCTAAATTTTCAATTTATATACTATCTTTTAGTTTCAGAGGATTATAAAAGAATCCCAAGCATAAAAATGTTATACTAAAATAAAATTTTTAGGGTTTATTTATGAAATTAAATACAGTTCACAGAGTAAAGAGAATAATGTAAATTTCTACTGCTGAAGAATGGTTTATTTGTATTTTAAAAAATGTAATAGATGCTAGTGAGTATCAAATAATTGTGTTGACTTGATTCCCTGGAATACATTATAAAAAGTCATGTGACAGGTTTATTTTAATTTTACTAATATTTATAATAGGCTTGAAATTACAATAAAGTGAATGATGTTATTAGTCCCTCCAAAGGTTATCTCCCTTCTAGTCCGCTGGAAGGGAAAAGACATGGAAAAGCACACATGGGAGGCTTTTATGGGCTAGACCTGGAAATATGCGTCCATTCACTTCACTAGCTAAAATAAAACTGAGGCGCATGGCCTCACCTTAACAAGGGATGCTAGGAGATATAATCGGCTGTATGCTTAGGAAGAAGGCAGTCTCTAGCATAATCATCCACATGTAGCACAAGAGTGTTACACTAACATAGGGAATTGACATTAGCCAGGACACTGGGAACCTGAACAATAATGAAGGTTTCTGTTAGAGACTCTTCTGTTCTGTGTTTGTCAGTGGCAATCGGTATTCATTGAGGTCCGTGTGTCCCCTGTGCTGAGACTGTGGGAACTACAGAAGAGCTTATGGTGATGGTTGGGCAGACAAAACTGAATGCGCATTAAACAGTAATGAATAATGAAATAGGTGCTTAGTTGTGTGGTATAGACAAGGTGGTTCAAAACTGAAGAGAGGTAAGTCCTGGTAGTCCTTCATTCACCACTTAGACAAATACTTAATCTTGTCCACTGTGGGTTAGGGGCTGTGCTATGGAACAGAAGAGAGCAAAAATAGAAGCGTGGACCCTAAAGCCTGTGCAGGATGTGGGAGGGAATATGACAGAAATGAACCAAATTAATTATACAAACATACAAAATTGCAAAACCATGAACAGACTCCTGATGGCATGAGATCCTGTGTGAGGAGGTTGACCCACAATTAGAATGATTACAGAGGCATCCCGGAGCTAAGGTTTCGTATGGGTATGAATGAGAGTGGGTGTCAGCCCCAAGAGTGTAGGGCTACAGCTGAAATGAGAGTGTGCATGTGGGGCGCTGAGACAGCGACTCTGATCAGAATTAGTAATGCTTTGGAGGGAATGGAGAGCATATAAAGATAAGATTAGTTTATGGATAATTTTCTTTTCTTTTTTTTTTTTTTTAAGATTTTATTTATTTGACAGAGACCGCGAGAGAGGGAACACAAACAGGGCCAGTGGGAGAGGGAGAAGCAGGCCTCCTGCAGAGCAGGGAGCCCTGGGATCATGTCCGGAGCTACAGGCAGACGCTTAACGACTGAGCTATCCAGGCACCCCCAGATTATGGATTTTCAAAACAAAGCAATTTAGGCTTAATTTTGTCCTTAAATGGAGATTCATGGAATGTTTCTAAGGCAGCAAGAGCTAAAGAATTAATGTGAAGTTTGCAAAAAAAAATCAGCAATGTCTCTTGTGGCAGGTAGAGGCTGGTCAAAAAGATGATTGAATTTGTTTTGCAAATATCCAGGCAGGAAGTGATATGAGCAATGACAATATCAAAAGTTGAGTTAGAACCATTTGGGGACAGAGATCAGAGGTTGATAGCTTTTACTTTTGCTGTGAAGCTCTCACATATTTGAGTTGGAGATGATGATGGTGGTAATGAGTACAATTTGAAGTGAAGGGTGTCTTTTCATGATAAACTTTGACATAGATTGTTGTACGATTAATAAGAGTTGGAGTTGAGATGATTACAGATTATAGGCTTCATTGGGATTCTGTTGCCTAAAGCTTTATTTTATTTATAGCTCCTCATACCAGTACCCATTAGCCAGGGATAGGGGCAGAAGGAATAAATGACTAAGAATTTATTCTCTTTTCTGTTATATTGGTTTTGTTTTGTTTTGTTTTGTTTTGTTTTTATTGGTTTTGTTTTATGCTTTTATAATTACGGTGATTGAATACTTATGGGGTCCTATGGCCATATTATTAACACCTTTTACTATAGAAACTTAAAATTAATTTTTAAAAAAAAATTTTATTTATGGGGCGCCTGGGTAGCTCAGTGGGTTAAGCCTCTGCCTTTGGCTCAGGTCATGATCCCAGGGTCCTGGGATTGAGCCCTGCATCAGGCTTTCTGCTCAGTGGGGAGCTTGCTTCCCCTTCTCTCTCTGCCTGCCTCTCTGCCTTCTTGTGATCTCTCTCTCTGTGTCAAATAAATGAATTTAAAGAAATTTGTTTATTTACTTTAGAGAGAGAGAGAGCATGAGCCAGCTATGGGGGAGGGCCAGAGGGAAAGAGAATCTTAAGCCAACTCAATGCTAAGCATGGGAAGCCCAACACAGGGCTTGATCTCAGGACCCTGAGATAACAAGCTGAGCTAAAACCAAGAGTCAGACACTTAGCTGACTGTGCCACCCAGCACCCCTAAAATTAAATATTAAAAGTCTAAAAATATTAAAAAATTAGAATAGTATAATTAACCTCCATGTTCAAGTATAATTAACCTCCATTATCCAACTTTAGAATTATCAGCTTTACCTTGTTTTCATCTGTAACCTCTTCCAACTTTGTTTTTTAAGTAAATCATGTCATTTCATCTGGATACTTCTTTATGTGTGTAAAAGATAGGGACGCTTCTTTTTAACTTACCCGTCTTCCTTTAATGCCATTAAATACCTAGTTAGTTTGCATTTCCCTAATCATCATATTTATTTTACACAATATTTGAATTTGGGATCAGATAAGTTTATGAATGATTGCTATTTCTCTCAGTTTTTTTTATCTTCCTTTTTTTCTCTTGCCCTTTAAAAAAAATTGGGTTGTTATATCCTATAGTTTTTCATAGACTGGTTGTATTCCTGTGGTGCTGTTTAGTTTCAGTAATTTCTGGAATGGAACCCAGATGGCTCCTGTATCTTTAGACTTTACATGTGTTTTACAGATACTTTCTCCCAGTGTGTGGCTTATCTTTTATACTCCTAGTAGTACCTTCTGTGGAGCAGAAACTTGTAATATTAATGAAGGTTGACTTACAGTTTTTTCTTTCATGGAATGTTCTTTTGGTATTATATCTAAAAAGTCATCACCAAACCCAAGGTAAACTAAAATTTCTCCTGTGTTATTTTCCGGGAATTGTACTGTTTGTTTCATAGTTAAACGGTTTTAGGGCTGAGTCCATATGAAAGCTGTGTTGAGAGACACTGTTTTGTATGTGTACGTCCTATTCTAGCACCGTTGACTGAAAAAACTATCAGTTGAACTATTTTTGCTCCTTTGTTATAGATCAGTTGATCATATTTATGTGAGTCTATTTCTGTACTTTCCTGTTTAATCACCCGTTTTTAGTCTTCACCAATCTAATTGATTAAAGATCTCACATAGATTTGTATTTTTAAAAATTATTCGTTTCTTTGTGTCTTCTGCACTCCTCTTCTGTGAACTCTGATGCCCTGTGTTTTCTTGTAAGAGTTTTTTAGTATTGACCTTATATTTAGATCACGGATCCCTTGTGAGTTAATTTTTGTATCTGACGTTGGGAACGGATTCAACTTCTTTCTTGCATGGTGGATATCCAGTTTTCCTGGCATCATGTGTCTTCTCTGCATTGAACGGTCTTGGCACCGTGGTTAAAAATCATTTGACCATATATGTGCAGGTTTCTTTGTGGACTCCATTGTTGTTTCATTGGTCTGTGTGTCTGGCTTTATGCCAGTATTGGTTTTTGTTGGGGGTTTTTGTTTTTGTTTTTGTTTTTTAGATTAAATCATTGATCTATTTGAAATTTATTACACAGAATGAGTTATAGGGATCCAGCTTTTTTTTTCTTCAGACCAAGGGGCTAATTCATTTGTTGAATAGTTCACCATTCTCTGTTGATTTGGGATGCCAACTTTTATCATGAACTATTCTTTTATTTATTTATTTTTTTTTTAAGATTTATTTATTTATTTATTTATTTGACAGAGAGGGGCAGTGAGAGAGGGGATACAAGTAGGGGAAGTGGAAGAGGGAGAAACAGGCTTCCCACCGAGCAGGGAGCCTTTGTTGCAAAGGCAACAAAAATAAGTAAGTGGGACACTGGGATCATGACCTGAGTCGAAGGAAGACGCTTAACTACTGAGCGACCCAGGCGCCCCTATCATGAATTATTCTAATATAGGTTCTTATTTAATTCTCCTAAAAGTTTATTTCAAAATTATTTTTGTTATAATAGCAAATTTAATAATTTGAAATTTGCTTTATAACATAATGTCTAAGATTCACCTGTGTCTTAATCTATAGCTGTAGTTAATTTTCACTGGTCTGCAATTTTTTCCTTTCCCACCCTTTTTGTTATTGACGTATAATTAACACCCAGTGGGCTATTAGTTAAGGGGTGTACTATAATGACACAACAATCGTACGTGCTATTCAGTGCTCATCACCGTTGACGTTCTTAATCCTCTTGTTTTCACGCGTCTTCCCACCCACCTCCCTCTGGCAACCACCGATTTGTTCTCTGTATTTAAGAGTGGTTTTTGCTCTTTTTCCTTTGTTCATTAGTTTGTTATAGAGCCTTTTTAATCTTTTGATCTTAGTACTCTGCTCCTAGGCCTGCCCCATACTATTTTATTTATCCTATCTTGATCATGCTTAATCTTCAGTAGGGCTGGTTTCTGGTTTCTTTAAGGCTGATGCTTTTAAAGCAGGTTGTCTCATTTTGCCTGTGATAGTCACTTGACCCTTTCTTTGAATGCTTCCATGGATACTAATATATTTCAATTACTCATCCTTGTCACTGTAATTCATAACTATAAATAAAACATAAGTTGGGTTAATATCCATGAAAAAATAGCAAAAGAATGCCTTATAGCTATTTCATGATATTTCACAAGTCAGTAAAACAGTGCTGAAAGTTCTGGTATTCATTTCAAGGTTTGACTCTCATTAGTCATAAAATATATATAATATTTATCTCTTCTTATTTTCTCATTTGTCTCTTAGTTGGAATCATTTTAAAGCTTGCAAATTTGTTTCTTGATAGGTTTATTTTAATAACCTGAAGTTTGGTAATTAGGATAATGTAAACATAGTTCTTCCATGATGATAGGCTCAATAAACATTCTGTCACAAATTTTTGAGCGCCTGGGTGGCTCAGTCGTTAAGCATCTGCCTTAAGCTCAGGTCATGATCCCAGGGTCCTGGGATGGAGCCCCACGTCAGGCTGTCTACCTGGCTTCTCGCTCTCTCTCTGCTTGTGTTCCCTCTCTTACTGTGTCTCTCTGTGTCAAATAAGTAAATAAAATCTTAAAAAAATTTTTTCTTTTTTACAGACCATATTACTATGGGGGTGCCTGGGTGGCTCAGTCACTTGAAGATCTGACTCTTGGTTTCATCTCAGGTGACCATCTCATGGGTTGTGGGATTGAGCCCCATATTGGGCTCTGCGCTCAGCAGGGAGTTTGCTTGAAGATTCTCTCCTTCTGCCCCTCCCCCAACTCATGTGTGCATAAGCTCTTTCTTTCTCGATCTCTCTCTAAAATAAATAAATAAATCTTTACAAAAAACCGTATTAATATGGAACCCTACAAATTCCTGACTTCAAGCTATATTGCAAAGCCATAGTAATCAAAACAGTATGGTATTGGCATAAACACAGATACACAGATCAGTGGCACAGGATAGAGAGCTTAGAAATAAACCCACACATGTATGGTCAATTAATTAATTAATTTTTTTTAATAAACATATTTTTATCCCCAGGGTACAGGTCTGTGAATTGCCAGGTTTACACTCTTCACAGCACTCACCATAGCACATACCCTCCCCAATGTCCATAACCCCACCCCCCTTCTCCCAACTCCCCTCCCCCAGCAGCCCTCAGTTTGTTTTGTGAGATTAAGAGTCGCTTATGGTTTGTCTCCCATCTTGTTTCATTTATTCTTTAAAAATTAGTTAATTAATTTTTAAAGATCTTATTTATTTGACAGAGATCACAGGTAGGGAGGCAGGCAGAAAGAGAGGGGGAAGCAGGCTCGCCCAATGTGGGGCTCGATCCCAGGACCCTGGGATCATGACCTGAGCCGAAGGCAGAGGCTTAACCCACTGAGCCACCCAGGCGCCCCTGGTCAATTAATTTATGACAGAGGGAATATAGAATGGGGGAAGGATACTTTATTTAGTAAATGGTGTTAGGAAACCTGGAGAGCTACATACAAAAGAATGAAACTACTATTATTTTGCATCATACACAAAAATAAACTCAGATTGGTTAAAACTTTGAACATAAGTCTTGAAACCACAGAACTCCTAAAAGAAAATAATAGGGGTCTTTGACATCAGTTTTGGCAATGATTTTTTGGATCTGACACCAAAAGCAAAGGCAACAAAAATAAGTAGGTGGGACTACATCAAACTAAAAAGCACAATAAAGAAAACCATCAAGTGGAAAAGTGACCTATGGAATGGAAGAAAAGATTTGCAAATCATATAGCTGAAAAAGGGTAATACTGAAAACATATAAAGAACTCAGACAGCTCGATTGAGAAAAACCAAACAATCCAATTAATAAAAAATAGAGAAAAAAAAATAGGCAGAGAAACTAAATGGACGTTTTTCCAGAGAAGTCATACGAATGGCCGACAGGCACATGAGAAAGGACCTCAGCGTGACTAATCACCTGGGACATGCAGATTAAAACCACAATGAGATGTCACCTCACACGTGTTCGTGTGGCTGTTAGCAAAGACAAGGAATAGGTGTTGGTGAGGATGTCAAAGACAGCACTAGTGCAGTGTTTAATGGTTCTATAAATCGGCGTAGCCACTATGGAAAACAATATAGAGGTTCCCCCCAAAATTAAAAATAGAACTCCACCATAAAATCCAGCAGTTCCACTTGTGGGTATTTATCTGAGGGAAATAAGATCACCATCTTGAAAACATGTCTGCTCATGTTTTTTTCAGCATTATGTATGATAACCAAGACATGAAAACAACCTAAGTATCCATTGACAGATGAATGGATTAAAAAGATGTCACACACACACACACACACTGGAATAGTATTTGGCCATTTAAAAAAAAGAATAAAATCCTGCCATTTGCCACAACATGGAAGAACCTTGCAGGCATTATGCTAAGTGAAGTAAGTCAGACACAGAAAGACAAACACTGTGCCCCCACTTACACGTGGAATCTTAAGAAAGAAAAAAAATGAACTCATAGATAATAGAGAACAGATTGGTGTTTGCTGTGGGGTGGGGTTGGTGGTGGGTGAAGTGGGTGAAGGTGATAAAAATGGACAGAGTTCCTGTCAGTTATAAATAAGTTCTGGGAATGTAAGGTACAGCACGATGACTTCAGTTAACAGTATTATAGTGTGTATTTGAAAGCTGCTAAGAGAATAGATCTCAAAAGTTCTCATCACAAGAAACACTTCGTTATGTCCGGTAGTGGATGCTAACTTCCTGTGGTAATCAGTTTACAATATATACATATATGGGAGCACCTGGGTGGCTCTTTCAGTTAAGCGTCTGCCTATAGCTCAGGTTTGAGTCCCGCATCCGGTTTCCTGCTTAGAGGGGAGCCTGCTTCTCCCTCATCCTGCTGCTCTCTCTGCTTGTGCTCTCTCTCTGTCAAATAAAATCTTTAAAATATATATATATTTTTTCATATATACATATATATATATATATGCACACACACACACACGTATATGTGAAATGATTCTATAGACCTAAAAACTAATGTGTCAATTATATTTCAATAAAAAAGAAAAACACAAGCTCTTTCCTCTTTTAAAATTATGCCAAAATTAGCTGCCATTTACCTAGATTCAGAATGAGTCTTAAGTCATGTTCTATGTAGAAATACATATGAATTGCTATTTTAAGAGATTTCACAAATGTTTATGGTGCAGCTGCTCTATCACTCTTTATTACAACTTCTTGTGAAAAGCTCTTTCCCGTAGGTTGTCTTTACATGATGCCGTCTGCCTTTCTCTTGGCAGTGATATATTTTTGTAGAAGAATTCCCACCCCCTCAAATGCTACTGTTAAGTAAGTTTGAGAAACACTTTACACCACATCCATCTAGGAAGTGCATAGTGGCCATCAGCATACAGTAAGGGCTCAGAGAAGAGTTTTGTTTGGCTTTGTTTACCTTAGCGGTTTCTTACATTAATTTGACAGTGTAGGCTGTTTCATGTCCTATCTAACCCTAAAGAGCTAATGTTCAATGAAAAAACGCACTTCAGTAAACACTGCCCAGTTAGCACTAAGGAAAATGTTCTGATTCTGCAGTAGATTAAACAGAGGCCGTCTTAATATTTGTTTGAAACAGCACAATTTATGCAGGGGTCTCAAAGTGCTATATAGATTTCATTTAGTGGTAATGTTCTCCCTCGTACAACAGAGAAACAAAGATAAAGAAGCAGGGGCACCTGGGTGGCTCAGTCGTTAAGCGTCTGCTTTCAGCTCAGGTCATGATCCCAGGGTCCTGGGATCGAGTCCCACATCAGACTCTGCTCAGTGGGGAGCTTGTTTCTCCCTCTCCCACTCAGCCTGCTTGTGTTCCCTCTCTCGCTGTGTCTCTCTCTGTCAAATAAATAAATAAAATCTTGAAAAAAAAAAGATATAGAGAAGCAATGGGTTGCTTGAATACACACGATTGAGACTAACTGGAACCAAAAGCCTGTATGGTCCAAACAATGATTTCTAAGCAGTATTTACAGACAGAACCAAATATGGACCTTACAAACTCATTGTTTTTGATATTGGTTGAGTTTTTTCTCTCTCTCTCCCCACCCCTTCTCCCTCTCCCTCTCCCTCCCTCTCTCTCCCCCTTCCTCCTTCCCTCCCTCTCTCCAGCTTCACCAAGTAGAATAAGAATCCTCATTTGCAGAGGTGGTTTATTTCTTTCCTTTTAGATAAACTTCACTTAAGCAAGGACTTTGCCATTTGGTAATTGGAAAATAATGTTCAAAGAAATTTATTTTTAGAACATAATTATGATATTAACCTGTAAATAGAAATAGCTTAGGAAAGGGCCTCCTGGGTGGCTCAGTTAGTTTTTTAAGTCTGCCTTTAGCTTAGGTCATGCTCCTGGAGTCCTGGGACATGTCACACATCAGGCTCCCCACTCAGTGGGGAGTTGGCTTCTCCCTCTGACCCTCCCCCATCTCATGCTCTTTCCCACTCTCAAATAAATAAAATCTTAAAAAAAAAATAGGGACGCCTGGGTGGCTCAGTTGGTTAAGCGGCTGCCTTCGGCTCAGGTCATGATCCCAGCATCCTGGGATCGAGTCCCACATCGGGCTCCTTGCTCGGCAGGGAGCCTGCTTCTCCCTCTGCCTCTGCCTGCCTCTCTGTCTGCCTGTGCTTGCTCGCTCTCTCTCCCTCTGTCTCTGACAAATAAATAAATAAAATCTTTAAAAAAAAATAATAGCTTAGGAAATAGTACAAATAGAATCTTTCAAGTCCATGTATTTGAGGGGAGTACTTAGGCATGTTAAATGTTGCTATTTTGAATTTCAATTAAGATAGTTGGTTTTTAACCAGCTGTCAAGGATGTTAATCAGGAAATAGAGATACCCGAAGATTTTTTTAATTAAAAAGTATTATTATTGTTGTTGTTGTTATTTTGAGAGAGTATATGTTGTGTCGGGCGGGTGTCAGGGCAGAGGGAGAGGGAGAGAGAATCTCAAGCGGGTTCCACGCCCAGCACGGAGCCCCAGATGATCCCACAACCCTGAGATCATGATCTGAGCTGAAATCAAGAGTCAGGCATGTAACCAAAGAGCCAGCCAGGTGCCCCAAGAAATGATCTAAAGATTTTTATTGAATGCATATTGGCTGCTTTTCTGGTGATGTGGTATAGTCCGAGAGGCGTTCATACAGAGTTTCTCAGACGACTGTACTTCAAGGAAGGGACCAACTTGTGAATTCTCCAGGAAATTAAGGGTATTCTAATGCCTCTGTCTTTTGCAAAAACATGAACTGTTATATGTTACCTAGCATTTCAGGTGTTGGTGAAATGCGGTTTAGTCAGTGATTGTCAAGAGTTAGGGTTGGTGGGGGAAGCTGTGACTATAAAGGGTGGTGCAAGAGAGTTTCTTTGTGGGGATGGAACAGTTTTGTATCTTGATGGTAATTTGATTACATGAATCTATATGATCTTTAGTAAACATCCCCCCAAATTGCATATAAAACCAGGACGTCTGAGTACGTTCTGTTTGTAGTTAACAGTATTGTACCAGTTCCTGGTCTTAATAATGTTTTATGGTTATGGTTATTATTAAGGATCTTAATAATGTTTATGGTTATGTTTTATGGTAAGATGTTCTTCCTTTGAGGAAAGTGTACATAGGAACTCTGTATTAGTTCTGTAACTTCTTGTGAGTCTAAAATTGTTCTAAAATTAAAACATTTAGGGGCGCCTTGGTGGCTCAGTGGGTTAAGCCTCTGCCTTTGGCTCAGGTCATGATCTCAGGGTCCTGGAATCAAGTCCCGCATCGGGCTCTCTGCTCAGTAGGGAACCTGCTTCCCCCGCCCCCTGCCTGCCTCTCTGCCTACTTGTGATCTCTGTCTCTCTCTCTGTCTCTGTCAAATAAATAAATAAATCTTTAAAAAAAGTTTTCTAAAAAAAAAAGTTTAAATAATGTGTTTATATTTCTATTCAGCATACTGATTAAAAAATGCTTTCAATGTTTCTTAGAGGCAAATGCGCATCTTTAGTTCTTAACAGAGTTCTTGAGGACTGGATACTATTTCCTTTTATTTAGTCATTTAATAACTATTCATCAAGCATCTACAGCTGGAAGCATTATAATGTCCTATTTAAAAGAATGGGCTTTGGAGTTGGGTCTGGTTCAAATCCTTGCTCTGCTATTTTTTAGCTTTGTGACCTTGAGAAGGTTTCTTACTCTTTCTGAGCTTCAGTTTCTCCCGTCCATATAATGGGCATAACGATGATACAAACAGCCGTTCACCTTTATTGAACATAATAATGTGTGGTAAGTTATTATTTGTACTTCATATAATTTAGCTCATTTAATCCTTATAATAATCCTATAAGAAGGATATTATTTTTACATTCTCACATTCTCACATTTTCACATTCTCACATTCAGAAAACTTAGGCACAGAGAAGTTTACTTATTTGCCCAAGGTCATACAACAAGGAATGCTGTAGCCTAGATTAAAACCCTGGCAGTTGGTATTTTCTGTTTTTGTTTTGTTTTGTTTTTAAAGATTTTATTTATTTATTTGACAGAGATCACAAGCAGGCAGAGAGGCAGGCAGAAAGAGAGGAGGAAGCAGGCTCCCTGCTGAGCAGAGAGCCCGATGTGGGGCTCCATCCCAGGACCCTGAGATCATGACCTGAGCCGAAGGCAGAGGCTTAACCCACTGAGCCACCCAGGCGCCCTGGTATTTTCTGTTTTTGACTATACAGAATTAGCACGTTGTGGACCAACTGTCTCAGCAAAAACAACTAAAAAACAGAAGAAAATATGTTTTAAAAATCTGTTTGAAGTCATCAGAGACCTAGTATGGGAACCAGAACACCAGAGGCCACATTCATGAAGTAAAGGGAAGCCTAGAGAAGTCAGCCTCGTGTTCACTGTGACACTTTCTAGGGCATTTGCTGATTTGTAAATTGTGGTTGAAAGACTGAGATGATGGGCAGAAAGTAGCTACAGAAGAGTTAAGGAGTTGAGTGGATCTGTCAGTCTTACCCATCTCATGAACAAAAGTTTGGATTCAAGCCCAAAGGAAGCCTATAAACACTGAGTTCCTAGTCGGGGCCACTATATAGGAGACGAGTGAGACGGAAATAGACACGACCACTGGGCGCGTCCAGCTCTGCTTCGAAGCAGCTCAGTTTGTGACTGGTTTAGAAGAATCTGCCCCTACTTTTAACTGCCTGCCAGGAATGAAAGCGAGTTCTCTCTGGAGGAATATAACCTCATTCAGAACCTGAGATTATGCTCAGTTTTTCATAAATAATGCCGGGCATTTAATCAGAAATCATCAGGCGCATGAGGTAACCAAGCCAAATTTTTCAAAACCAAGAAATACAGGCAATAGAGTTATCAGATTTAGACTTTTAGAGTAACTAAGATTAATATATCCGGGAATTTATTTAACAAAATGGAGGATTTCAGCAGAGAGTTGGAGACTTAAAGAAGAAATCCAGTGAACAGGGAACTAATATAACATCGTGGATCAAGTATGCTTCAATTGAGAAAAAAGAATCAGGTGCATATTTTCAAACTGGAAACTTAAAACAGTGATTAAGAATTTAATAGATGGGGTGGCGCCTGGGTGGCTCAGTGGGTTAAAGCCTCTGCCTTCGGCTCAAGTCATGATCTCAGGGTCCTGGGATTGAGCCCCACATCGGGCTCTCTGCTCGGCGGGGAGCCTGCTTCCTCCTCTCTCTCTCTGCCTGCCTCACTGCCTACTTGTGATCTCTGTCTGTCAAATAAATAAAGTCTTTAAAAAAAAAAGAATTTAATAGATGAGTTTATCAACAAAGTAGATACAGATGAAAGAGTGGGCATTTTTGGAGACACAAAACGGAGAGAATTCCTTGTCAGCAAACTCACATTTAAGGAAATCCTCAAGTGAGTTCTTTAGGCAGAAGAAAAATCCTAAATCATTGGTGCTTTGAAGCAGGAAGATACAGGAAGGACAGAGAGGAAGGGTAAATTTGTGGGTGTATGTAGATAATTTTTTGTGGAGGTAAAATTATATGTAGAATTAGAATACTCAACGATAGCACAAAGATGGGGTGAGAATAAATGGTGTTAGTGTTCTATGGTCTTTCGTTTCTTGGATGACATGTAAAGTACTAATTCAGTTCCTACATTATACATCATCATCTCTAGGGTGACCAGTAAAAGATTAGTAACATAATGTATAAAGAAAAAGTTAATACTGGCAGGGAGAATGAAATGATAAAATATTTAACCCAAAAGAATGTAAGAAAGGAGAGAAAAAAGGAATGGAAGAGGACAGGTGGTTCAAATAGGAAACAGTACAGTGGTGGACTGAAATCCAGATCTTTAAATAGCTGTGTTAGACATACACCGACTTAAAATGCAGTCAGATCTTATTTTTGTTTCAAAGACCCAATTACAAATATCTTGTAAGCGTTGTAGCTTGAAGCTTAGGATGCAGAAAAATTGAAAGTAGAGGAAAAAAGGTGTGCTGTGCAGACTTAACTGAAGCGGCCGCTGTACTCGTGCTGTGCTGGACCTCGCTCACGATGTGGCTGCTGGGTCTAAATCCCATCACCTTTCTTCGCTTTGGACGCGTGTCCCTCAGACATAGGAAGTTCCTGAGAAATTGTCTAATGCTTTAGGCACCTTGTTGAGGGCAGTAGTTTCTTCCAGGAGCTGAGATAGGAAGGGCTATGCCTCCTGCTTCACTGTATATATTTGTCTCATGCTTGCTTGATTTGTCAATAGCTTCCATATGTAAACATTTTATTCCTTTTCTTAAACTTTATGTTTCCTTTTAACCCATGACTGTTGTGGTTCTTGTCTCTTATCTTCGTTTTAAATCTGCTTTGTGGTGCCTCTGCCGGGGATAACATGTGAATCATTTTATGCTAAAGTAATCTCCTTTGAATGTTGCCTATAAAGCTTCCATACAAATGATATTCTTTTCTCTTTTTTTCCTGAGCTTTTATGAAAATGTTCAAATTCTTAAGAATTATTCTTTCATAAATTATTTTGCACATAATACAGATTTTCTCCATCATGTCAGGTGTCGTTAGCATGAGGGCTCTTTGAAGACTAGGAGGGGATGTAATTCTTTATGAAATGATACCATAGAACCAGCTGAGATCTGGTCTGGACCTTTGCTTTGGAGAAGAATCTGTGGCATATTGGTTAAACGTCAACTGAAAACATCTTGAAAGACTTCAGTTCTGCCCCTGATGTTTCATTTAGCTTTTTGGGAAGTCACATTGCTGTTTATCAGAATAAAGGAAAGGATTAAAAATTATTAAAATGATTATATTGACTCAACTTGAATCTCCCAAAATTAGTTATCCTGCACAACCAAAATTTGGGGTAATTTTGGGCCGAATTTGGCCCCTTAAAGACCCATATGTTAGTGGGTGCATTTGTATCTGTGGATACAGTTGGATCGACTAGACTTAATGAGGGTGTAAGATGTGCCTTTCTTTTGGATTTCTTTCTTTTTTAAAGATGTAAAAATGAAATTTGTCCTAGGTAATTGGGTGGGTAACAGTAAAGCCAAGTGTCTGCATCTTCTCTGTGTTGAATATGAGGCTTAATTCTGGGAGTTTTAAAGTAATTCTTGTCTCATAAATAATAACAAAACCGAATAAGTTCTTATAACTTAAGTAATAATTTCTTCATAGCAAGTCATCTAACCTGGATTCTCAAGGAAGTAACTACTAGAGATAGAAGGTAGAACTCGTTAATTTTGGTTTCACTCCTATATTCATTACTATTCTTTTCATTTCTCTTTGAACAGGTTGTTCCTTGCAACAGCTTTTGATGAAATACAGGAACATACTTTTTTACTTGAGCGATTGTCATAAGTTAAAAGGGTAGGAAAGTTAAATCCCAGATTAATGATAGCCGTGTTGTATTGTTTACTAGGCAGTGAAATCAGCTGTGCAGACCATCACTGTTGGAGGCGTGAGCACATCACAGTTTAAGACAATTATTCCTCTGGCAACTGCTCCCAATGTCCAGCAGATTCAAGTGCCTGGAAGCAAGTTTCATTATGTCCGCCTTGTTACTGCCACAACAGCCAGTAGCTCGAGCCAGCCAGTTAGTCAGAATCCCAGTACAAACACTCAACCTCTCCAGCAAGGTTAGTAACCATTTCTTAAACACAGTAATGACTTCTTTGAACATTATGAAAGAACTTTGGTCCTTTTCTTGCTGAAGTCCTGATTAAGTATGGCATTTCAGCTGGGAGTGTGAACGAGCCACTATTGCAGAGGACAGCAAAATGGAACCGTCTTCTGTATAAATACAGTGTTTCACTCTGCTGGAAGCCAGTGCACACTGTACCTGCTGGACCATCGGCCCATCAGAATTATTCCTCAGTTTGGGGTAGCCATTATGTTGCTGTTTTATAAGCCTGTCATTTATGCTAATGGGACAAATTTAGATGAACCCAATTATTTATGTTCTATTCTCAACTGTGAAGCTGCTTAGTAGGGTTTGGATCAGTTGAAATGACTAATAGGCAAGGTACAAGAACTTGATACTACTTTCATCCTTTACTTATTTTGAATCTGTAATTGCTAATAAAAAGCGATTAAAATATTCTGTTATTTTGCTTAGTTCTCCTTTTCGTGGAGGATATTCCTATTTGTAATCCTTCCATTTTCTGTCTGTGTCGAACCCCTCCTGTCACCTGATGCATAGACACAGACACACATACAAGCACTCTCCGTGTTTATCCACTTGTTAGAAGTTGAATGGTGTGAAAGGATCAGAACAGCTTATAGTTTAGGGCTCGATTTTTTTGTCTCAGAAGACTGCTGCATATCCCATTGACGTCAAAAAGCAGTTGGTGGCAAGTAAATGATCTATTATTTACTGGATGTAAATAGAAGAATTAAAGACCACTTATTTGCTTTTTCATTTTTATTAAGGGATCAGATGGCTGGAGCTCTCTGCTGCTGAGAGCTAGTTCACCTGAGGGAAACTGTGCGAGAGAAAACCTATTGATTTTTTAAATTACCAGTGGGAGAACCTGGAGGATACGTGAGGGAAACAGTATTGTAGTATGTATTGTATTGAAATTAGACCTATTAAGTAATTATATTTTCTAATCCCTCTTTAAACTGATTTTGGAAGAAAATCTTTTATTACGGTGTTCTTAATGAAAGGAGAATGAAACTTGAGTATTGCCCACTAAGGGAGCCCCGTTTTCTCTTCTCTCGGTGCTTAAACTTAGCAGGCCATTAAAAAAGGTGCTGCAAGTGTGGTCGACTCTGGAGGTCCTGGTGATGTAAAGCAGCCGTTGGTGCAACAGGTTATGTCTTATGTGCGTATGTTTATATGTGGACCATGTGCTGAGACCCATTTCTAGTGTAATGTTAACGCGCAGTTCCTTGTCGATAATGAGCCTTTGGTGGAGATAGAAAAGTTGCTGAAGACCCGGGAGGAGTGGAGGAATGGGTTGGAGGGTTCCTAATTCTAGCGTATTTATCGGTACCTTCTTTTCCAAGTTTGTATCTGTCTTCCTGCTTCTCTCTTACCTCTATATGCTCTTTCCTTCATGGAATTCCCTCACGTAAACATGTCCTTTTTCCTGCTTCTTTGTTTTCTGCTTTCCACCTCTAGCTTTTCTTCTCTGTCCTCCCCTCTGTCTCTCGAGCTCTTCAGTTCCTCTGTGTCTGCCTTCTTCCCGCCTGTTCTGTACACAGCCATCTATGGGATTGCCCTGTGTCCCCCCGTAGTTTTCTCTGTTTGCTCTCCTACCCTGTAAGAGACCTAGGTATACATAATATATATTATTTCACAGGAGTAATGAATTTATAATTTTTAGTAGAGATTTACAAAAATAGTTGCTGTAGTTCATCGAATGTACTAGTATCTCTTTCGAGGGGCTTAATTTCCAATAAGGGATTTCCTTATGCCAAAGGGAGTTGGGCTCATCTTATACATTTCCCACCAAAGCCCTACAAAACCGGTATTCAAAGGCTCCACTATGTTCACTGCTGGCTGGATAGCAGGCAGCATAGTAGAAGATCCAGAAGAGTTCATGGTTAATCTCTTTAGAATATAATCTCCTACCATCTTGATAAGGAAGTCAATTTAAGAAGTTAGAAAGCCTTAAACACTTGGATGTATGGTTTCTAAAGTTTGGAAGGCGGTTCTAAAAGGATTGTTCAGAATTTCTGTTCAGGACTAAAAAAGAAGAGTATTCCAGCTTCTGTGAAAATAGCAGTAGTAGTCATGTGGAGCTACGCTCAAAAGTTGAGGAGGAGTAGAAATACAGACCGTTGCTGTAGTTACGGAACACCAATATGTCCCCCTTTCCGTAGGTAATTGGGCCACTTCATTTTATATTTCCTTTATTTCCCAGGTTTTCGTGAGAACTCAGCATACAGATACCAAGCTAATGTAAACCTGGAGTTCCCAAACTTTCAAGCTGTGTGCCTGTGTGCGTGTGCACGCACACACGTGTGCCCACGTGCACAGAGACAGTCACCCTTTCTTTATTATCCAAATAAAAACCATCTGCATTTGTCATTTCATGTGACTAAGGGCAGGCCACACACTCCTTCCTGTTGCAGAGACCACCAGAAGTTCTCACCTTCTCTGGTTGTCCGAGCCACTTCAGAAGCGCTGCTTAGTGTGCTCGTGGACCATGACCAGCGCCTCCTGTCCAAGGAGCAAATGGTGTAGGGGGTCTGTTCTCCAGATTCCAAGCAGAAATTCAGGCTTTTAATTCCTTTCAATTCACCTATAAATTCTTTTTAGTATTGCTGAGACCAGTTTACGGTGGTTATTATAAATTAAAGCTAAAGCAACTGAAGAGAATCAGAACAGGAAATACTTTTAAATCCCGTATCAGATGTCCCTGCTGCTGTAATTATGGTCCTACACTCCTTTTTGTATAACAGCTTTATTGAGATATACTTTGTGTCTACTATAAAATTTACCCTTGTTGAGCATACAGTTTAGTGGTTTTTTAGTGTATCGAGAGAGATGCAGTCGTCACCACTAAACCACTTCCTGGAGGTTTCCCTATTTCCCCCTTTCCACTCCGTCCGCTTGATGCAGGAGCCCACTCCCTTGTAGGTCAGAATCCTGTCTGACGTTCTTCGAGGACTCTCCTAACCCTTCCTAGCTTTTTTGTCTAAGAAAGTCTGTTCTTTGTTCAGAGCAGTAGATCCCATTATCTCAGCCTCTTTCTTTCAGACCAGGCTCTGGGTCTTTTTGCATAAATAAAACCGGAAGGGCTATCCTTCCTATCTTTTTAAGTCCCTTTTTTTAGACTGTGGAAGTTGCAGTAGACTGTCTTAAAAACGGTACTTCTTTTGGTCTCGTGCCAGCCTCTCTTCTGACTTTCATCATAGCTTTTCTCCATAGCTTTTCTCCAGGTTCATCTTCCCTTCAGATCAGCTCAGCCTGGAGGTTTTAGTTCTGGTAGCTGTCATTTTCTGGGTCGCTTGAAGGCTTCACGATGACTTAGTTTTCTTCCCTTGTATGTGCAGCTTCTGCCCTCCACGTGGGTGATAGTTCATGTTCCTTTCAACTCTACCCTGTCTCTTGCAGCTGCTCTCCTGTCCATCCCCAGCTCTGTCAGCCCAAGTAGACCCTCAGTGCACAGTCTTCTAACTTCCCTTGTTCCATGCAGCTCTCTTCTGTTTTGCACGCTGCTACCAAATAGTTTCCTTTTATGCTGTTCTCGTCGTACTTCTGTACTTTGAAATCCTCAGGAACTTCTCACTGCCTACCGAATAAAAAAATGCAGATTAAATATATAGATTTCAACCCTGACATTCAAGACTTGGGCTTACCTCCTTTAACCCTAGCTTCCAACCAGACTGGTCTGTTCACCAACATTTTGGGAAACGTTTTGCTGCTTTCCAGCATCAGGCCTCCACTTCTCATGCTCCTGCCTCTGCATGGAATGGCCTGCCCCAGTCTGTGTGCCTCCTCCACAGCCCGACCGTTGATCAGGACCCATCTCTGACACTAAGCCCTCCCGTGTTCTTTGCATTCTCATCCTCTGACAGTCTCCCTTGGAGTCTGTGGCACTTTCTCTTTTTAACCGTGTGTATTTTATTTGGTACGTGTCTAACTGCTCTACTTGAGTGTAATCTCTTTGAGCAAGTGTCTTGTAGTTTAATTTCCCTGGAACACAGTCCACAATGCCATTTATGTAGTACTAATGATTGTAATAGTGACAATGACATTAATGGCAGCTAACATTTATTGAGACACTGTTTTTTGGACACTGTTCCAATAAATTTTCATGGATTAACATATTTAATCCTTACACCCTGTGAGGGAGGTGCTATCCCCATGTCATAGATGGGGATATAGGCGAAGAGAGCTAGAAAGTAGCAGAATTAGGATTGGAGTCTCCAGGGTGTTATGACTTAGAGACCATATTCCTAACCTTCATGCTATCTGTGCTGCCTTTTAGTAGGTGCTCTGTAAATAATGACTTATACAAGAATGATGTTTTCTCTGGTTTTCACACAAACGTGGCAATTAGAAAGAGTATAGAACAGCATTGTTACTCAAGCTCCTGAACAGCAGTCTTTTTATTTAAGGAACATTTCAACTGACTGGATTTAGTAGGGAGCGTTTAAATCATCCAGATACAGACAGAAGTATTTTCAGTAGGCTGTCTTAAATGACAAATGTCCCCTTGTCAGGCAGATAGACTGTAGCTGCTCCCTTAGCTCCAAGTTCCCTGGTAGATGGTCACGGAATTTTAAAAGGTAACTATCCTGATTACAGATTGCTCCAAACAGGAAACCAGTGGAATTCTTTAAGCTCTTTTATGAGGATAGCTTGAGAGAACTAAGCATCTTCAATGTTTCAAGCACTGTTTCCTGTAAATAAATTGTCCTTTCCTCCCCTTTTTTAAAAAGCAAAGCCAGTGGTCGTTAACACCACTCCCGTGCGGATGTCAGTTCCTCTCGTCTCAGCGCAGACTGTCAAACAGGTGAGTGTCCCAGGACTTCTTTCCTCAGCCTCTCCCAAGCAGTTTACTTTTCAAATTGAAAGTTGAGATTCACATGCAAGAGATTCATGCTGAATGGGAAAGCTGTAAAGGGTATTTCTGTAATGGTGGATATGCGTGTTTGTTTTGTTTTGTTGTGCTTTTTAAGGTTGTTCCCAAACCCATCAATCCAACTCCGCAGATGGTCGCCAGCAGCCAGCCCCAGCAGCGGCTCATCATGCCCGCCGCCCCACTGCCGCAGATCCAGCCCAACCTCACCAACCTGCCACCAGGCACTGTGCTGGCCCCGGCGCCAGGAACAGGCAACGTGGGCTACGCGGTGCTTCCAGCTCAGTACGTGACCCAGGTAAGAGGAGGAAATGGCGTCACTGCATTTCAAAAGGGATAATTTGGTCAAAGACGTACAGCCCCATCACAGTCTCAAACTACTGAAAAACCTCGTACTCAGTATTAAAATGGCTGTTTCCAGAATCTTAAGATGCTAACAGAAACTTCTGAATCTGTTTTGAGGTACCTCTAGCATTTGCACAAGTCATATACACAATCAGACACTTGGGAACTGAGAGCAGTTTGGCAAGAGGAAGAGACTGTGTAGATAGAAGAGGGGGCGTCGAAGCTGACGTCGGCAGAGTCCAAGTGCGTGTAGAGCGCTGTGGCTGTCATCCAGCTCTTCTCACGGATGATGAGGGTGCCGTGGACTTGCTCCCGGAGAGCCGACCATCACCACACACCTGTAGTGACCTGTCCAGACCTGCCCAGATGCTCTCATCTGGTGGTCTTTAGAGTCAAAGTCGCGTATCATCCGCTGGCTGGCGAGGGTTAGGAGTGCTGCTTCCCGGAAGCAGATAGAAGTTTTGTTTTTCATGTGAGAATCCAGCAAATTAGCACCGTATTCTAAACCGTTGAATTGATCTCCTCAGGTTTTACGAGAGAGAAGCAGAAACCTGGTTTCTCTAACAAAGTGTACTTTGGAGTATGTTTAATGTGGCTGTTCATTAGAAAATGAGTGTTGAGTGTTTCTGTCATCAGCATCTCTTTTCTTGTGTGGAAATCAGTGTAAAATAGAAATGGTTGCCCATGTAATTCTCACTCTCTGTACCTCACTCGTGATGGGATGAGCGACCGCATAGAAGTAGACGCGCTACATTGTTCTTAGCAGCACAACTTACTACCTGTACTGTCGGAGCATAATCCCGAGCTTCCTGATCCTGATGGGCCTGCAGCTCTGAATACCTTCTTCTATTTGTACCGTGTGGCTCTCTAAAATGTTCACTTTGTCTTCACCCTCTAGTGTTAGTTTGGGCCTTTCGAAGAGCTCCATGAAGTCCTGCGTCTGTATGAAACTCTCCATACTGTTTTTCCCATTTTAGTAGATGGATTTGTTTCTTCCTGATCGTGATGTCTGAAAGTATTGTGAATGTTTGTGTGTATGGTCTACAGTTGCCTTTCTTCATTGTAGCTGCAGCAGTCCTCGTATGTGTCCATAGCGAGCAACTCGAGCTTCACTGGGACACCTGGTATCCAGACCCAGGCAAGGCTTCCATTCAACGGGTGAGTGTTCTGAAAACATGTAAGTTCACTTGTTGGATCAGGTTCAGTGCAGCATTAACTAAATATATTTCAAAACACATTTGTATTTATGTATATAAACATATCTATATAAATTTTTTTTTACAAAATAGGTATATATTTTTTTACATTTATATTTTTTCCTTAAAGCCATATGAGCATGCCTCTGTAGGACTTTTTACTTTGAGAAGAAGTTAAGGGAGCTGTCAAAGAAGCCCCAAATATCTTTCACTTCGATTAATCAATTTTGCCACATGTTATTGTCTATTTCTCTCTCTCTCTCCCTCATCCTGAATATGTTTTAAAATCGATATTAACTAGTTTTTAAATTACTATGTTAGGTCCTTGCCTTTTTTTGTTGTCGTTATTCTGTTTTTTCATCTGGGACTCTGTTCCTTTGTGGTATTGTCTGCGACACGGTGCTGAGTTAACTGCGTGGGGCCCGTCTGCCTGGCACCAGTTCCAGCCACACATACTGCTTTCTCCTCGCCGCTGTTTGTAACTGAATCCCACAAGTTTTGAGCAGATTTCAGCTTTAGTTCTCTCAGAAAGAAGAATATTTTTTGTGGCGTGTTCTTTAGAAGCTATTGATGACTTCCTTTTTAACTGCCCCCCCGCCTGCAGCCAATCCCTATCTTGGCTCTGCCTCTCTTCATGTTACAGCTCGCTTTTGAACTTGACGCAAAGGGAACGATATAGCAAAGTTTTATTGGAGATGGTTACATATGTTAAAGCTTTATTTTAGGAGGAATTTACAGAGACTTCTAGTTTTTAATAGCTATCTTTAATTGATTAAAATGTGTATCTCTTTTTGTATCCGTATAGCATAATCCCATCAGAGTCTGCCAGTAGGCCCAGAAAACCCTGTAATTGTACAAAATCGCTGTGTTTGAAATTGTAAGTCTTTTTGCTACTGTTTCATATTTGATATAGCTGAAAATGCTTTTAAAAGCAAATAGTTAACTAAAAGTCTTAACAGACCAATTTCTAAGTCTACGTAATTTAAATAAACATGCATGTGAATGTCTGATCATGTGTGACGGTGTAAAAGTTCTCTCTCATTCATTCAGAAGGAATGTCTTTACCATAGACGAGGCACTGGTGACTTTACCATAGTCTTTACCATAGAGGCACTGGTGAAGGGTGTTTCGGGACACAGCAGCATGAGACAGACATAGCCTCCATCTTCAATAATCATAAATTTGACTTTATTTATGACCTTCAATTTGGCCTCCTAAATGAGGTGATACTTTGAGTAGCTTTTAAAATTGTTGGATGATTGATTTGCTTATTAGTTCTGAACCAAGAGATTTGGCCTGAAACAATTAAGTGAAAAACATTGGTCATATAAGGGATTTAGAGTCCCAAGAAGCATGACTGTAGTTCACAGAGCCGATTCCACTACTGGAAGATAGCCCATGTTTTACCTTTTTTTGGATTTTGAGATAACTTACTTTGGAGGCATATAAAATCATGTAGCTTTTGTGTTGACAACAGGTAATCTTGGAACTAAGTTTCTGAACCAAAATTCTAGGAGCCTGTGTGACTTGACCTTTGAGCCTGATCACGTGGTTGACTGTCAGCTTAACTCTCTGACTGGGTGGCTCCAAGTACATTCTAACTGCTTTCAATCAGATAACTTCTAGTTTTGTTTATTTGAACAATGACTTTTTTATGTGACCTGCACTGATTTTTATATTCCAGATACTGTGATTGCTTTGCAAATGGTGAATTTTGCAACAACTGCAATTGTACTAATTGTTATAATAATTTGGAACATGAAAATGAAAGGCAAAAAGCAATAAAGGTGATTACTTTTTATTTTATTGAACTGACCAAAATTTCCAGTTTTACCTGATTTTTGTAGAACTCAGTTGTCTTACAATGAAAATTAATTCCTTTTGCAGTTTTTAGTGTAGTGTGATTGAACTTCACTTGATGTTTGGTCTGTTTTGATAGGCTTGCCTTGACAGAAATCCAGAAGCTTTCAAGCCGAAGATAGGGAAAGGAAAGGAGGGAGAATCAGATCGACGTCACAGCAAAGGGTGTAATTGCAAACGATCAGGATGTCTTAAAAACTACTGTGAATGCTATGAGGTGAGATGCTGGTTGGGGAACATGATCTAACCATTCTTTGCAGATAACTTCGCGAGGGTGTATTGTAAAAATCTGCCTGAAAATTGGGGAGGTACTCTGCGCTTGCAGTGTGAAAATATGCACAGTTGGTGCAAGGGCCCTCGTCTGAGGAAGACCTTCTGGCCTCCCAAGCAGGGCCTCCAAGGAACGATACCTTGGTTTTGTCATTACGTAATGCTCAGGGTCTCATCACCTGATCGATCCGTTCATACTTCTTAATCATGGTACCGGGAAGTACGCACATCAGAGCCCCAGTTTATTCATTTTTAGTAAAAATAACCTCAAAGTGGATTGGAAACTCCAGCAATGGGCCTTCACTGAGGGGGGAGTATGATCACTGGCCTCCACGGGCTTTCTGAAAATGCGTGCGGATACGCGGTCCCCTGCACTCCAGGGCACAGTCCTGAAGGTAAAGATTTCTCTTGCCCCAAGTGCCCGTTGTCCTCCTAAAGAGCACTGCTCCATGAAGAACTGAATCATGTTAACAAGTTTGCTCTCCGAGTCTAAGAATAGGAAGGGAGACACATGGAATGTCGCTGGCTGAGGTCACCGGTCATCTGAAGTGACCGCACCCATCTGCGCCATTACCAGCCCGCTCCACCAGTGGTTTCGCTCGCTGCTCAGGCGTCTTTCCGGGGCAGGTGGTCAGAGCTCCACCTGGACAGACACTGTTCATGTTTAGGTGCTGTTCAAACCATCCCCTTCTTGCTGTAGACAAAGTACTATCTGGTTTATTATTTCTGCTTTCAGAGCTTAAACGTAGTCTGTTGATGCCTGAGATTAATCCGACGCTACTGTACTGCTTTCTCAGTGTTTCTGAAACGCTTTCCTGACAGCCTTTTGAGTTGGGTCCTTCCTACACTGAGTTGGCCCTTCTCACGATTATATTTTCAGGCTTTCAAACTTCCTGTTCAGAGGGTACCTTATTTTTAGTTTGGGCAGAAGCCACAGCCTGGCGCTTCTGGTAAAGTGACACCAAGTGCTCCTGGTGTTCGTGCCTCGCAGGGTGTGCTCTGCTTCGGGTTCGCTCCTGCCATTCAGTGCCCCTTTCCGTACACACGTGTCCCAGTGAGGATTTCGTGCACAGCGTGCTCTGCATCATGCGTTCTGAATTCACGTATCTTAGAAGTCAGATGCCTCTCTTAAGAAGGGTAGGAAGGTAACCTCTTGTTAGTCCTAAAGTCACTATGAATGAAAATTGCATATAATCAAGAATACTTTGAAAGTCTCTTAAATAATGTCTACAGTCCAGTAATCAGTTTTTGTTGTTGTTTTTTTTTTTTAAGATTTTATTTATTTATTTGACAGACAGAGATCACAAGTAGGCAGAGAGGCAGGCAGAGAGAGAGAGAGAGGAGGAAGCAGGCTCCCCGCCGAGCAGAGAGCCCGATGCGGGGCTCGATCCCAGGACCCTGAGATCATGACCTGAGCCGAAGGCAGAGGCTTAACCCACTGAGCCACCCAGGCGCCCCCAGTAATCAGTTTTTTATTCTGTGTTGTAAAAGGTGGACATTTTTGTTTGAGCTCCTGACGAAATAGGTGGTTTCTGCTCACGAACTGTATTGTACAGAATTTGTCCTGAGTATGTAAAAAATGTAAATTATAAAACTAAATCTACAAAAAGGGAGAAATGGAAATTGATGGAAAGCTGGGTCAGAAGGGCAAAGCAGCCCTTCCGTGCATACAGCACTGGACAGTCAGTACATGCGAGGCATATGAAGTGCCAGCACACAAGAGCCAATAATTTAATTGAATCTGAGCATTAATAGAAGTAGAAAAGGCAGTGCTGGTTGAGATCCGTGAGGAGAGGAAAAGCTGCCCTGTTATAATAAAATCATTGACATTCTGGACACATGGTGTCTAATAACTCATGTGTCATTCTGAAAGACCAAGAAATGGGAAAACTTGGAGTACACGAAACGGTGACTAGCGGTAGCTGACCGGCCCGCTGCGGACTGGCTGTGCCGTCTGACAGTCCGTGTACACTTGTTGGTCTTTTCATTGAACTGGCTTTTTTGACCCAGTTGGTCTGCATCTGGATGACACATTCCTGTTCCTTTCACGCACTTTTCAGGGCTTGTTGAGTTGATGAGTGACCATCCACATTATTTCAGTGGCTCTGCCTTGTAACCTTGCTTCCTCCCCCTTTTTTTGACCATAAGGAAAGTTAAATTAACAAAGCTGAGTGACTGCCCTGTCTTTTAATTTCTCCTTCCCGAGTTCCTGTTAGATTATCAGTGCCTTTCCTAGAGTTCTTCATACTTAATCCAAATTACCATTAGTGGCGTGTCGTTTTCCTCCTTGACGTCAGAGATTTTCTCTCTTCATCATTAGATACGTATGAAGTACTACTTTATTGAGGTTCTCTGACTGGCTCATAGTAAACCCGCGAACTCAAAGTGTATATGCATTCTTTTCCCTCGGTAAAGAGAATTTATTTGTGTATTGTAAGGAAGGAGCAGGGTAAATATGTTCATCAGAATATGATTTGTTGATCTTGCCAGGTGCTGTAGAAAGGGCAGTAGGTATGTTTCTTTAAATTGACGTGGGTTCACCGAAGAAAATGAAGCCAACAAAAGATACTCAAATTTATGAGGTGTGGGAAATGTAAATGAAAGAACAAAGTGATCTCACTTTATCTGCCCCCCCCCATCAGATTGCTAAATGTTAAAAACAGTGTGCACTGTGGGGATAGAGGAAAGGCTGTTATACATTGCTCATGAGATGTGAGGGGTTAGAACCTTTTGAAAAAAGTCTGGCCACATCTATTAAAAGACATGTACCAGTGAGCCCAATTCTAGAAATCTAGCTCATAGAAATAAAAGCATAATATATATATATATAAAATCTTTTTCCTTATTATTTGCGGTACTCGAGAGCTGGAAACGAATAATACCCAGCGACTGGCAAGTGAATGCGCCCATCAGTGGTGCTGCCCCCGTACCAGGGGCTGCGGCCCAGCCACGGAGTGGAATGAATTCAGTCCATGCTGGCTGACGAGGGTGGGGCGGGGCAGATGATCCCATGAAGTGTGGTGTGAACAGAGGAAGCTGCAGAAAGTGTGCGTGTGATATTGTAAACCAGCCTTAAAAAAGGGAAGACTGATGTATTTGTTAGTTAAGATAGCTACTTGCACTTGAGGGCTGCATTTTTCCTAGAAATATGTGCTTTCCATAGTTTTACATGCAAGGACACACTAGTTTAATATGGGCTGTTGAAGGGTTTGGGGAATCTGGAGAAGGGGATTCAGGGAGGGAGATGAAGGAGATGATCCCTAACGAAAATAGCATCTATAAAATTCCTTTAATGTGATAATTGTGGTTTTACCTAAGTGGGAAGTCACCAACATGTTAATGGTGATTTGATTGATTGAGGTGGTTGGATTCTGGCTAACTGCTATTTTTAAATATTGTATCATTCATCTTCTTTATAAAGAACATAAGTTATTCATATCGGGGGAAAAACTGACATGGAAGGGCTCAGAGACATGCACTGTGCAGAGCCGCTCTCGGTCTGAACGTCCGACCTGCCCATACGTGTGGTCAGCCACTTAGGCCACTTAGGGTTTGGCCAGAAGACAGGTTTCCCTTGCGGGTGATGTCAGTTGGCTAGTTAATTGTGTTCCTACTGATCTGATCACAGAGTCTACTTAATGTTTTTTGGGTTCAATTTGGAAACTTTTCTTTTGTAAATCTTTTAGGCAAAAATAATGTGTTCCTCAATATGCAAATGTGTTGGCTGCAAGAATTTTGAAGAAAGCCCAGAAAGAAAGACCCTGATGCACTTGGCGGACGCGGCCGAAGTCAGGGTGCAGCAGCAAACAGCAGCGAAAACGAAGTTATCTTCTCAGATTTCGGACTTGCTTACTAGGCCCACGCCCGCTTTGAATAGTGGGGGAGGAAAGTAAGTCAGTATTTTCATGTCTTTATAGTATAACATGATTACTTTGGTAAAGTTTCTTCTTTTTGGACTAAATTAAGTTCATATTTTGATTGTTGTACACCTCTTTCGCATTGTCTTTCTACTTCAGTTACTTGTAAAGGAATTTGGAGGTAACAGGAGAACTATGTCAGATATAGTGCACAGTAATGCATTAATTCACTGTACTTAATTTAATTGAATTTGTCCCCACTAAGATGAGGTCATTATGTAATTATGTAATTTGACAAGCCCCTAAGAAAACCAAATTTTATAGCTGTTCCTGGTAGTATTATCACTCATAATTTGGCACATTTTTACCTTCTCTTGCTTTTTCCCAGCCCTTGTAGCACTTTCCCTGTCTTTCTGGAGCACCTTTCCCACCCCGTACTTCACTAGACCACTGAACTCTGGAGTAGGAAGACTCCAGCTATAAAGTGTGGCCGAGTTGAGTTTAAATACCGTCTGCGCCTGTCGTAGTTTGTGAGTTCGACAAGTACTCCCTCTGAGTCTCGGTGTTCTTAATCCTACCCATCATCCTTAGCAGGTGGCTACGAAGAACAAAGCATCTCTAGCCCAGCGTTTGGCAGGGCCTTATGCAGCCGAACTTGCTCATACGGATTTGGAGTAGAGTTTGGTAGCAGTTAAAATTTGAGGAATTATTAAATGCACTGAGCCTTGCCAATGGGATATAGTATTTAAAATGCGTAAGTTGAAGTTGTCTTTAATGCTTATAGAAATGCTTCTTTAGGGGCGCCTGGGTGGCTTAGGTGGTTGAGCGTCTGCCTTCGGCTCGGGTCATGATCTTGGGGTCCCGGAATCGAGCCCCACATCAGGCTCCCAACTCAGCGGAGAGTCTGCTTCTCCCTCTCCCTCTGCCCCTCCCCCTGTCTCTCTCTCTCAAACAAATAAAATCTTAAAAAAAGAGAGATGCTTCTTTTAAAAAAATGTTATTTGTTTGAGAGAGAGAGAGAGAGAGAGAGGGCATGAGTGGGAAGGGCAGAGGGAGAGGGAAAGAGAATTCCAGGCAGACTTGGCTGAGCGCAGAGCCCAACTCAGGGCTTGATCTCACAACCATGAGATCACCTGAGCTGACACCAAGAGTCAGATGCTTAACCGACTGAGCCACCCAGGAGCCCCTAGAAATGCTTCTTTTTGTTCAGAATATTGCAGATTGTAATTCTGAAGAATTCTTGTAACTGGAATATAATCAGCAAATGGTTAGTAACTGAATAGATTAGCAACAGGCAGACACCTCAGTAAGGGTTATAACAAGGGATCCTTTCTGGTCATCTGCTTTCAGTAACCCTTTAGATTATTAAGTCTGAATCTCCGTGTGGAGATTAAAGATATTGCTACACTAAAATATTTACAACTGATTTTCAACCTGGGAAAAATATTATAGAGTGTAAAAGCACAAAATTATACATTATAATTAAAACTAAAAATTGGGGCGCCTGGGTGGCTCAGTGGTTAAAGCCTCTGCCTTCAGCTCAGGTCATGATCTCAGGGTCCTGGGATCGAGTTCCGCATCGGGTTCTCTGCTCAGCGGGGAGCCTGCTTCCTCCTCTCTCTCTGCCTGCCTCTCTGCCTACTTGTGATCTGTCAAATAAATTAAAAAAAAATAAATAAATAAAAAAAACCTAAAAATTAAAAATTTTTTACTGTCATGTTAATACACTGCTGAGTGGCAAAAATTTGAATTTTTTTCCTTCCTCTCACTTTTCTGTGGTTTCCAAATATTATATAATGAGCACTACTATTATAGTGCTATTAATTATACAATATTAACATAGTATTTTCCAATATAAAGTGTTTTGTATTTTACAGCTTTCTCTACAGCTGTACCGCAGCCCAAAGCCTTAGTAACTTCCTCTTGTCGTAGCAGACCCTAATTTCAGACTTCATTCGTTTTGTAGTTTCCTTGTCAGTGTTAGTGGTTACATCCGGCTGCCTGATTTTGTCTCTGAGGGCTTCAAGAATTAGCTACATACAGCAAGCCTCAAGATGGATTGCTCTTAATACCTAATAGTTTAATACTTTATGAAAGAAACTCCATGTATAGAACAGCGTTTGGTTTTCCCATGTTTTGTTTGTTGTGATGGAACAATGTAAAATTTTGGTGTGCTTTCTTGTTTCTAATGAACAATATATATGGGACTATGGACAGTGCTTTATTTTTATTTAAGATTTTATTATTTGACAGAGACACGGCGAGGGAACACAAGCAGGGGGAATGGGAGAAGGAGAACTAGGCTCCCTGCCGAGCAGGGATCCCAGTGCGGGGCTCCATCCCAGGACCCTGGGATCATGACCCGAGCCGACCTGAGCTGAAGGCAGATGCTCAACCGACTGGGCCACCCGGGCGTCCCAGGAGATAATACTTTCAATTCCCACTTTTCTTCATTCAGCAAATATTCATGGAGTGCCTCTATGTGTCAGGCAGTGTTGTAGCCCATGAAGAAATCATACTCAATAAAACAAAGATTGCACTCTAGAAAGTAACATTCATGAATTAGGAGTACGTTTTTATGGAATTATCTGGGGGACACCTGGGTGGCTCAGTCACTAAACGTCTGCTTTCGGCTCAGGTCATGATCCCAGGGTCCTGGGATCAAGTCCCACATCGTCCCACAGCAGGCTCCCAGCTCAGCGGGGAGCCTGCTTCTCCCTCTGTCCGCTGCTCTCCCTGCTTGTGCTCACTCGCTCCTTCTCGCTCTCTCTGATAAATAAATAAAATCTTTTAAAAACAGGTTTTTTTAAAAAGAATTATCTGGTCAACATGTAGAATTAACATCTTTTAGTTACCCAGATAACATTGTCTATGTATATTTTGTTAAAATTATGCTTTCTGAACAGTCTTTAAAAAATAATCTCAATAATACAACCAGGTCTAACTTTTTAAAGCTCTCCAGGATGTGCTTGTGCTCCGTGCAAAAATTATAGTGCTCAGTGTGCCGGTGAATCATGAAGGTGCCAACGGATTCTCACTTGATATAATGTCATTCACTTCAGTTGTGATTCAACACCATCATGTCTCTCTCTCTCACACGTCGTTTCAGGTTGCCGTTCACGTTTGTAACTAAGGAAGTAGCCGAAGCCACGTGTAACTGCCTTCTTGCCCAGGCGGAGCAGGCAGACAAGAAGGGAAAATCAAAGGCAGCAGCCGAACGGATGATACTTGAGGAATTCGGACGGTGTTTGATGAGTGTCATCAACTCTGCAGGGAAAGCAAAAAGTGACACTTGTGCCATGAATTGCTAACTCTTGCACAAAAGACTGATAAGTGGAACTGTACAGAAAATTGAAGGTGCAGGGACACTTGATTTTCTGAAGATAGGTTAACAATTATTGTATTGTTAATTCAGTCCTTGTGAGACCTGAAATTATAATATTGAAAGAGAAGAAATTTTAAATGAGGAAATTAGTACATTTTAAATCTTAGTTAAATCTGTTTATGTCCCTTCTAAATTCAGTTTTTCTTTATTGTATTACATGGATTTTTAATTTGCATGGGTTTCTTAAGAATTAGATGTTCTGTCCTTCTGATTCTATTGACAAAGGACATTTATAAATTACTATAATTTATAACGTTTGGTGTTGTATGACTTTGTTCCAGTAGAAAAAGCCAAACCACCATTGGTATTATCCAGTCATTCTTTGGCACTAGACCCAAGCAGATAGAATGTCCACACAAACAAATTCTTATGAAACATATTCAAATGACATTTTGCGTTTAGAAAAGCTCTCTTTTTAAGAAAAACCAGCTTTTTAGCACAGATTCTGGAATAATATCCTGTTTGTCACTTTGGAAATGTCAGAAGGGGAAGTAATCCATAGGCACACTTTTAAAATAAAAAAGTCTAAAAAAAAACCCCAAAGTGTTAAGGGACAGTAAATAGTTCTTAATAGGCAATGTATTTCTCTGAGGAGTGACTAAGAAGTGCACTAGGGTGTTTCACATTTTCTTTGAAGGAGGTGGTGTGCATTTGAAACGATAAATTGTCAGAGTAATTACTGGGTACTATTAAAAGTGAGAGGTGCATATGAATAGAACTTAATATTATTATGTAGTGATGATAATAGAACCTTACATAATTATCAGGTATAAAATTTGGCTTGGATGGAGAAATGAAGAACATTGAAATTCCCAATAGATGAATTTAGGGAAGGATTTTTCATCTATACAATTCTCTTGATAGACTTTTGAACTAAGAGGTCTCAATCCAATGTATGAGTCTTTTACATGATTTACTGAAAGGGCCTCCTAACAAAACTTTCAAAATTATAGGGGGATTTCTTTTTATAAGGGAAGCTTAATATGGCATTCTTTTTAGCCAGTGATTTGATAAGCCGAAGGTATGAGTGTTTTCTTATTATTACTAAAATAACCTAAATCATTTTCGCTAATTCAAAATTCAAAAGCTTTATGAATTTTAGAGCCAGTAATAGGACTTGGATTTTAATGACAAGAGAAAAACCATGTTGGAATTCAGGCATTTTGCTAGGTACCTTAATCCTCAGTAATTATTAGTATATGATTATTACATTTCCTACAAGGAATCTATAGTTGTATGTATTGTGTATATATGTTCATATGAACACGCAAGATATAGGCAATAGAAATTAAATAATCAAAAAAAAGATTCCGTTATTCATTGAAGTATCTTCCTTTTGAAATCTGGATTTATAAAATTATAGTTCAGTAACTTTAAATGTAGATAGTGCAAACGTTCTTAGCACCTCAATCTAGTATGTTTAATTAAAATTTGTATAAATGTAAATCAGTGTAAGAGGATAAAATATCTAATCAAGTTATTTTTCAAAGATTACAATACCTTTTTGGTCTAAACCTAAACTTTGTTCATTTTGTACATATTCTGTGTTTAATTCTAATTGCACCTTTGTGATGTGTATTTATATACAGTGTGCAGAAAATGTTTGTGAAATTTGGATTACAATTGTAGATTATGTATGACGGCATTGCTTGAGAATGTTTTGCTTGTAAAAACTTGAAGGTGCAATCAAATGCTACTAGTTTTTCTGATTTTCAAGAAGCTATCTAAAGTATTAAGACTTTTCCTTCCTGTGTCGTACTTACTAAGCAACTTTTTGTATTTAGGCATTTGCATCAAATTGCTGAACAAAATTAATATCCACATTAATTCAACAATTTTAAAAGACTATTTGGGGAGGGCTGGGTATATAATTTTTTTTTAGCTCTATTTACATCCCAAAGTAGAAAGATTAAATTTATATTTACTAGAGCTATTCAAAGAATACACTTTTCTATATTGTAAAAACAGGACAGCAAAGTAAATCATACAGAAAATAAACATTTATACTATTCTGTAAAAAAAAGGGTTTTGTTTTCTTTAAAAACACTTTTAACCATGTTACAAGAAACTTTTAAAATCTGATTTTAAGTAAGTTTGACTTCTGAAAGCACACAACTAAAAAATAAGTCTGTCATTTTGCCCAATTATGATTAAGCTAAATTGCTTTGAAATGAATATGGTTTCTCTTTTCCCCCTGCTGCAAAAGGGCAGAAACTTCGTCTACTTTTTCCTTTCTTTTAACGTCTGATGTTTTTATGGTGAGCACCTTCTTAATTTCCTTTTCTCTCAAGAACTAAAAGCAATCTAATTTGTAGGTCTTATCTCTGGCTTCTCTGGGAAACAGAACTTTAAAAGCTGCAGGCAATCAAACCAGCGGAGCAGCAACTGTAGGGGGAGACCACTGCCTTAGCTTCCCTATTCCTTCATAGGGACAACTGACATTTTCTTAGTCTTATGTAAAATGTGAATAAAAATAACTTTAGAAAAGTTTTCCATTTTTATTGGTCTGTAACACAAGTAGCTAAGAAAATAAATACTTGTTATGTAAATGCAGCTTCAAACCAGGACCTCCAGCATCATGTTGCATCCTTTTTCAGCATTTTTTTATGTAGAAATTCCACAGCAGCAATCCAAAGGAGAGGAAGGCTAGAAAGCCTTCACTATTGGAATTATTTTCTCTTATGTCAGTTACTTAGGACTTGGTGTGTGTGTATGTGAGGGTTTCTTTAATGCAGATGTTGTCATTATCTATAGACCACATGTGAGCTCTTTATGACCCAAGTGATTTTATAAAATGAAATGTATAAAGGCCTGTAGGTTTTATGAAAGCATTTAAGGCATGCTTAGTTTTTACTCAAAAGCAGTAAGAAAATAAATGTTCAGAGTAGTATTTACTATAAGGCCACAGACTTCAACTCTGTGATTATATTATCAAATGAAATCTGGCGGTAGATAAAAAGAATGGATCATGACCCAGTTGGGTTTTATCCCAGTAATAAAAGGTTGACTCAACATTAAAAAATAATCAATGTAATTCACTGTATCAACATACAAAAGAAGTAAAACTATATGATCATCTCAGAAGTTGCAGGAAACCTTTTAAATATACTAAAAACTGAATTATATGCTTTAAAAAGGCAAATATTACAGTATGTTAAATTATATTCAACTGTTTTTTTAAAAAAATTAAAAGGTGCAGAAAAATTGACAAAATTCAAGACCCATTTATGATTTAAACACATACACACACTCTTCGGCAAACCAGGAAGAGAAGGGATTATCAACCTGCAAAGACCATCTACCAAGAAGTCTACAGCTAACATCATACGAGTGATGAAGGCTGAAGGTTTCCCCCTCAATGACTGGGAACAAGGCACTCTTAATCAACACTGTGTTGCAGGTCACTGTACAATAAGGTCGAGGGTGGGGGTAGCGGGGTGGGGGGAGAAGGCACAGACTGGAAATGAGTAAGACAGTATCTACTGGTGGATAACATGACTGCCTATATAGGAAAGTCATAGCAATCTTTTTAAAAAAAGGCTACTAGAACTAGTAAGTGAGTTCAAGCAGTCAATATACAAAATTATATTTTTACATAGTAGCAATGAACATTTAGAAACAAATTTTTAGTTACCAATTTACAATAGCACCACAAAACATGAAATGTAACAAATATATACAAGATCTGTAGGTGAAATGTAGAAACATTAATAAACTTAGAGAAGACTTTAAGAAAGATATACCATGTTCGTGGAGTGAAACATTCAATATTAACATCTCATTTCTTCCCAAATTGATCTTTAGTTTCCACAAAACACTCAAAATCCCAGCAGGAATTGTCATAAAAAATCAAGCTGTTTATAAAGTTTATATAGAAAAGTACAATTAGAATAGCCAAACATTTCTGAATAAAGAATAGAGCTTCAAGACTCATAGAAGGCTAATCAGGACACTGTGGTACAGGTGAAGCGTTAGACCTATGGATCAATGGAACAGAACAGAGAACCCAGCAGCAGACCCATGTATATGTGGTCAATTTTTTACAAGGTTGCAAAGGTCATTCAGGAAGAAAGAATAATCTTTTTAACAGTGCTGGGATATCCACATGTAAAAATATGAAACTTATACCACAGACCAAAATTAACTGAAAATGGATCATAACCTAAACGTAAAACCGAAAGCTACAAAATATCTAGAAGAAAACCTAAGAAGAAAAATCTCTGTAGCCTTGGGTTAGGAAAGATTTCTTAGATATGAAACTATGATCCCTCAAAGGAAAAAAAATGATCAATTGGACTTAGCAAAATTAGTGTCTGCTCTTCAAAACACACTGATAAGCCACGGACTGTCAGAAAATTTGCAAAATACAGCAGATAGTATACTTATATCCAGAATATATAATTAACAAAAACAAATCAACCTTCCAAAATATGGGCAAAGGACTTGAACAGACTTTTCACCTAAGATTATGTGGCTGGCAAATAACCCTATGAAAAGACGCTGAGTGCCATCAGCCATGAGGAAAATGGAAATGAATGCCACAGTGAAGTGTTGCTGCGTGCCTATTAAACTGGGTAATTCCAAACAAAACCGGGCACTACCAGATACTGGGGAGAAAGGAGAGCAATTGAAATTTCGTACATTCCTGACCGGAGTGCAGGTAATGTAGTACAGTCATTCCATAAAGGTTCTGGCAGTGCTACAAACCCTCACCACGTTACCCACGTTGTGGATACAGCATGTTTCTAACCATTCATCAACTGGACATCTAGGCTTTTTCACTTTTTAGCTATAATAATGCTATGAAATGTGTGTACAAGTTTGTACATGGACAGGTTTTCATTTCTCTTGGGTATGTGCCTGCTGCTGGGAGATACGGTAACTCTATGTTTAACCTTCTGAAGAATTGCCAAGCTGTTTCCAAAGCATCTGCATTCCCACCAACAGTGTGTGAGGGTTTCAATTTCTCCCCTCTTGTCAACACTTGTTATTATCTGTCTTACAGCTACCCCGGTGGGTGTGAAGTGTTACCTCATTGTGGTTTTCATTTGCGTTTCCCAGCTAGTTTATGGTGTTGGGTATATTTTCATGTGTTTACAGGCCATGTGTAGATCTCCTTCGAAGAATGTCTATTGATATTCTTCACCCATTTTTCAAACTGGGTTATTGGTTCTTCATTATTGAGTTATAGGAGTTCTTGGTATATTCTGGATACAAGTCCTTTATCAGATATACTAGTAAAACTTTTCTCCCATTCTGTTGGTTGTCTCTTTCTTGACGGTGTCCTTTGAAACACAAGTTTTTATTTCTGGTGAAGTCCAATTTACTTTTTGTTATGTTTTTGGTGTTGTATTTAAGAAACTATTGCCTAATCCAAGTACCAAGGATTTACTTGATTTTCTTCATGGAGTTTTATAGTTTTACCCTTTACATATAGGTCTTTGGCCCACGTGGAATTAATACTTCTGCATGTGGACATCCAGTTGTTCCACCACTATTTGTTGAAAAGTAGAAAGGATAAATTTCTGAAGAGAATGTTTGTTTTCTCTGAAGAAAAAAGGACAAAGGTGCTAAGTGGAAAATATAAACTAAATTACCCTAATCAAATATGAATAATTGAAAAAATTCACTGTAAAGCATATCATCTGAAACAAAATATCAGACTTGAAACCCTTTCACTAAGACAAGAGCAAGTAACAGTTAAAGGCAGTGAAGGAAATAATTTTGTCTTCCATGTTTGTCCAATTTATCCAGCACTTAAAGAAATAATGCAAAACACTAATTTATTAAAGTACAATATGTATTAGTAGAGTTATAAAATGCAACAGCAAAGAACAGACACCTACAGATATGAACCTAGTTTTAAGTAAAGTTCAGGACAAAACTTGGATTTATATAAACAATAAATTAAAAGGTGGTGATTTACAAATAAGCTTCTTTTAAATAAGATTATCCGGTGCATCTAAACTCATTCCATCACAAACAAAAACCACAACATCTAGACTTCTCAGCAACAGCTCCTGCATAAAATGTAGTACAATTCTGGTTACAACTCAAAATTTAAGCCTTTGAGGTAGAACAAACAAATATATCAAAATATACAATTTAAGGAGAATTTCAGTTAATAAAACTCAATTTTACCTGGTCATTAATCTTCTGCAAGTTTCATATTAACTATACTTTGTGAATATTCAGTCAATGACAAGAGTAAATGTTTTACACACAGAGATGAATCGTGCTTGTTTCTTTTATTTAAAACACTCCCCGTATGTGAAAGTACATGTACCTAAGTTCAAGTTTAGGTGTGAGAGAATGGAAAAAATTTGTTCTTTGTATATTTTCATCTTGAGATGATTTAAGCTCCTCTAAATTTCTGAAAAAAACTTATTATATAATTAAGACAAATATTTTCATAACCAAATGACCATCTTTTTCTAGTTTATTAGTCGCACGACATACATCTCATTATTGACTCAACACTGAAAGTAAGTTTATTTCAGCCTCCCTGCAAAGACGAGGAGACGTCAGAAGGAGAAGCTGAAATAAGCTTCTTCTCATCCTCTGATGGGCATTGGGGTCTTCCGGTGGTCAAATAAGTATCCACTCTATTTCTCAAAAGTAGTATTTTGAAGTCCAAGGACAATGGATTGTGAAAATGGCCTCACTTGCTTCTTGGACTACATTCCTCAGCTTTGTTGCAGCCCATCTCTCTTTTAGGGTACGTTGGCAAAGAGATTTTGTGGTATTTGAGATTTAAAGTTAACCTAATTTTCAAACCACATCCTAATTTTCATATGTAAGGAAAAATTATATCCAAGATTTTATAGGTATTCTGTCAACATTCCTTCTTTTTTTAAAATTTTTCTGTTAACACTCTTAGCAGCTGTAAACCAAAGCGCTTTTAGGGAAGGTAGTCTATTTATAAGAGTCAATGTTTTAATGACTCTCAGTTGTTGTTATTCTCTCGCTTTAAAATAGATGGAACAGGTTAAAAGTATGTCCGGTCCCATTGCCCAGTCGAGAGTAGTGTATTCAAAGGCAGCGTCTGTCGGCTAGTCCGTCCCGCTGACCTAAAGCTTTCTACGTTCCAAGTAACTGAAATGCTGCCAACCAAAGTACAAGATTTTATAATACGCAAAATTCGAAATTCTTAGTGAGTCAGAATTACAAACTTGTCAACTGTGCAGAATGGTCAATTTATAAAATACAGTAAGTTCAACTACACAAAATGCTGACCAATTATTCTTCACAAAAACCTGGACATATCTTAGGTCCCTCATTTGAACGGATATCCGTCATTACTCAACAAATGCCTGAATTTATTGGTATTAGCGAAACCCGAACATCTGTAATCCTGTAAAGATGACCAGCGTTTCCTTGAGAAAGTTTTCATCTCGGGTCTTTCTGAATGGTGTTTCCAAGGGTACTGCGCTGCATCATTAGCTCTGATCTTTAAGAAACAGACTATGATATCCTTTAGTAACTTTACAAAGTGATTGACGGCGCACACTTCTCCATCGAAGAGATGCTCATCTAAATCTACAAAAAGATAAAGATGCCCGGAAAGCTCACATAAAATTTTCTGCTGCAGAAACAAGTCTCTCTGTTTAGGAAGCAGTTCGCAGACTGCCATCCTTGAGTGGGTTCTCACAATCCGCTCGCAAGTATTTATGACTTGACACAGACTTTCTGAAGGGAGATGCAAACCATTCTTCTTTTTAACACACAACAGTGACCCAATTTTCGCAACTTTGAGATCGGAAGCATACAGGGCACTGATGCAGTCCTCACAAGTTAAAAGAGCAGATAACTTGTTTGCAATATAACCGGCACAACAGGTGAGTTTTCGCCTGTGATCAGACAGATCGAGTAATGCCTCACTGAGACAGCAATCAGACCAGTCTTGGCAAATATCCTCTTTGTGAAAAAGACTCTTTACAACGCTGACACCATACTGACGCTGAACTGTCCACAGGGCCAAGTCTGTCCTTCGAGCAAGTGAAATGTCAAGGATGCTTACTTCACTTAGAAAAACTTCGTCCTGTAATCTGTATCTGGTCTCCAAACTATGGTAAGCCGCCTGGAATGCCATACAGGTAGGGGCAGAACTGGTTACTAACACCTGCCTAAGCATCTTCAAAAATAATTCCAGATGGTCTTGACTGAATTTGTAAGTCAGAAGATAGGGAAAAGGCATGACCTTAGGGAAAACATAATTCTGGTAGAGCCACTTTAAGCTCTCAGCATTAAGTAAAAATCCCAGGAATCCTAGTTTTCGCTTACCTTTAATTATTTGATTGTTGCTAGCATCCGATAACGTCACAAAGATAGTCTTGGCTTCGATTAGCACACGATTAATTTTACTGTAAGTCTCAGGCAGCAGAGGCCCTTTAAGTCCTTTTCCGTAACAGTTCCTACTATTAAAAATGTCAAACAGGTTGTTAATTAAGCGTAAAAAATGGACAGTACCAATACAGTTCTGAAAAGGAGGCAGGCCTAATGACAGCAAGCACTCCAACGCCCCGGCCACGCTCTCACTGAACACCTGGGCAGCACAGTTCATCTTCAGGACGTGGTTTCTCAGATTGGCAAATCTTCCTGGCAGCCCCTCCATGCCGGCTAATTCCTGCTCCCCCAGCGCTGCTAACTCCACAAGGTGCCACCAATGTGCCGTGCCATTAATGAACTGAATGCTCTGCAAGTTCTGAAACGCATTTCGTATTAACCTGAGCAAGTGGCAAGAATCAAAGAAGTATGCGATCTGCTGACTAGAAGATGAAGGGTGCTGGAAGGTACACTTCATGTCATCTCCGTCCATGTGTATCCCCAGCGCTTTTGCCATCTGCACGCTGTGAGCTGTAGCATCAGACGTGACGGCCAGAACCGTGATCCCTATGTCACTCAGTTTGCCAATGGTGAGACGCAGCAGCTGAGCTTGCAAATATCCAGACGCCCTGTTTACAAAAAAATAACCAAGAGGTGTTCTCCAGTGACCACAAATACCCACTGCCATTAACAAAACAGTTTCGGAGGCGAGCGGCGTTTCATCGGCATCAAGTATGCCAAGGCCGAAGTCCATAAACCCTTGCAAATGGTGGCTGCTGGGGTCCCACTGAAGTTGTTGCTTGAGAGAGACGCCTTTTATGGCCAGTGAGCAATACTGATACCGCTGGTCTCCATTCTCTACTCTTTGTTGAAGAAAAGAAAAAACGTTGCTGTTGAAACCTGGACTGGGTTTGCATTTGGATAACCATCTGTAAAACATGAAAAATGAAAAGCGTAAGACTCAAATGAAGAGACAAAAAAAGGAAAAATGCCTTAAATGGCAGTAAAGTAGGGGTGTCTGGCTGGCTCATTCAGTTGAGGATCCAGCTCTTGGCTTCGGTTCAGGTCATAATCTCGCCGTCCTGGATTGGGCCCTACGTTGGGCTCCGTGCTCACTGTGGGGTCTGCTTCAGATCCTCTCTCCCTCACCAATGAATAAATGAAATCTTTATCTTTTTAAAAAAGAGTGTATTTCTTTATTTCAGAGACAGAGAGCACAAGCAGCGGGGAGCGGGAGAGGGAGAAGCAGGCTCCCACTTGAGCAGAGGGCCGAGGCAGGGCTCAATCCCAGGACCCCAGGATCGCGACCTGAGCAGAAGGCAGACACTTCACCGAATAAGCCACCCAGGTGCCCCTAAATAAAATCCTTAAAAAAAACCCAAAACTAAAGTAGCTCAAATCCGTATAGACAAAGCCAACGTAAGCAGCCAATTCTACAGTTACTTCCAACGCGTATTCATAGAATCACCGTAACATAAGGCGACAGGGAAACTCAGAAACAGAGTAGTATTTCAAGATGCAAACATAGCACAAATCCATTTTCACTGTTCATTTACTTTTTAAAAAAAGTATACAAATCAATTACCCAGTTTCTTCTCATGTGTTTGTCCTTTAGACCATAAACCAGTCTTACCTGTAAATTCAATGGAACAAGGAAACTGCTAAGGGTAAGGGAATATTGAGAATATCTAGCACATCTGCCGCATTTTACAGATTAGGAAACGGGGACAGAGGGAGAGCTTAAACCACACGCTGCTGGCTCTGCACCAACGGAAAACCTAGCTTTTCCGAGGTCCTGCTCATGCTTTTCCCACCACTCCTTGCAGCCTCCAAATTATGCCCTCGGGGACCATTAAGGTGCTTGGACCTGTCTGCCCTACACCAGGTACCTACGTTACTGCCTTGGTTCTTCTGTGGTGTCCCTGACCATCCCAGACTCCTGATTACTCTTCCTATCAACGTCAGCCTCTGTCTTCAGAATTCTTTTCACTCATTTTCTTTTTCTAATTATTTGGAGGGTCAGGAAAGGCAACAGCCAAGCTGAATCACTGTCTCAAATAAGACTATGTGGACTCTAGAGACTGGAGTGTTCATCTTCCCTGAGGTTTACTTGAAAAAAAAAAAAAAAGTATTTATTTATTGTACGGAGAGAGAGAGAGCACGCGCGCGAGAGAGCACGCGTGCGAGAGAGCACGCGCGAGAGAGAGCACGCGCATGCACAAGTAGGCAGAGCGACAGGCAGAGAGAGGGGAGAAGCAGGCTCCCCGCTGAGCAGGGAGCCCGATGTGGGGCTCGATCCCAGGACCCTGGGATCATGACCTGAGCCGAAGGCAAACGCTTAACCCACTGAGCCACCCAGGCGCCTCTGAAGTTTACTTTTGTAACTTAATTGACTTTGGGCAGGGGGTTATATTTCTTTCCTTTTTAAAAAGATTTATTTGAGAGAGAGAGAAAGAGAGCATGCACTACCACAGGGACGGGGAGAGGGAGAAGCAGGCTCCCTGCTAAGCAGGGAGCCCGATGTGGGGCTCAATCCCAGGACCCCAGGATCATGACCTGAGCTAAAGATAGACATTTAACTGACAGAGCCACCCAGGGCCTCCCCTACGGTTTCAAGATTTTTATTTATTTAGGTGAGAGAGAGAGAGAGAGAAGGCAGGCTGCTAGCACAAGCAGAGGAAGGGGCAGCGGGAGAGGGAGAAGCAGACTCCCGACTAAGCAGCGAGCCTGAGGTGAGGCTTCATCCCAGGACCTGCGATCGTGAGCTGAGCCAAAGGCAGACGCTTAACTGAGTCACCCAGGGACCCTGGGGCGGGGTGTGTTATATTTCTTACTTTTGGGCTATATTCTAAGCTGCCAAGGTTTCTTCCTGGACAGCCGACCTCTATATGAGACTCTTACATACCTCCCGAAGTATTTCAGGACAGGGCTTTCCAAATATTGTACAGCAACCTAAAAGTTCCATAAATGAAATTTACCCTCACTACATGCCATGCACACATATATATACCATGTGTGTATATAATGCCAACCATGACCCACTAAATTGACTTCAAGATGTACTAGTGGATTTAAAAAACACATTTAGGGTGCCTCGGTGGCTCAGTGGGTTAAGCCGCTGCCTTTGGCTCAGGCTGTGATCCTGGGGTCCTGGGATCGAGTCCCACATCGGGCTCTCTGCTCAGCGGGGAGCCTGCTCCCCCCTCTCTCTGCCTGCCTCTCTGCCTACTTGTGATCTCTGTCAAATAAATTAAAAAAAAAACAAAAAAAATCTAAAGAACACATTTATAGGATGCAAAAAACATACTTTAAGTTGCTTTTTACCTATTTAATAAAAGTATTAATCAGAAAAATTTTAAATATTAATCAATTGCTTATATTTTAAAATAGTAAGATAATGGCAAAACAGGGCAATGCTACAGCCCACTAGTATGGTGAATACCCTTTGCGAATGTGTCTCCAAATACTCACTGTTAAAATTTTTTTTCTTGCATTAGAATTCTCAAATAAACCCCAACGATGCTCACTGTGTTCCATGTGGAATCATTATGTAATGAAACTACTTCATTCCTCTATGTAAAAGTTTTTATTTTAAATAGGCTAGGAAAGCTTATGTTCTTTGAATTTGATTTTTTTTTTTTAAAGATTTTATTTATTTATTTATTTGTCAGAGAGAGAGAGAGAGAGAGAGCGAGCGCCAGCGGGAGAACACAAGCAGGCAGAGCTGCAGGCAGAGAGAGAAGCAGGCTCCCCACGGAGCAAGGAGCCCGATGTGGGACTCGATCCCAGGATCCTGGGATCAATACCTGAGCTGAAGGCAGCGGCTTAACCAACTGAGCCACCCAGGCGTCCCTTGAATTTGATTTTTAAATGGAAATCTAAATGGTATCTTAATGCCCACAGCTACGAGAATGAGGTCTTAAATACCAGGCAAAAAGATATGTGGCCACATATGTTTCTAAAAGTTTTTATAACTGAGAGCGGAAATACCCAAACCGTTTGTAACTCAGAACTATAGAGAAGTGACTGATGTCTGTCTCAAACCTTTCTTCCCCCTCAAAATGAAAAAATTTTTTGATTGTAAAAAAATGACAATTATATTTTTAAGTAAAACAATACTGAAAGTGTAAGAAGTGATAGTCTCTTTAACATTTCAGAGACATTCTTCCAGATTTCTTCACATATATACACTTAGATATAATTTTCAAAATTTATAATGAATCTGGTTTTTTTTTACTTAATAGTAATGTTACAGAAATATTTTTCTGTGTCCCTAACTACCGACCTACCGCATTTTTAAATGTGTACATGGCATATACCACAATATAGTTAAGCCATAACTAATTTAACTAATCTATACAGAAAGACAATTAGGTTGTTTCCATTTTTTAGATAATACAAACAGCACCATACCATGTACGGGGGTGACACATACACATGTAAATGTTTATGTCACTTACGCAACTCCTAGGGGTAGGAGAGAGAGAGAAATTTACTTACACCAGCATTGAAATGAATGCATTCTACTTTTTTCCCCTAAGATTTTATTTATTTATTTGTTTATTTGTTTTTTGACAGACACAGAGAGAGCATGTGAGAGCCCAGGCAGGGGAATAAAGACGGAGTTGCAGAAGCAGAGGGAGAAGGAGGCTCCCCACTAAGCAGGGAGCCCGACGTGGGGCTTCATCCCAGATTCCTGGGATCATGACCGGAGGCAGACGCTCAACCAACTGCGTCCCCCAGGCACCCCTGGATTCAACTTATGCAAGAAATTAAAAACGAATTTCAGACTTCCGGTGCACATAACTGGGTGAATCAATTTTAAATTAATTCACATTCCCCAATTTCCCTTCACAGAAGTATTACCAATAATTTCCATTCTCATCAACATGAGATTTTAAATTAAACAGCAGGTTACTTATGGAGTGATTATGTGGAGTCCCCTGGGTGTTTAAAACTCTGTCTGGAAAAAATACGGCACGGAAGCACCACAATGCTGGGCAGAGCCACGTGTTTTTCAAGACTGTAAGCTCTTCCCATGGTCTTGTTTGCCTCTGAATCCCTCATATCCCCTTCCCTATTAGAGGGAGCTAATTTACTAAACTGCAATGAATACCTAAATAGAAAATTAGAGAAAATCTAAAAGATCATACCATACGTATCACTGTTATAATGAGGGAGGCTGAGGATGTGAAGACATTCTTACAAAAGATATGTGAAAACCAACCTTCAAGACCCAAAAAACTGGAATTACAAGCAGCACAGCTCTGGGAAGGTTCTGGACAAAAAGAATTCAAGAGAGAAATGAAAAAGATCCGGTATCAGTACACAGAGTACTACAGAAGTGACTGATAGTGGCTATGAATCAGAGAAGACACAAGTAGAAATTAGTGAGGGAGGGACCTGTCTGAACCAGAGGTTTCTACAAAATGTAAGTCTGGCTTGATCTGTCATCATCTAATTGTTTGCCATATAACTATTTGTCCATCCTAACAGAGGGGAAAAACAAGTATTCACATTCTCTCCTTTCTCCCTGAACTTGGTATGTCTCCTTCCCCGACTCTCAGCTATTATCTCTTTAAGAAGGCTCCACGCCCAGCGCAGAGCCCAATCTGGAGCTTGAACTCACCACTCCCGAGATCAAGATGTGAGCAGAGATCGCCGCTCAGCTATGATCTCCGTGTCACTGAGAAAACAGAAGCAATCCAATAAAAACTCCTTTTCCTACCATCAATCTGTTAACCTACTGAATCTCTGCCTTCCTTCCTGTTTAAATGAATGGTCCCTGCTCCTAATTAAGGCCAGACATCTCTCCACAATGCTGTCAATGTCATCCCTCGCAAGTATCCTTTCCCTTGTGCATCACCAATTTTCTTCCCTACTAGATCACTCCCTTGAGCATGCAAGCAGGATGGAACAACTGCTCTCTTACCAGACGCCCTCCCCCCACCTATGTTCCCTTCTACCCACAGACCCATATCTCTGCTCCTTACACAGCACAACTCCTTGAGAATCCATAATCATGGTCTCTCTTTCTTAGGCTTGATCAACAAAAATAAATGCCCAACAGCTGGAGAATGCCCAGGGGCAGGTAGGGTGCAACTACCGGAAGCGATGCTGTTGTTAAACACCCTAACTGTGTAAAAAACTAATAAATCTGTAAGTTGTTTTTTTTTTTAAGGATTTTATTTGACAGAGAGATCACAAGTGGGCAGAGAGGCAGGCAGAGGAAGGGAGAAGCAGGCTCCCCACTGAGCAGAGAGCCCGACACTGGGCTTGATCGCAGGACCCTGAGATCATGACCTGAGCCGAAGGCAGAGGCTCAACCCACTGAGCCACCCAGGCACCCAAAAACTAATAAATCTAAGCACAGAAAAAAGTCTGGAAGAAAATTACCTAAATGTTAATAGTAATTGTTTACATATAGCGTAGAAGAAGAATTAATGAATTTCCCTTCTTTTTCTCTCATTTCTAAATTTTTATTAGTATTATGTTACTAGTGTGTGGAGGACAATTACTTAAAAAGAGCATATAATATACAACACGATGACTAGAGTTAATAATGCCATATTGTAGATTTGAAAGTTGCTAAGAGAATAGGTCCTGAAAGTTCTCATGACAAGAAAAAAGCATCTGAGCTGTGTGTGTGATGAATGCTAACTGGACTTAGTGCAGTTAGTGTACGTACTTAGTGTACGTCTCTGCTGTACGGACAGATACCAACTACTCGTTACACACCCCAAACCGGTACAGTGTTCTATGTGAATTACACATCTCTCAAGCTTCTCGAGCTGAGAGCCCCTCCGGGTCTGATCTAAAGCTGCAGCAGTAAGAAACCGGGAGGCAGCTTCCCCCACCGAGGGCGGAGGGCATTCCCGCAGGCCTCTAGAGCCGCACCCGCTGAATTAGACGGAATTAAATGGAGTGCTGTTCTGGACCATCTGCTCCCGACCTCTACTGGAAATGCTAAGTGACCATTCAGGCATTCCTTCTTTCCACCCTACTCATCAAGGGTCATTTCTCTCCAGTTACACTCTGCCGCTGCGCGCCAGGGCCCGGCAGGCTCGCGGTCCGGGGCAGGGTCACAGAATCAGACAAGACCTCACGCTGCTGCAGCTCCCGGTCCAGGGAGGAAGACCGTGGTTTAAGAACCGATTCCGTTCCGTATCACACGTGAGAGGACTACTTCGTCCAGGCCAGGCTTCTGAATGGATGTGTATCTAATTTGAGTCTGAAGACTGAGGAGCATCACTAGGACCAGCAGACAGAGAATGGGCATTTCAGGCACGGGGAACAGTAAGGCCCGAGGCAAAAAGCAGCAAGGAAGCCTTCCCACGGCAGCAGGGAATGGCAGAAGGCGGGGAGCGAGCAAGAGCTGAGCCTCGGAGCCCAGCAGGGGCCATCCTGCGGGAACTCCCGTAAACCACGGGAAGGAGCTGGCCTATAGGTTGTGGGTAACGGGGAGGCTTATGATCAGTAAAGTGACTATTAGCTGTTGAACGGTGTCCCTCAAAAAAAGATACACTGGAGTCTTAATCCCCAATACCTCAGAATGTGACCTTATTTGGACATATGGTCTTTACAGAGGTAATCGAGTTAAAATGAGGTCATTAAAGTGAATCCTAATCCTATGTGACTGGCCCTCATAACGGGCACAGAAACACACATACGTAATGGAAGATGATGTAAGGAGACACAGGGGAAAAGTCCACCATCTACAAGTCAAGAAGAGAGGCATGACACAGACCCTTCTCCCTTACAACCGTCAGAAGGAACTAACCCTGATGACACCTTGATTTTGGACTTCTAGTCTCTGTAACTGTGAGACAGTAAATTTGTTATTTTTAAGCCACATGCATAGATACATACATAGGCATCCGTAAAACCAGTGATAAAAAAAAGTAGTAAAAATTGAGTATAACTTTTATTATAAAAGTAGCTTTTACAGGTACTTTATAAGGTATTACAAAGTAAAGCAACTGGGTTATTTCTTATATAACACAGTGCTGTAACACTAAGAGTTATAAATAAATCTATGTATTCTGACCACAAATCCTACAGAAGTATTTACCAAAATCTCCTCCTGGGAAGACCTGTCCTGAGGATCAACTGCGGTGCTTACAAAAATGCAGGCTTCTGTGCTTGGCCTCAGACCAATGGTGTCAATCTAGAATTGTTCTAGATTTCCCAGGATAGCCTGATATTAAAACTACGGAAATGTTTTAGAAATTCCCAAACTACTAGAACATACTAGAAACCAATTTTTTTTTTTTAATCACTAAGAGTGTCTCTGCCATCTGGAGGATGCAAAAAATTGTCAGACTACATTCCTTCATCTTTTTGGTGAAAATACTGTGCTATGTTAATATGCAAATACCACCTAAAAATTTCTAAAAAACAGAAAATGGACTAATAAATGAGAGTATGTGTATGAATAGCCTTAACACATAAAATGCAATAAAATAATAAAATACTCATTTTCTTTAACATCTAAAAAGTAATTCACTTACGTCCTGAGGATGGAAGAATGAGGCAGCTTGAGAATCTTTCTTACATAATCATAGACTTTGCTACTGCACAAGTAGAGTGTACATGCAAACTGTTTCATTTCTGTGGAGTACTCAGCTGTTTCTCTCCAGTTATACAACTCCCACTTAAAATCTGTCAAAATAAATTTATTTATTCTTTGTGATGAAGAGTGTGTACAGTAAAATTCTCAGGTATAGGTCACAGCATTGGGGTATAAATGCAGTGGGCATCTGAACCCAAACCCAAACCCAAACCCAATCACAGTTTCACTGAGTTTGTTCAAAGGCTAACATCCAATCTGAGGACCCCCTGACCAATTCCTCCTGTTCATCTTGGATCATTTCACTCAAAAGAGGGAAGAAAACAGTTTCCACTTAAGTCACTGTTTTACTATTCACTGGCAGCCTAAGTGGGGAATTTTAGGGGAACAGGGAAGAGAAGGAAATAACCGGATAAAACTATGTCTCTGGATTATGAGTACTTTTATTTGCTTTATTTTTTTCCCTGGTTACCATTTATCTGAGGTGAAAATGAGACACAAGAAACACTTTTGGGGAGAGGATGCTATTCGGATTGAACAGACAATCTTGCCTACCTTGAGAAAAAAAAAATATCCTTTTCCTGGTGGGGATTCCTGTCTACTACCTCCGCTCCCAACCAGAACACACAAACTACTCTCCTCCTCTGGCGATACCTACTCTCTTCTAGAAACAAGACATACTTTTTTTTTTACTAGAACCTAAATCCAAAATCTCTGCTGCTTTCATCAAAGAGTAAGTTGCCAATACTTATTTTGTCCCTCTTCAAATACCTGGTTCACAAAGAAGAGGAGGCAGTCTTTCCAATGGACGTATCTACCTTCTATAGAATATCTCAGAAAATAGTATGGAGACTCACAGAATTTTCAAGCTCAAAGGGAATTGGCAAAGTAATCTGGTTCGACTCCATGGCAAAAACACTTTAGTGATAAATTATGTAGCAGTTAAAATTGCTCACAAAGAATTCACTGTAAAGCCAGTGCTTTATAAAAAACGAACAGTACAGTATATGGTATCAACCGTATGATCTCACCTCTGGGTAGCACGATTATGTGTAACTTTCATCATTTATTTATTTCTTTGCTTTTCTTATAATAAACACATGACTTTTAAAGCTGGAAATATATGAAAAGATTTTGGCAATTACTTTTCCTTCTCTTTGCTTACCCTGAGACTTCATGTTTCAGCAAAAAGCACATTTTGATGGGCAGGAGCAAAGGAAGTACTTAATAGTAATTTGGAAAAGGGGACCATACCTGAAAACTGTGCTCGTAGCAGACACTCTGTCTCTTCAGAAAGTAGTTTCTCGTCTACGAGAGCATCGATCAGTCGCAAGCCCTTTCTCTTCTTGATCATCCTGTAGTTTTTCACAGAGACCAGTCTTTTTTTGGACACTTGGAGCATCTGTTGCACCTCAGCCAGCTTCTCTGCGCCTATCGTCAGAGGCCTCTTTAAACTGTAGTTATGGTCCTCGGTGGCAACCTCTTGCGAATTATCGGGAAGTGGCTGTTTTAGGATTTTCTGTCTTGCTTTGCCTTTAAGGTGTACACCCTGAAGAACCTGCATTAGAAACATCCAATTCAGGTTATTCTTGAAACTATTACACAGAAGACTGTCTGTAAAATTACCACTAAATGCAAAGCACTCACCTGGTTGCTGTGGAGAGTTAATTATGAAAGAAAAAGGGTTTTTTCGTTTTTTCTCACCTATATAGAAATTGTGTACCTGATGCCAAAAGTTAATAGGACTCTGAAAGTGTCTGAAATGGTTAAGGTAACAACAGAAAGGTGGTAATTTGGGAAGGCTTCATGGAAATGAGTAGTTTTTTAAAGGAGCAATACATGATTTAACAAAGATAGGAAAGTTATTTGTGCAAAAAGGAAGGCATAGTGGACGTGGAAATTAAGACTGATCTGGGTTTGAATCCTAGATCCCTCATTTATTAGCGGTCACTAAACCTCTACAACCCCTCATCTCCTCACCCGTACAATGTGAATAATAACAAGAGTTGTCCTGAGGATAAAATAAGATAATTTATGTAAATCTCCTGGCACAATGGCCTGGACTATTGTAGGTCACAACAGTAACTACTCCTGATATTACATGAAAGCAAGTCAATCTATCACATACGCAGTAGCTTTAGAATTCAGAGCAGTTAAAAATGCACAATTAAAAGGAAGCTCTTAGGGGCGCCTGGGTGGCTCAGTGGGTTGAGCCTTGCCTTCGGCTCAGGTCATGATCCCAGGGCCCTGGGATTGAGCCCCGCATCAGGCTCTCTGCTCAGCGGGGAGTCTGCTCCCCGCCCCGCCTGCCTCTCTGCCTACTTGTGATCTCTGTCAAATAAATGAATAATATCTTTAATTAATAAATAAATAAGTAAATAAATAAATAAATAAATGGAAGCTCTTAGAGCTTAGGAGTCTGGGTTTGACACCAACCGCATTCTTCTGAATGGAGGAACGAGAAAACAATACCAAAAGGAGACTCCAGTAGATAAGAGGAGGGAAGGGCAGCATCAGGACGGAATGGGTAGATGAGTACCGCCTGCTGTGCAGACAGTGAGGAGCCATTTGGTACAAGCAGAAACGAAAGAAACATAAGAATGCAACACCAACACGAGTGATATACCTCTCTATGTCAATGCTAATAATTAGGTACATTTTTGGTCAAGTTCAGTAACATTACTGGGAGGGACCAGAAAAAGCACAATTTCTAAGTATTCTGGAAACTGTCTCACACTTAAACAAAAGCCTGAATTCAAAGGGATCTACTAGGTGATTCTCGTGATCAGTTTAGTAATCTTCACGTGTGTCTTGACAACAATTTGTAATGATATACCTAATTAAAAAAAAATTCCAAAATTACATATAGATTTTTTTTTTAAAAACCCCAAACGAGTTTTCTAAGCATTTAAAATCTATTATTGGATTTATTTTAAGACTTAGGATTTTTTTAAATCTCTGTAAATTCAGCTGTAATATGAGGTACCTCGGCTCTACAGAATTTAGTTTTTTTACACCTAGATTTAAGTACCTTGTATAGAGAAACAGAAGGCACAGCTCCTTTTTTCAGCTTTCTTCTTATGCCATATGACTCAAAGTCACTTTCTTGAAAATGTTTGGAACATAGAATAGCACCTGGTCCTGGGATCCAAATCTTTTTGCTTCTGGGGTCCACACGATTAACAGCCCTGATCCATTTTGAGCGCTGTATGGTATCGGTTGGAAATCTACAGCAATCATATTAAAGTTCCATTAACATGAAAGTATTATAGTAATACTACAGTAGTATTTATTGCATAAACCCACTTATTATTTAACTGCTTTACATAAACATCAAGTCCAGTTAAAGTTTAACTTACTCAATCCGATTTCATTTAGTTCTTTGATTTTTTTGATTCCAAGACTTCAATATCTAAGTGATCTCATTTGCTTCAATTTGTATGAGGGAAATTCTCATATTAAAGGCTCGATCACATTTTGTCTTCGCTGCCTACACTTAACAGAATCTGCTCAAATTTAGTGTGTGTGTCTTTAAAAATGTCCACAAATTCTTTGCTTCTCCTCCTTTCAAGGGATGGAGGCTAATTCCCTTCCCCTTGAGTGTGGGCTAGAGGTAGCGATTTGCTTCTAAGAAACAAAAAAAGCAGGAATGACAATGGGCTAAGTTAGACTAGATAATAAAGACTAGATAATAAAGATAATAAAGACTAGATAATAAAAGGCACTTGTTCCCTCTGTTGAATGATTTTTCTCTGGAGGGAACTTCTCTGCCCTGTCAAATGCAGTCCTATAGAGATACAGGTCTACTGGGAAAAAAACAGGCTTCCAGACAAAAGCCATGGTCAGTGAGTCTTTCTGAAAGCTCACCCTTCAGAAGATTCTAGTATTGGCTAACATTTTATGGCAACCTTATGAGATACCCTGCAACACTGAGTTAATCCACTCCTGAATTCCTGCCCTTGGAATTTACAGGAGATCATTTTTCCACGTTGCACTTAAAAAAAATCTGTTACTGAGCAGTAGAAAACAAGTCCACTTCCCATAATCCATTTTCCCTTTTTCTTTCAAAAGGCACCACTTTTTCCTAGCCTTGAATATAAAAACTACCTTGTATTTCTCTATTTTTTAAGCCCAAATTACTATGTTTAGAAATTGCGAGAAAAAAATTATAATGATATAATGAAAATCACAAAACTTCTCTTTCTGCACCCTCTGCCTTGATTGGTCCTAGGGATAGATCCAGGGGGAACTGTGTGATTTTTGTATCTTTTAGCTTAGATTTTAAAGCATGTACTTCTTACAAACTGAGACTAGTGAAAATTTTAAGTTCCTCAGCTCAGGGCTAGGGAAATAATACAGCAGTATGGTAACAGAATTCTGAGATATTCTCTCTCATCACATGAGAAAGAACACTGAGGTGGAAAACCTGTATTTAAGCCTCAATGACCTTTTACCAGCCATGTGGAATCCAATACATCTCTCAATCTTTGAGCCCCTCACAGGGTTGTTGTAAGGGTGCACGATGCAACAAATGCACTCAAAAGCCTTTGTAAATGGTAAAGTACGACCCAGAGTTTGTTCTTTCTTAGGAACAACAATTCCACTTTCAGGACTTTCACTGCATTATTCCAGGAAGATGATGCTACTTGATCGAAACACAGGTCTTTTTCTAATAAAGGCGAGGCAAACCTATCTCTTTTCACTGAGTTCCTTTCTTAACTAATGGCACATGTTTGTGAGGCAGCTTTCCCCCAGACTGGGTGGTAGTCTCTAACCACACAAAGGACAGTAAAAAGGTGGCTAGTCCACCAAGTCCTATTACTAGCCTATCCTCCAACACAGCTTCCCAACTGGCATGCCTGCTGACCACCGCCAGCAATCCCCTTAGCCCACAGAATGGCCTGGGCCATCTGGAGCCCCTGAAGCAGGTGTAACAATCCAGTCCCAAACAGCTTTGTTGGCTTGCCCCAAAGTATTAAACAAAATGAAAGGGTTGGGAAAATACTGTAGTCTAACCAGCATGACTAATTTGAATTCTGAATAAAATTAAATTGGTAATAATGATTAATAATATGTTTAAAGCATTCACCTTGTGCCATAAACGTGTGTGTGTGATTCAAGTTTTTTTAATTTAAGTCACCTCCACATCCAATGTGGGGCTCAAATTCACGACCCAAGATCAAGAGCTGCTCATGCTTCCACCTGGGCCAGCCGGGCACCCAGATGTGTCTGTTTTGAAAATTTAGACTCAGTCTTACAACAATTCTGCACAACAGGTTTATATCCTTTCCCAGAAGATGAAACCAAGACCAGACCTAAGTATAGCTACCATAAATAGTAGCTAAATTTGGAATTCACATCTCCCTATTCTAAAGCCACCTCTGGCAAAAGAAAAATCCCCAACCAATCATCATCTCATAAATACAAACATGGGGGCGCCTGGGTGGTTCAGTGGGTTAAAGCCTCTGCCTTCGGCTCGGGTCATGATCCCAGGGTCCTGGAATCGAGCCCCGCATCAGGCTCTCTGCTCGGCAGGGCGCCTGCTTCCTCCTCTCTCTCTGCCTGCCTCTCCGCCTACTTGTGATCTCTGTCTGGCAAATAAATAAATAAAAATCATTAAAAATAAATAAATACAATCATGAATTGTTTTCTACTAACCCAGAATCTGTTTTCTCTCTCCTGTTGACTAGGCTTTTTTTCACACTACCAGCAGAAATTTACCTTTGGCTCCCTGCATATATTTTCCAGAAAAGTGACTAACAAAATCCTTTCTACAGTGGCTGCCTCTAAGGAGAGAGAGAAGGGATTCAGGGGTAAAGCTTTAACTATACCTGTTAACTTAATTCTCTTTTAAGAGGATAACAAAATGAAACAAACCAAAACCTGAAACAAGGCAAACTGTTAATGTCTGCTTAATTCTAGCAGTGGGTGCACCGATGTTTGTTATGTATTATTCTTTGCCTGCTAGTATGTTTGAAATGTCTCACAATTAAACGTTTAAAAATTCATTACAACAATTCAAGTAAAATCGCTTTCAAATTATCATACATACATTTCTGTGGTTATGAAATAAATTGTTTAATTTCTTTATACCAACAAGAGAATGAATCAAAGTGTCACTCCTTTAAACTTGCCAGTCCTACCTCATATTTAAACATTTACACGTCTAAGTACCAGTATTCTCATAACAAGTTTCCACACCTTTAGTCACTTTGATTCATGCTTTTCAGACACAGCCCCTTGCCTGTGTCCTTGCAACATCTTTCACAACTCTTGGTAATGGCTCTGGGGACGCTGGGGAAGGCTTCAGAAGAGAGAATATTGGAGCAAGAACTGAAGTGTCGATAGGAGTTTGCCGTGCAGACAGTGGCCACTCCATGCAGATGCAACACCACAGAGATATAAAATAACTACTTGCATCTTACTGGTTCATAAAGCATTGAAAAATAAGTTAATTTGGAGATGAAGAGGGTTAAAGGAGAGTACAGAGGTAGCTGGTACTGCTTACAGATGGGCTGGAGGGATGGCTAGAGGCCAGATCATAAAAGATCTTGTATGCTGCAGTAAGTCTGGGATTCATCCTTCAGGTTAGAGGCCTCCCCAGGAGAATGAACTCATTTACTGAGATTTGAAGAAAATATTGGAATTTATTTTCACAATTTTTTTGCCCCATCCTTTAATTTTTGTTTCATAATATACAGGAATACATCATGTACATATCAGGGGCATGTACTCGAGGTTCATTTTGGGGAGGGCTCCATGATCAAGAACCTTGAAGATGGTATCTTTGGGCAATGGCAAGTTGACAAACTCTTTCCTTCCCATGTTACCTATTTGCTAAACCCTTACTTCTCATCTATACTATCTTGTTGCCAAGCCTAATGCCACAGCATTGTAACTCCTCTCCTGTTCTTTCCCCTGCCTTCCTTACACCGTCGTAGGTATAGGAAGGCAAAGATGACTCACTCCCATCACACGTGTTTCACCCAGCACACATACCGGGACGGAAATACGGAGGGGATGTAATTCGGGTTTGGAAGAGAGGCAGAGGAGGAAAGGCTTCCCAGAGGAGCTTGGACTCTTTTAAGGCACTGAAAAGCCCAAAGTAAAACCCTTCTGGGAACAAGCACAGAACTTGCATTTTTAGAAAAATCACTTCCGGGAATCAGGAAAAAGCAATGAATGGGCAAGAAGTCATCCGGGAAGAATCAGAGCAGACTACTGTAATAATTACATCACTTTCTTTGACCTTTCTTTGGTCCTCAATATATAAAATAAAAGCAATAAATGAACTCTTCCTCATCTAAAGAACCCAAGAAAGCACAGGAAAATCAGGCTGCAAACAATTAGGGAAATAAGGAGGTACGGAGGGTCAGAGTGTCCACAAAGCCAATGGAGAGGAGAGCGTCACCGAGTAGCTGATACGACTAAAAGTTAAACGCGTCAGGAGGAGGATTTCCCAGCGCTCACTGGGATCGGGCAGTGCTGGCGACGCCGTCGGTGCATCAGAGCAGCCGTGACACATGCCTGGCTACAGCAGGTCGGAAAGTCGACAGCACTTAGGGGCACAGGGGACGCTCCTGCTCTGAGGAGTCCGGTCACCGGGTGAGGGAGTGGCAGGGGTGCGGCCGCGCACGCAGGTGTCCGCGCGAACCGAGCGCCGCGATGAGCAGAGGGAGCACGACAGAGAGACCAGAACCACCGACGGGGACGGCGGCACCAGCTCAGCCGGAGGGCTCAGCCTTACTTAACCAACCAGTGAGTACACGACCTACCGCGCGCAGCCGAAACTCTCACACCTTCTTTTTCAACGTCTTCCAGCTACTTCTCCTCTCACACCCGCGCGCCCTCCCCTCACGTCTTCCCGCGCGGCTCCCAGCGCAGCGCTAACGCCCGCCCCCGGGGACGCACGAGGTCCGGCTCCAGCGCTCCCCGCTCTCCTCCCGAAGCCCCCGCCGGCCCCCATCGCCTCGGCGGACCCGGCGCACTTCAGTCCGCGAGGGCCGGTGGCGCGCGCCCGCGTCCATGCATCCACGCGCGCACGGCCCCCGACGGACGACCGCGGTCGGAAACGCGGCCCTGCTCCGAAGCCGAAGCCAGCTTCCCCACCACGCCGGCGGCAGCCCCTCGGCCGGGCCCGCAGGGCGCAGCCAACACGCCGAGTGCGCGGCAGGGACGCGCGGCGCCGGCGACAACTCGAGCCCACCCGGCTCCCGAGCGAGCTGCACGGCCGCGGGCTCGGACACCTCCGACAGCTCCCCACACGCCCTCCCTTCGCGCCTCACACAGAGCAGTGAACGCGACCGCAGGGAGCGCGGCTCCGCCCCAACAAGCCCCGCCAGAAGCCCTGCGGCAAGCGGCAGGCAACGGGGTGCGGGGCAGGAAGCACCCGAGCTCTCCAACTTCCCCATTCCTGTCCCCCACGCTACGCGCGTCGCATCGTGTCACGTCACGTCAACGGCGCGGCGCGGCGCACGCCCGGCCCCGCCCCACCCTGGCCCGCTGCCCGCCAGGCCGTGCCGGGAGTTAGACAGCCGGAGGCTGTTCTCACGCACTGGTGGAAGGAGAGGCCGCGCTCCCGGCTCAGCACGGTGTCCCGGGTGCTGCAGCCCACTGCCGAGCAGCTTCGGGTCATCTTGCTACGTGGGGCTCCACTTTGGGTGCTCCCGCGACCGCATTAATCGCGACAGTTTTGGCTCCGCCCGCGGACTCGGCGGCTACGACCTTTATTTGTCGGAAAAGGCGGGCTCTTACGGCGCAAAACTCCTACCCTTCCTCTTCGGCGGCGCTGCGCTGGGCGCCGTGACCAATCACAAGCCACGTCGTGCCGCCACAGCCAATCGGAAAAGCCGGGCATTAAGACGAGCCTTTGACGGCCCCTCCCTCTCGGCTTGAGGGCGCTTCGTGGGTTTGGTGTTTGTGGCCTCGTTTTCGTCCTGTGTCAGCTCCGGAGGTTACATCCGATGCCATCGGGTTCTTGTGAGGCCGAGCGTGAAAATGCGGAGCGAAGAGGCAAGGGCGAAACCGAGGCGAATCCAGGGGCACGCGGATAGGGCCCGGGCGCGAACGCAGAAGCGCCCGGAGGGAGAGGGGGGAGAAGCGCAGCGCCCTGGAGATGCGGAGACGGAATCGGGCCCCCACGTCAGCGACCCCCGAGAGGCGGAGCGTCTCCCTGCGATCCGTTAGGTAGTGGCTTGATGTGGAGGTAGTGGAGGAGCTGCGGGTGTGCCTGGCCCGAGATCGGGGACCCGGAGGAGCTCGAATGACAGTGCGGTGGGGACACGTCGGCTTCACTTCAACGACCCCTTCTCCGGAGACCCTTCGCCCCTGTGGGGGGTGACGGAAGCCGGGTAAGGCCCTTGGGGCCTGGTGTGGTGGGGACTCGGGAGGGCAGGAGGGAGGGGACCGTGAACCGGCGGCTGGGATGGGGGGGTACCGCGGATGGCTCGAGGGGCGCGAAGGCCTTGGAGCGAGGTCTCGTGCGTCGTGGGGAGGGTGTGAGGCTGCGGTGCTCACCCCAGACCCGAAGTGGGGCGTCGTTCACGTCGGGTCCGAGGGCTGAGCCTACTGGGTGCCTTCTTCCTGCTGAACGTTGCAGTCCCGTTAGGGAAACAGAAATGTTTGTGCTTTTTATTCAGTTTATTTTCATTTCCTTCTGCAGCAGGCGAGAGTGATTGCAAACTTCCAGGCCAGATTGCTTTTTCCCCCCTTTTTCTTTGCTTAGTCCAGGTTACAGCCAAAAAGGTATTACTCGCATCTGCTTTTCCATTACAACATTCTCCTATCTTGTTTGAGCGAAATGAACAGCTTTTGTATATATATCTTTTGAAGTCACGTGGCCTAAGGATAGTTCTGAATTTGGGGAAAATTGATCCAAATCCAAATTGTGCAAAGGGTAGGACCTGGATTTAATTCACCTTCAGTTTGTTAGACTATTAGGAATTTTTCTAGTACTCAACCAATTAAGACCCCAAATAAGGCTAAGTAGAGATAAATAACAATTTTCTATTATCTTTTTTTTTTTTTAAGATTTTATTTACTTATTTGATAGATCACAAGTAGACCTGGGTTGGGGGGGGGCCTCGATCCCAGGACCCTGAGACAATGACTTGAGCCAAAGGCAGAGGCTTTAACACTGAGCCACCCAGGGGCCCCAGTTTTCTTCTTAAGGAAAAAAATTTTGCCTCCGTTTTTTGGGTAACCTTTTTACTGAGATAAACCTCATGTACCATACAATTAACCTTGTAATTAACCATTAACAATTGTAAAATGTGTACAATTCAGTACAGTTTAGTATATTCATGAGTTGAGCAACCATCACCACGGTCAGTTTTAGAACATTTTTATAACCACCCTCCTTCCCCAAAAAAGAAAACCCGTTCTCATTAACATTCACTTCCTCTGTCTCCCCTACCCTCAGTTATTGGAAACCACTGATTTTTTTGGTATAGATTTGCCTATACTGCAGATGTCCTATGAATGGAATCTGAAACTTAATATATGGTCTTCTGTGAGTGATTTCCTTTCACTTAGATTGTGTGTGTGTGTGTGTGTGTGTGTGTGTGTGTTTAAAGATATTACTCATTTATTTGACAGAGATCCCAAGTAGGCAGAGAGGCAGGCAGGGCGGGGGGGGGGGGGGGGGGGGGGCGCAGGCTCCCTGCTGAGCAGAGAGCTGGGATGCGGGGCTCCATCCCAGGATCCCGAGATCATGACCTGAGCTGAAGGCAGAGGCTCAACCCACTGAGCCCTCCAGGTGCCTCTTGCTTAGGATGTTTTTAAGGTGCATCCATGTTGAACAGTACTTCGTTTTTTTTTTTAATTGCCAAAAGATGTTCCAGTGTATGGATATACTGCTGTGATTGTATTTATCCATTCATCACTTAAACACCTGGGTGGTTTCCGTTGTGGTAGTTGTTAGGATAATTCTGCTGTGAACATTAGTGTACAAGTTGGTGTTGGGACATGTCTTCATGCTGAGTATATATCTCAGGGTGGAATTGCTGGGTCATATGCTGACTTATGTTTTAACTCTTGGGGAAATGCCAAACTTTTTCCAAAGTGGCTGGACTATTTTACATTCCCACTAGCAGTGGATGAGGGTTCCATTTCCTCCATGTTCTTGTGAGTGTGAAGTGGTACTTCATTGTGGTAGTTGCCCAATTTTTAAGGACTTGGGGTTTGTAGGGAACCTGCTAGAGGATGCTCCTTGAGTGTAGAAACAACGTCTAAGGTGAATTTGTCTTTATAGTCTCTGACACGCAAATAGATAATGTATGTTTTTTCTGTAACATCATATATGTTCGTGAAAAATACCTCCTGTTCAGAAAAATTGTGCATCTGAAAGGAGCCATACTTACAGGGAAAAAAGAAGATTAGCATTGACTACTCAAAATCTGTGCAATTTGATAATCTCTGAAATAGTGATCAGTACCTGGGGAAGTGCTCCTGTGCCCTCCTCCCGTCCCCTCAAATGTAATTTAAGTGGAGACTGCTGTAGGGTATATTAGAACAGAAGAACGAGCCTGGTGGATGCTAGACGTTGCAGAAAGGAAGTGGAGCTCTGGGTTACAGTGGGCTGCTGAATGGTATAACCTGTTGGGCGCCGGAGGGCAGGTGGAGGCTCTCATTTTTTACTAATTTAGAGTTGAAAGTACCCCTGCTGCCAGTTCAGCATCACAGTCTGGAAGAAGAGAGGGCTTTGCTTTCTGCTTAATTGGATTTCAGATGTTGTGGCCGTTCTAGGAAAGATAAAACTGTGACACTCATGTTATTCTGAAGGCATTCTTGTAATTATTCATTACAAACGAGTTACTGAAAACTATAGTGCTGCAAAACAGATTTACTTTAATGGTATAGACTGATTAAAAATTCACTTTATGAGAACCATGTGGGGTCACTGCCCTTGGTATTCTTAGTGTACTTCTTCTGGATAGGGAAATGTGCAGTCCTTCGTAAATGCGTATTTCTTCTTGAGTTGTATTTATGTTCTTTATATTTAGTTGTAACTTTTACATTTTTGTTGCTGTTTTGCTGGTGACATTGAGGTTCTCGGTTTGATCATTTTATTATCTTTGCTTCTTTCAATAACTGCATATCCAGTGATTAAACCTTTTCACTGCTGTTCACATAATGAACTGTTGTGATTATTGGATATGTAAATGAGGATATGTAAGCTGTTTTAAAGATGTTACTGCAAAAGGCATTGACCATTTATGCAACGTAATTTAAAAGAAAATACTTCTTTTCAGGAATTAACATTCTTGGAGATGTTGGAAAAAGATTCCTGGGCCTTCCAAGATTACTACTCCACATATACAGGGGAGGTAGCATATCGGTATGTATCTTTGTTTTATTTATTTGTTTATTAAGATTTTATTTTTTTATTTAACAGAGACATAATGAGAGAGGGAATACAAGCAGGGGGAGTGGGAGAGGGAGAAGCAGGCTTCCCACCGAGCAGGGAGCCTGACGCAGGGGGACACAGGGGGCTCGATCCCAGGACTCTCGATCATAACCTGAGCTAAAGGCAGACACTTAACAACTGCTGTCTGTTTTAAATAAACGCCCCTTCTGTTTTAAATGTACTAAGTGTTCCTGGAACAATAGTACTGAGTACTACTGAGTTGGAAATAGAGGATTGTCCAAGGAAAGATTTATGAAGGCTTTGGTAAAATATAATTTCCTGTCACAGAGTCTCATTGATTCGGTAGCTTGGGGGGAAAATAACAGCTAATGGTTATTGAACCATTACATGTCAGGCATTGTGCTAAGCATTTTATACACACAGTTTTGGTTTTTATAAACACTGTTTCTCACAAACATGAAACCAGATAGACTCTTTTTTTTTTTTTAATTTGGGGGAGGAGCTGCTAGAGAATGCTCCTTGATTGTAGAAGAAGCCCACCGCCCCCATTCCTTCTGCAGAGGGAGAAGCAGACGCGCTGCTAAGCAAGGAGCCTGGAGGCGGAGCTCAATCCCAGGACCGAGATCCCGAAGGCAAAGGCTTTTTTTTTTTTTTTTTAATGTTCACATTCATTTTGTTTATTTTTTTAAAGATTTTTATTTATTTATTGGACACAGAAAGAGAGAGAGAGTGATCACAAGTAGACAGGGAAGCAGGCTCCCCGCTGAGCAGGGAACCTTATGTGGGGCTCGAACCCAGGACCCTGGGATCATGACCTGAGCTGGAGGCAGAAGCCTTAACCTGAAGGCAAAGGCGTAATGAACTGAACTACCTAAGTACCTTGAAAGCAAATAGACTTTTTGCTTTCTAGGACTGGTATCTTCCTTATTAAACATCTACCCTTTTGTCAGATTCTTAACTAGTTCTAGAACCCTTAATGCTCTCATATATTAAAATGTATTTCTAGTTAACGGACACTCTTGCAGAATTTTTCATCTTTTCAGTTCAGAGAGCCTTGGGGTTTTGAAATTATTGGTGGCCAACTATAAAAAACTGTTCTAAATCTGATCCTTTTCCCAAGGGTTCTGGGATTGAGCCCCTTGTTGGGCTACCCGCTCAGTGGGAAGTCTGCTTCTCCCTCTTCCCCTGCTCCTGCTCTCTTTCCTTCTCACACTTTTCTCTCCTGTGTGCTCTTTCTCTAATTAAATAAAATAAAAGATTTTATTTTTGAGAGAGAAAGCATGTGAGCAGGTGGCAGGAAGTGGGGGAGGCAGAGGGAGAGGAAGAACTGAGCAGGGAGCCCAACACGGGGCTCCGTCCCAGGACCCCAAGATCATGACACAGGCCCAAATCAAGAGTTGGCCACCCAGGTACCCCCTACATTTTACTTTTTGAATATGGACTGTGGTCTTCTGTATTAATTATTTATTGCTATGTAAAAATAACCCAAAACTTAATAGTTTACAACAGCAAATGCTTATCTTATAGCAGAGAGTGGAGAGACGTCAGTTTCTTGATTCTCACTTGGCAAGTCTCAGTTCCTTGATGGCTCTTGGCTAAAGACTTCAGTTCTTCACCGTGTGAACATAGGCTGCCTGAGTATCCCCACAACGTGTCAGCTGGCTTCCACCAGAGGCAGTGATCTAAGAGAGAAATGCCAAGACAACGTGTAGGTGGGCACATACAGGGATGTGAATACCAAGGGTTGGGGAATGTTGAGGATCCTCCTGGAGGTTGACTGCTATACCTGACTCTTGTTTTTTTAATTGCTTCAGTTTATTGAGTCAAGAGTTTAGTATTTGACCCTCAGGTCAGATAATTAGAAGTATGAGAGTCTAGATCCAAATGAGCACTCTCTTTTCTAAGGTGCACAGTTTCTTGCTGGGGAATATATCAGTTCCATAAATCATGCTATAGTCCTTTTCGAAGTTTTCTAGGGAGTGTATAAGAAAGCTCATTTTATAGCTAGAATACTCTACCTTGATCAAATATATTTTTTGGACCCATTTCCCCTTTCCCGGTTCTTCTAGGTGGAGGTGGTTGGAGAAGCTGGAGGTAGACTGTATATAGAAGTACCTGTGCTATTTTGCTTGCGGTGCACACTGACTTGGTGGAAAATCGTGTTTCAAGTTTTTCAAGGAATGTAGTCCACAAATACTTAAAGGCACTTATTCAAATATTTGACATAGGATGGAATGAAGGTACAAATATGCTACAGCAGCTTTAGAGTAATTTGTCCTTTTCCTCAAAAGCTAGGTATTTATCCACTATGGTGAGTATGCTTTTCTTTCTTTTCTAAGTAGGCTCCACGATGGGCCTTGATCCCAGGACCTTGAGATCAAGACCCGAGCTGAGAGATCAAGAGTCAGACACTTAAACCGACTGAACTACCCAGGCGCCCCATACTTCCTTTCTTTCTGTTGCTGTGCTCCCTCCATGGTCTTCTGTCCCTCTTAATGAGCAAAATAAGGAATTTACCAAGCAATCAGAATCCCCATTATTGGCAGAATTCTAATTAGGGCTCAAGATTTTAATCTTTTGAGCCTTTTCCCTTTATCACTGCTTAAAAGTTGTTAGGAGGGACAGTTCTCCCCCTTTTCCTTTAAAGCCCACATGCTTCTAATGATTGGAGATATTGTCAAATAACAAAAAGCATTACATATAAAGATGTAACCAGTTTTGGAATGTATTTGTATTAAGCTATGATTATTCTTTCCTTGGCAAGCTTAATGTTGAGAATATATTTCTAAGTTAGCATAAGGTATCTATACAAAGTAGGTAAATAATACCCTTGAAATTATCTTTGGTGTGAGTTTTTTTCCCAATCGTAGTAAAATTGGAGGTCTTAACCTGTTTATGAGAATTCAAATTTATAGAAATGTGCATTTATTATGTGTTCTTTAAAAGGGGCGAAATCCTGAAAACCTTATGAGTAAAGCTTAAGCTGAAAATAGGAAAAAAATACAAATGTCCAATGATTAAACTTTTTCCACTGCTGTTCACATCATGATTTGTTGTGATTAATGTATGTGGATGAGGACATAATGGAAAAAGAAAACCGTAGTGGGAGGAAGAAAAGTATAGATGGGATGTAGTTTCTGTGTGTTGAATTACTTATTGTTTTCCCTTTTAGGAGTGAAATTGAAGGGTGTTTTTCTTAACATCATTTTGTCAGATTCATCTGATAAATGTGAACGTTTATATAGAAGGTAAGAGGTTTATTAATTTGCTAATTTTGACAAAAGAACAAAATAAGATAGCAGGTAACAGTGGATATTTGAGCATAATGTGGGTATCATACTCAAATTTTTTTCCTTATTTCATCTTTGAAAAATAATACAATTTTCTAGTCAGTAGATTAGATTCAGGATTGGCAATTGGGTGACTGGGATCAGGACTTTTAACCTTCATGATCATCTTTTCTCAAAAATAATAATGGAAGTCAGCCCCTGAAATTCTTTTATTTATTTATTTATTTAGACAGACAGAGATCACAAGTAGGCAGAGAGGCAGGCAGAGAGAGGAAGGGAAGCAGCCTCCCTGCTAAGCAGAGAGCTGGATGTGGGGCTCAATCCCAGGACCCTGAGATCATGACCTGAGCCAAAGGCAGAGGCTTTAACCCACTGAGCCACCCAGGCTCCCCAGCCCCTGAAATTCTTGGAGATCATATATTGCAGGGTTTAAATTTGCTGAACTTTTGGATGTTCTATAAATGATCTTGGATATGCTAATGAATGACCATCCTGTAATTTAAGCTTTATTCAAGAACAATAGATGGGTAGTCAAAGGCTGGAAATCTCAAATCTAATACCAGATTAATCTGTCAGGCATGTTGTCTTGGGGTGTTTCAAATCCGAGAAATAGATAAAAAGGAGAAGAATGTTCGCAAATACTCAAAGTTGATTTACATGCATTTTCTATTTTTACAGACCTAAAAGTTGATGAAAAACTTTTTATTTGCCTTAATGAAAAGATGTACAAAATAAGTGTATTCAGAAACAAAACTAAACCTTAATGAGATGGATGCTGTTACAGGAGTAAACATGGTGTCTGCTGAATGGTACGGAGTAAGCTGTAAACACAGTCTGGTGCCTGTGATGACTGTAAAGTTACGCAGTCTGGACAACAGTAGATTTGTCCAGAACTTTACTCTTTTGCAAACCTCAACATTATTGAAATGAGGGAGGGGGCCTAAATTCTGAAAAGGATGTCTTTGGACTGTCTGCAAACACTAATATGAATTATATATTACATTGTCTCCAAACATTTTTCTAGCTCCAATGAGTAATTCAATCTGGAACTAACATTCCTTTGAGAAAACCTTCAGTTTTTTATTTTGATCTAGGGTTATGTTTGGCTAATAGTTAAATTGGTTTAAAAGTTGACTATTTTGTGAATATAAGTTTTTCTTTTTAGATACAGGCAGTCTTTACTTTGCACCATTCCAATATACATGAAGATGAGTTTTTACAGTTAAGTAACACCAATTCCCCTACAACATGGTTGAAATTTCAGTTACTACAATAATAACCAAATTGTTGCATAAGCTTTTCTGAAGCTCTTTATTCCACAAATGATTATATATATAAAAGATGGTCAGTAACCACTTATAATCACTTCTTTCAGAAGTCTGTTGGTCAGTGATCATTGATCACTGAACATCTATCAGTTCACAAAGAGTAAAGCATGTAGTTGTGTTGCCTGTTTCCCAGTGATAAACTCCCCAACATTTTACAAAAATGGATCATCAAAAGAGGGAACTGGTCAACAAAGCTGACAGGGCAGCAAAGAGACAAAAATTGGTAACACTGGAAGTGACATTGGATGTCATTAGAAGATTGGAAAATGGTGACAGCAGAGCGAAGAAGAGACCTGGGCTGACATGAGCCTGTAGTACGAACTATCTTTTAACAGTTCAGTGAAACAAGAACTTTTAGGTAGAGTTGCTTCAACATGTTTTATTTTAAATTGTACTAGGACCAGAAAGCCATGTATGGTCGAAATGGAGTGTTTACTTCTACTTTCAACTGAGGGCTCTAATAAACAATCCCAAGCACTTTGGCTAGCATTCAAGCCAAAGTGTTGAGGTTAGTTGCTGCACTGAAGGAAAATGGTAGCTAAAAGGAGAATGAAAAAAACATTTTTCTGTCCATACAGGCTGGTTCCATCACTTCTAGAGTCGGCATGAATTGATTAACCTTCTGCTATCTGGCGAAGCTGCAAGCTCAGATAAGGTTGCTACTGTGAAATTTGCACCATTATTCCAAGAGTCACAGGCAGTCCTTTGCCCAGTATAAGACTACTGTGTTTAAAAAAAAAAAATACTGTGTGAAGATACAGTTGACTGTGGGAATGTTGACACTGCTACCATTCAAGCAGCAGTTCTAGATACACAACCGGAAGAATTTAGTGAATGTGAACATCGTAATAAAGGAGAAAAGCATTTGTGTGTTGTAAAGGAAGAATACGTTTCAGAGCAAGTGATGTGGGTGAAAAAACCACATTAAAGGAGCTCTTAGATATTTCATGACATTGAATGCGTAAGGAATTAAATTTTAGAAGCCGATCCAAACTCAAGAGTATGACTGTTTGCCAAGGTGTAGAGAAGATGCTTGCTCCATATTGTAAATTACGTGAGAAAGCAAGCACTGTTCAAACTCTTCCTGAGACTTTCCTGTAAATGCTATAATTTTCAGTGTTTCTGTTTTCAGTACTTTTTATATTTATAACCAACATCAAGAAAGTTTATGATGTTTGGATAAGTCTTAGGTTATGGAACAATCAAGATTATTAATCCTATAGATTGACTGCTTTGCAGTTTTAGTTTGCAGTCCACAGGAGAACTCCCTGCATTTAAAAGAGCTAGGAACTCTGTATTTAACCAGATATAGATTAAGCCTAGAAACAAACATACTTTATGATTATCAGTTATAATCAACATTTTTCATACTGCCTTTGTATGCTACTATGTTGAGGCTATTAAATAAATTTATAATTCTGTATGTCTCATACTTTTGTTTTGAATGTTGATCTGCTTTAGGTAAAATCCTCTAATGGAATAGGTGTTGCACACTTTTCTTGTAAAGGGCCATACAGTAAATACTTCAGGCTTTGCAGACTGTTATGGTTTCTGTGGCAACTACTCAGCTTTGCCTCTGTAGCATGAAAAGCACCACTGACAACACGCGAATCATTGAACGTGGCTATGTTCCAGTCATGAGACTTACTTCATGAAGGGCCTTGTTTACCTCACAGCCTACAAAAGGGGGTGGGGAGCAGGGAGCTTTATAGCTCGACTTGTGCAATAGGAACCTGTATGTTAAATGATACCAAAGAATGTAACCACTGCTTGAATCACTGGGTTTTAGTAAAGCTGTTCAAATGAACCCTCTCTCCATGCCAGTGTGCAATTCCAGGTAGTGCGGAGTTAGGTATTTCCTGTTGACTCCAATGATGGGCCCCCTTTAAAGTCGGATTTTTTTTTTTTTAAGTCTAATTTTTTACAGGCTCCTCTAGATAAACGCAGCTGTAGGCAAAACTGGCGTTGTAGAACACCAGAAGTCAGCTACTGTAACCTAAGTAATCCGTTTAATCTGTTTGTGTCCTAGAAAAAGAAAACTCGGCTTTTCAAATTAAAAGGGTGTTCCAAAGAGTGCGGGGGTAGGGTGCAAAACCCCTGCACTCCAGTACTTAGAAGTGGAGGCGCTTTAGAGAAGGTTTGAGGACTGATCCGTGTAACGAAGAGAACTGCTCCAGCAGTTGGCAGACCTGGTTCGGTCCGGGTTCTGACTGCCTACTAAGTGCTTTTCTTCTGGTTTTACTTCCTTTGCTGCAAAACCACTGAAGTGCAAACGACACGCAGGCAGCCCGCTCCTTTGGTGCCAGGGCCTGCGGCGAACCTCACGTCTCCAACGGCACCGTGCGTTGCTAACCGGCCCGCCTGACCCCTCCGCGCCCCTTCGGAGTAATAGGGTAGCATGTCCATCACGTCAGCAAGCACAGGCAGAGGGAGCAGCAGACTCCCGCTGCGCCGCGAGCCCGACTGGGGTCCGCCCCGGGGACCGCGACCTGAGCCATGCGGGTGCCCTCAGAGCAGACTCTAACCAGGCCGTTCAGTTTGAAGGAAGTTCTCAAAGGCGATACCCAGAACCAACCGTGACATCCTAAAAAGCCAGTCACACTCGTTCCGGCCGTTGGGGCCTGTAGCCCGACCTCTGCGTGACTCGGCCGGCGCTGCGGTGTCGCCGGGCTGCGCTCGTCCCCCGGCACTAACGCTACGTGGCGTCCCTGCGGGCCTCCGCCGTTCTCCGAAGAGACGGCTCCTCCCCGCAGCTCACCGCATCCTCGCCCCGCACGCCGCCCCTCACAGCCGGTCGCCAGGCCCGCAAGCCCGCAGGCCCCCGACACCCTCACGCGCACCCGTACTCAGCTCCGCCCGCCGCCGCTCCCGGAAGTGACGGGGCGGGCCGCGCGCCGGAGTGGGCGGGGCGAGGCGTCGCTCCCGGAAGTGCGGCAGCGGGCTGCGCGCCGGAGTGGGCGGGGCGAGGCGTCGCTCCCGGAAGCGTCGGCCGGCGGCGGGGAGGGGCTGCGGCTGCCACGTTGGAGCGGAACGTGGAGGTGGCCCTGGGGCGGGAGGAGGGGCGGCAGCGAAGCCTGGGAGAGTCCGACGGGCGTCGCGCGGACACGGGAGCCGGTCGCTGAGGGTCCCCGCCAGGTGTGTCCGTCCCTCTGCCCAACCCCCGGCCTTCGCCGGCCTTCGGGCCTTGCGGTAGAGCACAGGCGAGGGCGGGGAGCGCGGCGTCTGTCCCCGCCGGTCCCCGCCAGCCTGCGGCCCGGTCTGTGGTGGCGACGCGCCCCTGCTCCTCGTTTCGGGCCCGTCGGGACATCGCCTGGCGTCACGGCTGCCTCGGGCATCGCGGCGATCCACATCCGCCGGCGTTTCCACTGCGGAGCGGGCGCCCCCCTGGGGCTTCGACTGGGTGTCCTGCCGGGGCGGGCACCTGGGGTCTGGGTTAGACGCCCGCACACCCTCGGGCACAGAGAGGTGCGGGCCCCAGGGGGAGGGAAGGGAGCGAGCCCCGGGATCACTTGGGTTGACTTTGTGAGGATTTGTTCGTGTCTGAAGTGCTGCCGGGCTTGAAGGCTCGCGGTGGCGAACCGCCGGCGGCTGTCACTGAGCCGGGACCGGACCGCCTCACGGGTGGTCGCCGGTCTCCGCCTGCGCCTCGCGGAAAGCCGCTGAGTGTTGTCGGGCTTCCTCGGCAGTTAGCCTGAGGAGAGAGTCAACTGCAGGGTAGGAGTACAGCGAGCCAGAGGGTGGCAGGGGCGTGTGGGCGCCGCGAACTTCGCGGGGAGCGCAGGCGGCGGGATCGACGTCGGTCCCCGCGGTGGCGGCGACGGGCTGCGGTGGTCTCCTCGGCAGTCTCTTCCAGCCGTGGGTCCTGCGGTTTGGCGGTCTTTGTCGCCGTTCGGAACTGCGTCCGGTCGAGAGGGAGAGGCCGGGTCTTCACCACCCGTCCCAGGTCTTCTGTGCTGACCGGTTGTGGGGGCCGAAGTCCGCTCGGTTTCCGTGCTTCCCCGGGCTCTCTGGGACCGCCCCGGGAAGGTCCGCAGGCCCCAAGAAGAGATAACGGAGTGGTTTTGTAGTTGTGAAGTCGCGTTACATCAGAAGTTACTTCGGAAATGCGAGGTCGGAATGGATTTGGGGTTCTACTGCTTGGTTTTAGATAAGCAGGTTCTTTTGGAAACGAATAACGTAATAACAAAGATATTTGTAACTGTAAAGAGTAGCGACCCTTAACTTTATGAAATTCCACTCCCCTTTTAGGGTCTGTTGAAGCATTGGACGACCTTCCTAGAAAAATGCGCGCGCGCACACACACAGAATTTTCTACGTAATTTCATGAGGTTTACAGATGCCAAGTTAAAAATTCTTATCAAGTGATATTATTAAATCGATTTTTACAGTGTTTTTAGAAATGTGTCATTCTTAGGTTAATTTCAGCTCAAAAGATTACTTATTAGATTCTGGGTAAGTATGACAGTTAGTTCTTTGATTTGGTTTTGGTTGAATGAGATGCGTCTAGAACGTTGATAACACTAAGTAAATCCTCTAGAACAAATGTGCCCATCCGTAATAAGGCATTTGCCCACACAGATGGGCAAATACAGTGTTTTTACCAAACACAGTGCCTGGTAGGGATTGTTTGAGAGTAAGAGTTTCCAATTTTTTTTTTACTCTTCCAGTTTTTACTTTCTGAGGTACGAGTCATCTCTGTATGTAGCAGTGTAAGTTTAGTATTTTTTTAGGCAGTAATACTGTTGGGATTTAGTACTGCTTTACAGAATTATCAGTTAGAAAACGAAAAGAAAGAAAAAAGCTTCCACTTAATTACATGCATTTAGCTACATACATGTTGTGGGGAGAAACTTGGATGAAGAAATGAGTTCTAGTCTGGGACATACATTTTCTTCAGTAGATGTATTCTTTTCTTTGAAAGATTTATTTATTAGAGAAAGAGTGAGTGTGCACACACACATGCGTGTGTGAGCAGTGGGGGAGGCGCAGAGAGAGAAGGAGAGAGAGAATCCCAAGCTGATTCCCCAGTCAGCGCGGAGCCCGAGTGGGGCTTGATCTCAAGCAATCAAGACCTGAGCCAAAACCAAGAGTCACAGGCTGAACTGACTGAGCCACCCAGGTGCCCCCTCAGGGAATGTATTCTTGGAGATTCATTGAGATTAACATTTTAAACTGTGCCTTTTGCAGTAGCTGACACTACAAGCATGGAATTACTGTGTGCCAGGCACTGTTCTCAGCTCTCTGTGTAAGGCCTCATTTAATTCTCACAGCCCTTCTTTTTTTCTTTAAGATTTTATTTATTTATTTGAGACAGAGTGAGAGCTAGACAGCAAGAGAGTGATAGAGCGTGAGCACACGCACGAGGAGGGAGAAGCAGGCTCCCAGCTGAGCAGGGAGCCTGATTCAGAGCTTGATCCCAGGACCCTGGGACCATGACTGACCAGAGCTGAAAGTGGACACTCAGCCGACTGAGCCACCCAGGCGCCTTCACAGCAGCCCTTCTGTACGTACTTTTATTATACCTATTTTACCAGGTGGGTAGCCAAGACTCACAGAGAGCATGCGAGAGCTTGGACAAGGAGCTGGAACTTGAACTGAGGGTATGGCTCCAGGTGTCCTATCCTAAATTGCTGTGCCATTGATACTGTCTTGTAGATGACATATGTGAACAGGCGACTGTCCTCACAGTTTTCTTTTTGTATTATCAGAATGATTTTGTTCTGTGTAAAATAATCTCGAATGAAATACGTCGGCATAATGTGAATTCTAACCACATATGATATTGAAAAAAATTACACAAAGCTTTGGAAGCATGTCCCACTTGGGAAGTACACATGGTTTAATCTAAGCATTCTTTAGATCTTCAAGAAAATTAGTTACAACTAAATCATTTTTAAGAGAAGGAAATATGCAGGTGGTATTTCCATAGTATTCTTAGTGTTTTGAGAATGATTGCAATGGGTAATGTTATGGTTCTCTTTAATTAGATTCAGACCACATAAGGCAGTTCCAGGCCGTTGTTGTAGTGATTAAAAAAAAAACAAAAAACAAAAACCCACAAAAATAGCTGGTATTGAAACCTTGTATTCAGTACAAGTTAATAAATGCTGCCCCATCTAGTGGAACACAGAGTGCTACAGACAAGAAATAGACTTTTATAAATGTTTTGAATTCCCACTTAACCATTTTATGTACTTGGGAATGTCTTTCTTTTTCAGTAAATGTTACACATTAACTAAGTGTTCATGAATTACGTAACCCTTGTTGTACCTTTGCTCTTAGACATATTGTAGTTATGTTCCGTGGGGTTTTTTTTTATATGTATAGCTGTTCTGTTTTCATTTTTAGAAATTATTTTAAAATATCTTCCAAAAATCCCTTTTTCCCTCTAACGATACTTTCTCCTATTTTTTAAGTAAGAAAAGTTAGTTATTAAAGCCATTTTTCCCTTTAAACACTTAAGAATTTAAAAATTAAATGTTTCACTTGAAGTAATTTTTCCAGCTCGTCTTTTTGTATTTCCATAAGTATAAACATTCAAAATCAAACAAGCAGAACTTTTTATGTACCTCACCCTGTACTAAGCAATTTTGATTCCAAAAAGGATAAAAGTGGCAATATTTGATTGAAAAAAATTATTTACCTAGTTAATGAAACAAGATGACATATAAAACATTTGGTTAAAAAGGCAATGGGAAAATATGTAATAGAATGTTACAAAGTTTTATTAAGGTAGAGTAAGACACTTTATTATAAAATACTTGAAGTGGTACAGTTAAAAGATTATTTTGGTCATTGTGGATTGAATCATTAGGTTACTTTTCATGAAGGAACTGGGACTTGAAGGAGCTGGGACTTAACAATTGGCTGAGAGGAAGAGAGCATTTCATTTATAGAAAATAGGCCTCTTTTTCATTCTTAGAAAATTGAGATTTTTCCCCTTTTTTCAGAATAGTCTTAGGAAACTAGATGTGTAGTTTTCTTGATTAATCTTTGTAATAATTTTGAAAAGTAGTTAGCATATTAAAACCCATGCTAAGCTATGTGCTAGGCACTGTGTTTGGCCCTACATAAAATACATCATCTCAGGGTGCCTGTGTGGCTCAATCATTAAGCATCTGCCTTGACTCAGGTCATGATCCCAGGGTCCTAGGTTCAGCCCTCATCAGGCTCCCAGCTCAATGGGAGGCCTTCTTCTCCCTCTCCTACTCTGCTTTCCTATATTCTCTCTCTAGCTGTCTCTCTGTCAAATAAAATCTTTTAAAAAAAATTTAAAAAATGAATAAAAAATAAAAATACATTATCTCATTTAAACTTCACAACATCCCATGAGGTAGTCACTCTTTTACAAATGGAGCTCAGGGAGGTTAAACATTGTGTTCAAGGTGTCCTAAGTAGCAGACCCAATATTCAGATCGAGCTTTGACTCCAGAGGCTCTACTGCTTTTAACCACAAGATTCAACCTCCTCAATCCACTTTGCCTAACCTAGTACAGTTTCTTCTGCTCTTTTCTTTTTTTGAAGATTTTATTTATTTATTTGAGAGAGAGAGCACGAGCGGGAGGAGGGGCAGAGGGAGAGGGAGAAGCAGACTCCCTGCAGGTGAGGCTCCATCCCAGGATCCTAGGGTCACGACCTGAGCAGAAGCAGATGCTTACCCAACTGAAACACCCAGAGGGGCCATTTCTTCTCTTAATGTCCTCATGCATTCTAGCTGCTTTGTTATTATTTCTTCTAAATGTTAGTATGTCTTTTGCGATTAAAATTGAATACCTGAATTTGTTGGGGTAACAAGTAAGAGTGCGGACTCTGGAAGTAAACTTCTGAGTTCAGATCTTGGCTGTACCCCTTGCTAGCACATACTAATTATTTAATATTTCTGTGCCTTTATTTTTATTATCTGTAAAATGCTCTCCAAGTATAAATAATTTGAACATGTAAGGCATAGGTCATATTGTTAGTCTAAGGCCCTCTTAGGGAAACTATTGGAACATGAACTTCATCTCTAGAGATGAGTAAGAAAGCCAGCAAAAGTACTTTTAGAGAGCATTATATATATTTAACTATAGACCTGAGACTAAAATGAAAGTGGGAATAAGGAAGAAAGAATAATATCTGTATGTTAAATATCTGATAATGTAGAAATTGGTTATAAAACTTTATAAAAGATTAAGAGAAGTGGGAAGTAAAAAAAAATTGGTGGTAAAATAATTTTATGAATCACCTCATCTGTAATGGCTGGGATATCCTTTAAAGCTGACAAATCAGTTGGTAGAAGTATAAACATATTCAGCAGTACAAAGGTAAACACTAAGATAATACTATTGACTATAACTGTGTAGTACAAGAAGGGAAGTAAGATTATGAACTACTTTCATTGGTGCTTACAGTAATTACTGTGCAAAGAAATAGAGGATTAATGGTACTAAATAAAATTATCTGCAATTATAAAGATAGAACCAGAAATACATATTAAAGCAAACATACAGGTCATACTAATTATTAGAAAAATTATAAATACACAAATAGGGACAATAGGGAAAGTTTTTAAATTATAAAACCAAATAAAATAGCAAAATAATGTAGAACTAAGAATAACCATATCTGTCAAATCACGAGAAACTTTTATATTAGTAAATTCTATGTGGTCTCACTAGCTAATATATTAAAAAATTTTCACATTGGATCACCAGGCAAAATCTAATTCTATTTATGTATTTATTTTGCTGTATTTAAGGCAGCCAGTGAAAAGTGGTTCAAAAGTTGAAAAGGGCAAATATATATACATAAAGGCACATAAAAAGTAAGCTAAGGTATTGTTCTTAATATGAAACAAAGTGGAATTCAGGCCCAAAGGCTTCCTTAAGATGAAGAAGAATACAAAGTTAAGATGTGTATTTGACAGTGAACATTTAACATTATGAATATCTGTCAACCAAGTAACTATGTATTAAATACAAAGTAACTTTCAAAAAACAACTTTCAGGAGGTACCAGGAAAAATAGGCATAAATGCATTAGGAGTAAGTGACTTTTAATTCAGTATTCTTGGTTCAGGGCAGATTAAATCGAGAAACAATGAGACTGTAGATGACCTAAACAATTTAGTCAATGGGGTAGATTTAATATATATGGAACTTGACCCTGAAAACAGTGTACCCCTTCTTTTTAGATCTCATTTGCAAAAACTTCTCTATAGTTCCCAAAGAAAACTTCAATACATTTTAGAAAGGAGAAATAGTATTAAAATCACAGTGCACTTGCATATTAAGTTCAAACAACTCTTGGATTAATGGAGAATACAAATGAAAATTATACAGTATACTGATGACCATAGTGATGAGAACACTAGAAATATATGGAGTCTGGCTAAAATAATTCTCAGAAGAAGCGCAAAGCTTTAAATACTTACATCAAGGGCACCTGGGTGGCTCAGTGGGTTAAAGCCTCTGCCTTCGGCTCAGGTCATGATCCCGGGTCCTGGGATCGAGCAGAGAGCCCGTTTTCCCCCCTCTCTCTGCCTGCCTCTCTGCCTAGTTTCTCTCTGTCAAAAAAAAAAAAAAAAAAAAAATTTTTCTTCTAAATACTTACATCAATAAAGAATAAATAAAAATGAGTGGGTTAAAAGATTAATTCAGAAAGTTAGAAAAAGATCTAAGTAAATGAAAAGAAGGCAGAAGGAAGGAATTAATAAAAATAAGAGAGAGGCGCCTGGGTGGCTCAGTCATTAAGCGTCTGCCTTCCACTCAGGTCATGATCCCAGGGTCTTGGGATGGAGTCCGCACTGGGATCCCTGCTCGTCAGGAAGCCTGCTTTTCCCTCTCCCACTTCCCCTGCACGTGTTCCCTCTTTGCTGTCTCTCTCTGTCAAGTAAATAAAATAAAATTTTTAAAAAAAGAAAGAAGGAAAGGAAGGAGGAATTAGAAAACAAAGCAGAATTAATTGGCTGTTTGAAAATAGACAAATCGCTAGTTAATCAATTACTTAAGAGGAGAGTAGGGGGAACAAAACACAAATATATGTAATAAAGACTAATAATCATAAATAGCAAAAATTTAAAGAATTGTGTCGTCAAGTCTAAAAAATGAGAAACTCTAAAAAAAATTGGAGGAATATCATAGGAAAATATAATTTATGAAAAATGACCTTGAATAAAAAAATTTCAAATCAATTTCTATACAAGAAATAGAGAAAATTAGCAGAGGAGAAATTCCTCTCCAAAAATCATCTGGCCCGGATGTTTCATGAGAGAATTCTGCTAAATCTTTGAAGAACCAGTCATTTCAGTGCTGCTGTTGAAACTGTTGCGGAGCATAGAAGAAGATGGAAAACTACATCTTGGGGGCGCCTGGGTGGCTTAGATGGTTAAGCATCTGTCTTCGGCTAAGGTCATGATCTCAGGGTCCTGGGATCAAGCCCCTCTTCGGGCTCCCCCCTTAGTAGGGAGTCTGCTTCTCCCTCTGCCTCTCACTCGGCTCATGCTCTCTCGAATAAATAAAATCTTTAAAAAAAGAAAACTATATTTTCAATGAAGTGAGTAAAATACTGATATCAAAACTTGACGAAGATTCCATAAAAGAAGAAAAGTATAGATGCAATCTTCCTTACAACTCCAGAAGCAAAACTCTGTTAAACAAATGGAATCTAGCAGCACGTTACTAGAATAATACATCATGAGAAGTTTATTCAGGGTAGAAAAAGATAGTCCATATTAGGAAATCTATTAGTATAATCTGTTTTATTGATAGACCTACGAAGAAGAATCCGCGGTCATTCTGATTACCTCATGAAAAGCATTTGACAAAATTCAGTACCCAGTCTTTTAAATAGCATTCAATAAAACAGTAATCAATGACTAAATTCCTTACATTATATACATTTATATTTGTGCATATGTGTGTGTATTTCAAAACCTGAAGTCTTGTCCCATGGTGATACAGTAGGCTTTCCCACTAAAGGAAAGAACAAGATAAGAAATCTCACTGTTATCACTAGTGCTTAATATGGTAGTACAAAATGCTATTAACTTTTGTACAACAATACCAGAAAGTCTATGTAATCGTTGTGGGGTGGGGGTGAGCCGCATTTATGAACTAAAAGATAAAATACTTAAGAATAAACAAACCCACTATGTCAAAAAATTTAAAGTAATACTGAAAGATAAAAAAGGCTTAAAAGACAATATGTTCTCTTTGGAAAGATTCAACATTGTGTCAGTTTCTCCGTAAATTAACATAGTAACTTGATGCAGATTTGATAAAAATATTAACATTCTCTTTTTTTGGGAGTTAGACAAAAACTGTTCAAAGTTTATGTAATAAACAGTGATAGCAAGGGAAATAGTGTAGGAGAGAAGCAATGGATAAGGGTTATGGGAATCATGTTCCTATAAAGCCTAAGTATTTAAAACAGGAGAGTGCTTGGGGTGCCTGGCTGGCTCAGTCAGGAGAGCATCTGATCTCATGTTGTGCTCGTTTTGGCAGCACATATTCTAAAATTGGAATGATCATGGGGTCGTGAGTTCAAGCCCCACATTTGGTATAGCGATTGCTTAAATAAATAAACTTTAAAAAAAAAAAACTGGAATGTCTAGCATGTAAATAAATAAGTGGACATAAGGAATGGAAATCCAGAAATACACCTAAATATATCCGGGAATGTAGATCCTAACCTACATCCTAATACATATAGGAATATAAACATAAATAGTAAATCCAGAAATAAACCTAAATGTAGGAACTTAGTACTTGGTAAAAGTGGTATCTTAAAATTGTAGGAAAAAGACTTTTCAATAAATGCTTTCATTGTAAAACAACAAAAAAAGAACTGAACATATATTGTATAGCAGTATGTATTCCAGGTCCTGAGTCAAAACACAAATGAAAAAAGCCACAAATGAATTTACTTAGAAGAAAAATATGGGTGAATTTTTTCATAATGTTGGCATGCAGGCGGCCTTTCTCCCTAGTCAAAATTCAGGAACCACTTTTTAGAAAGTGATGAATTTGACTATTAAAGGATGGCACATCTATACAATGGAATATTTTTCAGTGCTAAAAAGAAATGAACTATCAAGTCACAAAAAGACAGGAATTTTAAATACCTGTTGCTAAGTGAAAGAAGCCAGTCTGAAAAGGCTGTGTACTATAAGTTATAACTAACACTGCGGAAAAGGCAAAACTCGGGAGAGGGTAGAGAGATCAGTGGTTGCCAGGAGGGAGGACGAGGAACAGAGGAGAGGGATAAACAGGTGGAACACAGAATTTTGAGGGCAGGGAAGCTTCTGAATGAAACTCTGAGTCTGGATGGATGGATCCGGGTGGGTGAATAGGTGTCATTATTCGTTTGTCAAAACCCATAGAAAACCCAAAGAACCCTGAAGTAAACCATGGACTTTGCTTGATAATGATGTGTCGGTTGGGGTTGGATTCCAGCAAATGCACTGTGGTGCAGGGTGCTTTATGGTAGGAGGGGCCGGGGTAGGGATGGGGGGTGCGCCGTAGTTTTCACCCAGTTCTTCTGTGAACCTGAAACTGCTCTGATAAATAAAATCTATTTTTAAAAAATAACAATCTTGTGAAACATAAAAAGAAAAAACCCATAACCAAAGTAAAATAAAGTCTGACAACCCAATAAAAAAATAGGCAAGTAAAACAGACAAGAATAGACAGAAAAGGACAGAGAAGGAATGACCTATAACCATAGAAAAAAGATACTCAACATTATGGCATGAGAAATTCAAATGTTAAGTACTCAGAGTAACCATTTTTCACCTATCATTGGTAAAAATCTAAAAGCGTTACTCTGATAAGGCTGGAGGGGAATGTGAAAAGGTACAGTTATCATGGAGGGCAAGTTGGCAATAACCGTTAGAATTAAAATTGAATTTATCTTTAACCCAGCAGTTTTACTTCTGGAAATTTATAGCTATCCAGGCCCACGAATGAAATAACATGTACATATAGGTATTTATTTCAGCATTGTTTGTAAAAATAGCAAAAGATTAAAAACAACTCACACAGGGGCGCCTGGGTGGCTCAGTCCGTTAAGCAACTGCCTTGGGCTCAGGTTATGATCCTGGAGCTCCAGGATCAAGACCTGCATCGGGCTTCCTGCTCACTGGGGAGTCTGCTTCTCCCTCTGACCTCTCCCCTCTCATTCTCTTTCTCCCTCTCTCAAATAAATAAATAAAATCTTAAAAAAAAAAAAAACCCACAACTCACATGTTCACCAGTAGTGAACTAAGTAAGTAAATGATGGTACCTCTTACAATGGAATACTGTGCCATGTCAATGTATTTATGTACAATAACAAAGTTGTTGTTGTTTTTTTTTTAAGGTACAGCACAGTACTTGCTGAATTTTTAGGCCAAAGTAACTTTAAAGAGAATGTATAAACTAGTGGTGTGTGCAGTTGTAGCTTGGAATGACCAGCTTTTTAAAATTTCTGCTAAATTTATCTTTGAAATCTGTAGGATTACTATATTCTTCCCTGCAATTAGCCTTTAAAATTAATTTTTTAACTGCTCTTCATCACTTGGTAATTCTGACCCAGGAAGATGTACCTTGTTCATTGCATGCTTTCTTGTACTCTGACACGCTGTCACCTGTCCTTACCTGAAAAGTGTGTTGCATGGGAAGATCAGTCCCTCAGGTACTACCCTGTATTGTTTCTGGTTTTTTCCAGACTGATTCTTCAGTTGAAGGACTACAAGTTGTAAACAATTAGAAAAGCCCTATAGTTGTCTAAAAATAATTTAACAAGTTTTTCTTCTTTCTAATACAGAGTGTTCCCAGCAAATGATACCTAAACCAGTTTGATTTATTGGCATTTGGACTAATGAAGTAGTGGTTGGTTCAGTGTATTTCTGTGTTAAAAAATGTTTATGTTCTATGTTACATGTTCAGTATATTTCTGTGTAAAATATTCTCTTTAGGAGGATGAAGTTAAAGGAAGTAGACCGCACGGCCATGCAGGCCTGGAGCCCTGCCCAGAATCATCCCATTTACCTAGCTACAGGTAAGTTCAACAGAGAGGAAAGAGTATAAATCACTTAATTTCTTCTTTTGCACATTTGGCTTACTCATACCTGTCCTTTAAAACTTACTTCAGGGGTGCCTGGGTGGCTCAGTGGGTTAAAGCCTCTGCCTTCGGCTCAGGTCATGATCCCAGGGTCCTGGGATCGAGCCCCACGTCAGGCTCTCTGCTCAGTGGGAAGCCTGCTTCCCCCTCTCTCTGCCTGCCTCTCTGCCTACTTGTCATCTCTGTCTGTCAAATAAATAAATAAAATCTTAAAAAAAAAAAACCCAAAACTTATTTCGAGCTCCTCTCTTCTAGAAAGCTTCTCTTCCCCTAATGAAATAACTCCATCCTCCCTTTCAGCTGAGTTTAATGACCTTCCTCTGTGTTATTAGCACCTTGTTCATCATAGCGTTAGTCATGATATTGGCGCCAGGGGGCTCGGTAGGTTACATGCCTGCCTTTGGCTCAGGTCATGATCCCACGGTCCTGGGATTGAGCCCCACATGGGGTTCCCTGCTCAGCAGGGAGTCTGCTTCTGTCTCACTCTCTCTCTCTCTCTGCCCCTCCATCCCACTTACATTCTCTCTCTAAAATAAATAAATAAAATCCTTAAAAAAATCATAACTACATTTACAGTGTCTTCCTCACTTCATAAAAATTAACCTTTCATTTTCATTCCTCCAGTATTAAGCACATGAGATAACATGTTAAAAAAAGTTAATATCAGTTTGGATGAACAATTTTGATGCTAGCATTTTTATATAAAAATAGAGTTACATCATTTATGACTATCAGCAGATAGAGTAAATCAAGAGTCTATTTTTACAGAGAGTTTTTAAGATATCTGTAGGTTTAAAGAGTTACCCGCACTATCCATTCTTACAAACATCGTCTCCAAGCCTTGTGTCAGAATTCATTGCTACAGGAATTTGAGCAATGTTCAATGGCATACACCCTGAGATGTTAGTCACTAAGACCGCACTCATGAGTGAGATCATTGGAAAACGTGCATTTACGTTCTGTTTTGTATGGTTTTCTCTGAGTCTTTTATTTTTGCACTGTAGTTACCATAAATGTATTTTCCATAGGAACATCTGCTCAGCAGTTGGATGCAACATTTAGTACCAGTGCTTCCCTCGAAATATTTGAATTAGACCTTTCTGACCCATCCTTGGATATGAAGTCTTGTGCCACCTTCTCTTCTTCTCACAGGTATGAGACTGATGAATTTTAAATTCACATTATTTATCGTTGGGGTTATTATGTTGTGGTTGATGCCTACTTTGTCTATAAATACGTTGTTATTAGAAACTACAAGAATACCATCAATGACATGAAATATTTTGTGAAAAAGTATATGAGTGAGTTTCTGTGGAAGCAAAGGAAGGGTGTGTGTGTTCTGTTGACTTTTTTATTGACAACTGATGCGTAGGATGGGAAGGAGAGGCTCAATTTTCTAGTCGTTTTTTCCTCATGATACAGTAGGCATACTCTCTCTTATCTCCTTTTTCTCAACTGTTTACCAAAAAAAGGATAGGTATGGCTTAAAAAAGGGGTAGGTGGATGAATATGAGGGTGTTAAAAGTGATTATCTCTGAATGGTAGGTTATTTTTTTCGTTGTACTTTCTGTATTTAGAAATACATATCACAGATTTTTGTTGACATGATTTCTGATACAGTAGGTATCTGGGTCAGCTTCCCAAGTACTTAACATCCTATCATAATGCAGGAAAAGGACACTTTCATTTGAGTAGTAAAATATGCTTTATTGTCTCAGTAGTTTGGCCAATTTTGGTAAAGAGATTGTACTCTGGCACATGGCGTCTCATGGGACCTCATATTTTTCAGAGCTCTCCCACTATGATGGGAACTCCAAATACCTTTTGTCTATCAGTTTTCCCACTCACCACCACTCGTGTCATTGTATACCTCCATGCCACCTTCATCTTTCATCTCCTAGCCAAACCATAATCTTTATTCTCCATCAGTGGGGATACTTGTCATAATAGATATCATTTTGATGTCACTTTTCCACCATTGGAATACTTTACTTTTCTTAGAAAATTTTATATACCTCCTTTGGCACTTCTACTACTTAACAGACTACTTGTCAGTGAGTACTTCTGTAGTCAAATAATATCAAAGGAAATGATTGATTAGAGCTCTGTTTTACAGATGAACTAAAAGCAGCTTAGGAAGATTCAGTAACTTGCCTAGGGTCTCCATAGTTTCTAAATGGTAAAACCATTCTTAATCCCCTATCTTTTGACACACAAATCAAGTATACTTTCTGACACTGTGTTACCTCTACCAGAAAGTTTTTACTCTCCAGGATTATAAAATCAAATATGCACATATGAATATAAATAAAAACTAAAATGCCATTTCACCAAGTCATGCATGGTTACCGGGAATAGAGGAGCAGCAGTGTTTTAGATTATTTATGAAAACACATGGAATGAAATACATAATTGTGAATGCTTTCTCTTGTCCATTTGACTTACATCAGTTATTTACTCATTTTCTCTTAAAGGTACCACAAGTTGATTTGGGGCCCTCATAAGATGGATTCCAAAGGGAATGTCTCTGGAGTTCTGATTGCAGGTGGTGAAAATGGAAATATTATTCTTTACGATCCTTCTAAAATTATAGCTGGAGACAAAGAAGTTGTGATTGCTCAAAATGACAAGCATACCGGCCCAGTAAGAGCCTTGGATGTGAATATTTTCCAGGTTAGACTTCTGATGTTTATTCATAACTCTTGAGACATGCACTGCTTATTTGAAATAGGCATACGAATCTGCTGTGCCTCAGTCTTGGAACTGAAAGCTAAAAATGTGTGCCCATGCAGGCTGATGAGTGAGTGTATTTTCTTGAATAATGGGGGGTTCAGAGTTGGGATCAAGGTAAATGATGATAACTCCATGGAGGGGATCAGGCAGCACAGAATCAGTCAGTCTACTTTTGCCATCATAAGCATAACTCAATGTTAATTATATTAATGTATAGGTTTGCAAATATCTTGAGTTAATAGAACATTAGAGCTTAACAACTGAAATATGAATATTATCTTAATAAGAAAGTTTAAAATAGTTATTTTTCTTATATTATAAATAAATACTTAGGGTATAGAAATACAACCTGCGCTTCATTTCCGTAGTTTATGGTGCTGGCTCTTTAGATGAGATAGTTTGGTGCTTTGTGAATTAGATTAAACAGCAGCTGCTTGCTGGGTGGTGTCTTAGGTTATAGGCGGCTACAACCGTAGAATTCCTGTTTTCATAGTCATGTGTCAGTTGATGAAAAAACTTATGAGAGTGAATAATAAAAGATGAAAGCCAGTATATGAAACCCATTATCTTCCTGTACTTCGTGTCACAGGGTTACAGTCTTTTTGACCCTAAAGGTATGCAACAGAGATAACCTAGAAGTACTGCCACCCAGAACAAGATTGAGTGTAAATGCACCAGAAAGACGTGAGGATTTAAGACAGGAGACTTTACTAGCCCCGTATGGGTCTGGCAGCAGAAGCTGGCTTTGAGGTATCCGGAGATAGATACCATTATTTTAGGATTCAGTTATTTGTCTGAAAACAGTAATTGATTTTGCCTGTTTTTTATCTCTCTCTCACAATCAGGTCCCCTTCCTGCACAAATGATACTCCCCACATGGTTGCATGATTGTTTAACAATTCAGCCGTATAATTATTTTTTAATCTCTTGTATTTTAATATCAGTAGACACACTGTCTTCTTGGTGAAATAAAATCTTACAGTGTGCTTCTTTGAAAACCCATTGTAGTTTCAGATTATTATCCATAGCATTTAGGAATTCATGAGTTTTGGTTCTTTAATTAAGTAGAAAAGTTGTATACCCTAAAATTGATAGAACGTTCTATCTCTGAAGTTATTCAGAGTTCTCTTAATTATTCTTAAATGTTGTTTCATTATTAATTATTTCTTATTGCAGACTAATCTGGTAGCCTCTGGTGCTAATGAATCTGAAATCTACATTTGGGATCTCAACAACTTTGCAACGCCAATGACACCAGGAGCCAAAACACAGGTATTGCATTGATTATGATGTAATCAAAAGAACCAGTTGATTCTTTAACACTTTATTTATTTCATTTTTTTCCACACAAAATATATTTGTTTAAAATCAGTGTTTAGATGTTACTGATTTTCCTTCAGTATAGCAAAATTTTGGTAAACATGTTCTTCAAAGTGTCAGTGAGTCCTTCAACAGCAAGTATTTATTCAGTGCTAACCACCCAGCACTGCTTTGATGTATTCGACATGCAGTGATGAATAAAAGAGACAAGTCTTGGAATACTTTTTAAATACAAGAATTTATATAGTGTAGTATTTTATGTTATATAGTATTTTGATGATATCTAATCTTGGAATAAAAAGCGTAGACTAGAAAGGAAACTTATTTTTTAAGAAAAAAACAGCTCAACCCCTTTCCTGTGCATTTCTATAAGTTAAGAAAGAACAGTCTTCTGCTTGCCTCTGTGAAGTTTATGGTCTATACACTACTCAGATTGAGGAGCCATTAAAATGGATCCCAACATTCCGGTTATCTTGGAGGTGGTATAATGATAGCATGTGATCTACCATTTATTTTTATTTTTTTAAAGATTTTATTTATTTATTTATTTATTTATTTATTTGAGAGAAAGAGAGGGAACACATGGGGGTGATAGGCAGAGGGCAAGGGAGAGAGAGAATCCCAAGCAGACTCAGGACCTGAGCTGAAATCAAGAGTCAGACACCTAACCCATTGAGCTACCCAGGCACCCCTAGGCTGTAACTTTTGCTCTGCTTAGTTGTCCATTATACTGATCAATGTCTACTTTGTAGTTCATTATCTACCTTGTGGGAGTTGCAAATTAAGAAAAAGTGCTTGATTTATAGGAGGAGCTTAATAAACGGATGGTGAATGAGACAATATTAAACGAGGTAAAATACTTGAATTGGCATGTATACTGAGCTTTAAATTGTATTATATTTATTGAGAACTTATGAATATAAAAAATTTGTGGAATAAATAGGTCAGATTTTAATTAATTCGTTTTTTTAAAAAGAAGGATCAGATTTTGTACTTAATTGGATCATAAGTGAGAAATGGTTTTTAGTGGTTTCTTCCTTTTTAGCCCCCAGAAGATATCAGCTGCGTTGCGTGGAACAGACAAGTTCAGCATATTTTAGCATCAGCCAGTCCCAGTGGCCGGGCCACTGTATGGGATCTTAGAAAAAATGAACCTATCATCAAAGTCAGTGACCATAGTAACAGGGTGAGTACGTGATTGACTTGTCATATACAGAACCTTGTTGTGTTCCTGCTGTAGCTATTTCTATATTGTCAGTGTTGACAGCACATCAAACTTTGTAATGTCAGTTGCTGTCTATTCATGGACCAATCATGTTGGATCGAGGTTTTTCCTTGGGGAAGATAATAAAATTTCTGATAAACCATGTTGGATACTGTTAATGATGAAGAGAGAGATAGTTAATTAAAAACCTATTCCATGGTATACTGGTTGTTCTTACTTGACTAGCTTTTTCTTTTTCTTTTCTTTTTTTTTTTTTTAAAGATTTTATTTATTTATTTGACAGAGATCACAAGTAGGCAGAGAGGCAGGCAGAGAGAGAGGGGGAAGCAGGCTCCCTGCCGAGCAGAGAGCCCGATGTGGGGCTTGATCCTAGGACCCTGGGATCATGACCTGAGCCGAAGGCAGAGGCTTTAACCCGCTGAGCCACTCAGGTGCCCCTTGACTAGCTGTTTCAAAGCATTATAGCAACTTTTTATCTTTAGCTTTCTCTAGAATATATGAATTTTTCCAGCTAGTAATTATATGACTGTGAACTTGTGGTTTCCAGACTCCTGGCTTCACCTTTTCTGATTAGCCGCTACTTAATGAGCTAATATCTCCCATTTGCCCGGTAGATGTAGCTGTACAACACATTAAATTTTTGACCTTACAGATTCCTTAATACTATGTCATAATGTGCTATTAAATAATTTAGACATAGTTAAATGGCTTTATCTTGTTAGTTTGTTTTTCATTACATTGTTTAGTTTGATATTTTAAAAACAAGTTTGCCTAAATAAGAGAATACATACATAACTTAACAATAACCAAGGTGGGGGGGGAACAATAACCACAGAAAACTGTTTAGAAAAATATTTCTTCAGGATACTGTTTTTCAATGAATTAGGAATTTTATTATTATCTTTTTTAATATTTTATTTATTTGACAGAGAGAGAGAGAGATCATAAGCAGGCAGAAAGAGAGGGGAGGAAGCAGTTTCCCTGCTGAGCAGAGAGCCTAGCGTGGGGCTCGATTCCAGGACCCTGGGATCATGACCCAAGCCGAAGGCAGAGGCTTTAACCCACTGAGCCACCCAGGCGCCCCTGAATTAGGAATTTTAAAACAAATTTTAATTGAATAAATTATACAATAAGCATTTCCATTATCTTTTGGAACATTTAGTAGGATCTGAATGTCCAGGTAATTCTTAGTAATACTGTTAATTTATTCCATGTAAAAATTTAAATGGTAGCTGTTGCTTTAGATATTCTGTCTTGATTTTGACAAAATAGAGGAAAGGTATGAAATTTTTTTTGTTATAATCTTTTTTAAAAAAAGATTTATTTATTTATTTATTTATTTGAGAGAGATACAGCACGCTCCATGGGGGAGGGGCAGAGGAGGAGAGACCGGAGAAAAGCAGACACTCCACTGAGTGTGGAGTCCCATGTGGGGGCAATCCTGGTACCCTGAGATCATGACCTGAGCTGAAACCAAGAGTCAGACTTCTAACTGACTGAGCCACCCATGCACTGTTACTATAATCTTACCTGTTTTCATTTTTCTCAAAAGTATTAAATTGTACTTAAATTTATATAAAACTTTCCCCCCAGTTACAGTATTGACCATTAAACTCATTTTTGGTATAGAATTATTCTGGTCTAGAATGGTGCTGTGTATCGAATAGCTGGATGAACTGAAAACATTAAAATTTTTTACTTTTGGGGCGCCTGGGTGGCTCAGTGGGTTAAAGCCTCTGCCTTCGCCTCAGGTCATGATCCCAGGGTTCTGGGATAGAGCCCCATATCAGGCTCTTTGCTCCGCGAGGAGCCTGCTTCCCCATCTCCCTCTGCCTGCCTTGCTGCCTGCGTGTGATCTCTCTCTCTGTCAAATAAATAAATAAAATCTTTAATTTTTTTTTTTTTTTTTTTTTTTTTTTTACTTTTAAGAGTACTGTTTAAGGCTGTTGAATAAAATTTCATAGTTTTTAAAGAGATAGCATAGTTTGAAGGTTGCAAATGCAGGCTCTGGAGGTAGCTGTCTGGATTCAAAATTTAATAGTTTTAGGTTTTGTTTTTTCTTGTGATTTTTTAAAAATCTAAGCCTGACCTGGTGTTTTCTACTATTTATTTCAACAAAGGCATGTTCCTCAAGCTCATTTTGGCTCTTCATAAAGTAATAGGATTGATACATTGTGAGCCTTCACTCTCCGCAGATGCATTGCTCTGGGTTGGCGTGGCATCCGGATGTTGCGACTCAGATGGTCCTTGCCTCTGAGGATGATAGATTACCAGTGGTCCAGATGTGGGATCTTCGCTTTGCTTCCTCTCCACTCCGTGTCTTGGAAAACCATGCCAGGTATCATGCTGTTCTTCTAAGGAACTTGATTCTTTTATTTTTAAAAATACATTTACTTATTATTTTTGAATTATCAGATAATTGTTTTTAAATTAAGGAATCTATTTTGTCTCTGTCTTGTAAAATTCAGTATAAATTATATATATTTGAAGCAATAGTCATCAGATTTTCTGTTCTCAAAAGTGGTAGCCAGTTCATATCATAGTCATAAAAAATGTGATAAAGGGTTTTCCACTCCTTTTTTCAGTTATAATGCATAGATTAAAATTCCAGTATACCGCAACATTTTAGGACAACTCTCTTGACATTATCCAGTTTGATCTTTATTAGCATCATAATACTGATAGTCTTCCATAACATTGAAGGACACGCAACAGTTTGAAAGTTTGTTTTATTTCTAAGCTTCTATTTTAATTTAAAAGTATTTTTGAGAAATTTGGGTTATTCTGCTGTTAATTTAATTTTATTTATTTTCTATTTTTTATCATTTTTTTAAAGATTTATTTATTTATTTTTAAGAAAGAGAGAGCGAGAGCCTGAGAGCAGGAGTGGGAGGGGCAGAGGGAGAGAGAACCTCAAGGAGAGAGCACAGAGCCCAGCTTGGGGCTTGATCTCACAATCCTGAGATCACAGCCTGAGCTGAAATCAAAAGTCTAACCCTTAACCAACTGTGCCATGCGGGTGCCCCTGCTTTTAATTGTAATAAATGTGCAGATTCTCTAAAAAGATATGAGTGGGGTGCCTGGTTGGCTCAGGTGATAGAGCGTGCAACTCTGGTCTCTTGGGTTATGAGTTCAAGCCCCACGTTGGATGTAGAAATTACTTTTTTTTTTTTTAAATGGTTAAAAAAATTAAAATTAAAAAAATTAAAAGATTTGCAAATTTTCTCATGTTAGGTTTGGTAGCATTAAATTTAATTGTAAATTAGCATGCTTCCTAACATTGATATTCAGGTACCCACGGAATTTATATGTATTTGTTTAACAGTTTTAAACAAGAAACATCCCTTTTAATGTTATAATATTTACTGAGTACTTTTGGACTTTCTTTCTTGTTTAAGGATATATAGACTAAAGCTTTAAATCCTATTTTCCCACTGGGTAGTGGATTTGCACACTAAGAGGCCTTAAAGTTTTTGACCTCTCCTTAGCTTTATGTAAAGGAGAAAAGAGTCCAGTAAAATGCAGTCCTGTTTAGATGTTATTGCTTCAGTCAGCATTTTAGTGAAGAAGGGATGATTGGGATAAATTTTAATATTTTTCCCATGTTAGATAAGGTTTTGTTCATTCATTCAACATGTACTTCTTGAACATGTGCTCTGAGCCAAGCACTATACTACGATTCAGTGATATAACAGATAAAAATCCCTGCCCTCGGGAGGTTTACGTAATAGTGGGAGGACACTGACATTTGTATAATACATGAAGTGTACAAGCACTGTAAATATTAAGTCAGTTAATCCTCATGACAAGTCGATGGTATAGATGCCATTAGCCCATTTTACGAATTGGAAATTGAAGCTCAGTAAGGTAAACTTGGCCTAGATCACATAACCAGTCAAGTGCTGACTTCTGATGCAAACATTCTGATCCTGGAATCTGTGCTCCCTTTTTTTTTTTTTTTAAGATTTTATTTATTTATTTGACAGCGAGAGAGGGAACACAAGCAGGGAAAGTGGGAGAGGGAGAAGCAGACTCCCTGCTGAGCAGGGAGCCCGATGTGGGGCTGGATCCCAGGACCCTGGGATCATGACCTGAGCTGAAGATAGACGCTTAACACCTGAACCACCCAGGCACTCCTAGAATCTGTGCTCTTGACACTATATCTGCTGCCAGTTTTACGTGTGATCATAATTGAGCAAGACAGAAGACCACACGGAGCTGCAGGAGCAGATCAACTCTGATTTCTCAGTTTTCTCCTTCTAATAATACATGCAGGAGGTGGCTTAGATGAGATTTAAGGTCCTTTTCTGCTCTATAATTCTGTGATTTTTTTTTCTTTAATACTTGAAGAACATAATGTTCTTTTTTTTTTTTTTTTAAAGAATTTATTTTATTTATTTGACAGACAGAGATCACAAGTAGGCAGAGAGGCCGGGGGGTTGAGGGGCGGGGAGCAGGCTCCCCACTGAGCAGAGAGCCTGACTCGGGGCTCAATCCCAGGACCCTGAGATCATGACCGGAGCCGAAGGCAGAAGCTTATCCACTGAGTCACCCAGGCACCCCCATAAATGTTCTTTAAAATGTGATATTAAATATGTATGAATTTCTTTAAAAGGCATTCTTTTTTTTTTTTTTTAAGATTTTATTTATTTATTTGACAGAGAGAGATCACAAGTAGACGGAGAGGCAGGCAGAGAGAGAGAGAGAGAGGGAAGCAGGCTCCCCACTGAGCAGAGAGCCCGATGCGGGACTCGATCCCAGGACCCTGAGATCATGACCTGAGCCAAAGGCAGCTGCTTAACCCACTGAGCCACCCAGGTGCCCCTAAAAGGCATTCTTGACACGCTTGAAATTCTTGACATGCATGATTGGATTCTAAAGGGGGAGCAGTTAGAAAGTATATTATTGATGCAGTTGAAAATTTGGATATGGACTATATATTTTAAAATACTGCATGTAAATAAATATTTTCAGTATGTAATTGTATTATGGTTATGCAGAAGAATGATTTTATCCTCAGAGGTAAGTGTGGGGGTGATGTTTCATAGTATCTGTAATTAACTCTCAAATGGTCAGTGTATGTATGGAGAGAGAGGGAAAGCCCCATGTAGTAAATGTGGCCAAACCAGTGAGTCAAAGTGAGGAGTATAAGGCCGTACATCATACTGTCCTTATAATTTTCACAAAGATTTTAATATTTTAAAAATAAAAGATTAGAGGGGCGCCTGGGTGGCTCAGTTGTTGAACATCTGCCTTCGGCTCAGGCATGATCCCAGGCTGCCTGCTTCTACCTTTCCCTTTCCCTCTCCTACTCCCCTGCTTGTGTTCCCTCTCTCACTGTCTCTCTCTCTCTCTCTCTGTCAAATAAATAAACAAAATCTTTAAAAAAATAAAATAAAATATTAGAAACAAAAGGCAGTCTTAAACAATTTGGGTTCTCATCCTATACAGTGTTTTCCTGATTCTGAGAAGATACTGAATATCTTCTTGGTGATCAAAGAGTGTACACATTCCTAAGTGGCTTTCCATAAAGATTATATGAAATTATAGTTCTGTTAGCAACATGTGTCTCCAGAACCTAGACAGGAATCATTTGGAGACTTGGTTTTCTGAAGATTAAAAATTTCTTCACCTTGTGTTTTTTATAGGGGGATTTTGGCAATTGCTTGGAGCATGGCAGATCCGGAATTGTTGCTGAGCTGCGGAAAAGATGCTAAGATTCTCTGCTCCAACCCTAACACAGGAGAGGTGTGAGGAGGAACCATTTCTCAGACCATAGCTACTATAATATATTTTTTTAAGATTTTATTTATTTATTTGACCGAGAGAGACAGTGAGAGAGGGAACACAAGCAGGGGGAGTGGGAATGGGATAAGCAGGCTTCCTGCTGAGCAGAGAGCCCAATGCAAGGCTCCATCCCAGGACCCCGTGATCACGACCTGAGCCAAAGGCAGCCGCTCAATGACTGAGCCACCCAGGCACCCCACTATCATAGATGTTATTGGTAGCTGAATAAGAAATTTTCCATATGGATTCTTTAGTGCATTAATATAATTAAGGACATGGAGATAGAGATATGTGTGAAATGTTAATCTAGGAGAGATTTTATCAGGAATATTATTTAACCCTCACCTGTTTCATCCAAGAAAGTCAGCCATTGAAATAGTATATTCGAAATTAGTAATCATCCCCTACGCCCCATTTCTGATAAAAGGTGTTGACCCACACTCAGAAATACTTGGTTTGATTTATTTAATGTGTGATCTCTGGAAATCAGTGTTTTTAAAGCAGGAGTGTTCAAGGTTTGGGTCTTTTTCCTACCTTACCATTCCTGAAGAGCCTCTCTGATTTTTGGAAATCAGTAGTTGTATGTTTTTAATTTCTCTTCCGAACTATACAGCAGGAATATACTTTATAATACTTGTCATATGTTCTATACATAGAAATTTAGATGTGGGAAATTTATTTCTTTTCAATATAAATGTTATATAAATATAACTTAATTGCTTTTAATTACTTTAAATTAATGGGCAAAAAAAATCTCTTTAAGTATTTTAAAAATTATTTTTTCAGTCGAATGAATGGTTTCCATCTTTTTAGTATTGGGCAAGAGACCATAGATTTTTGTTTTTTAGGTTTTATTTTTTACTTCACTTTTTTAGAATTTTATGTATTAGGGAGAGCTCACACACCAGTATGGGGGAGGGGCAGAAGGAGAGGGAGAAGCAGGCACCCCTCTTTGATAGGTTTTAATCTATAGAAACAAGCACTTTTGTTATTTGATTTGTGGTTTTAAGTTTTCTAAAGTTAGGGGAGATAGGAGATAGGAGAAAAAAAATTAAAGTTTTCCCTCATATGTTTGTGGACCGAATAATAAAATCTTGCATTTTATACTGTGCCTTTCCAAGTGAGTTCAAAATCATGGAAATTACTGTTCTAATTTTATCTGTTCTGTGATTTGATAAAATGAATTTTGCTTATGATTAGTTGTGTGTGCTTGGACTTTGAAGCCATAAACTTTTAGTACATGCTGGAAATAAAAAGTTTATTAGATTTTTTTATTCAAGTGCAAATTAGGAATAGAGCAGTGATTTAAAGAACATGAATAATGAGTCTTATTGACCAATGTAAGCCTTAAAGGTGAGTAAGCTAGGTACCTTTTTACTTAATTCTGTTTTCTTATAAAACAGAACATTTAAAATATCCCACAAAGTCAAAGTTAGTTTGACTTCTTAAAACCATAAAACCAGGGTGCCTGGGTGGCTCAGTCCATTAAGCATCTGCCTTCAGCTCAGGTCATGATCCCAGGATCCTGAAATCTAGCTCCTAGTCTGGCAGGCTCCTTGCTCAGCAGGGAGTCTGCTTCCCCCTCTCCCTCTGCCCTTCCCCTTGCTCATGCTTGTGCCCTTTTTCTCTCTCAAATAAATAAAATCATTAAAAACAGACATAAAACCTATCCTCCTGTGAGCATCAGTTACCATCACACTGAGTTAGCAATAATTATTACGTTGTAAAGGTTTTAGATCGACCACTTGTTTACAGTTTTTCTGTATTTTTCTCCTTCTAAACTGTTTATGCTGAACGTGTTTCCGTTCTGCAGTAAGATAAATGATGTATACATGGTTTTGCTTGACTAAAAACCAAATTTCTCAGTGAATTCTTCCTTCTTGAGGTTATTTTTCACTGTGGTTTTCAGGTAGCCTAAATATGACTGTCTGGAGCTTGGCAAGCAGAAAGAGTCGGGCAGGAGACTGTTCTGTCTTAGAGTTTCAACGAGCGGATTTGTTCTGGCCCCTCCGGTGCATCTGCCGCTACCACCTCAATAAAAACAGAAAAACCTTAGTTTTTAGTACGTGCTTATTCTAAATCTGGTCACAAGTTTGAGGAAGCATTCATTTTTATCGTAACAGCTTACCGTAGTGGACTCCTTTTGTACTTTAGATGAATTGTTACGATTGTTTTTCCTGGTTCAACAAACTTTCTAAAAGGAAGCGTTTTGTTAAGCTGCGCACGTGGATCATACTCATTCCAGTGTTTTGGGTGTCAAGTGGCTGTACTGTTTTCTGACCTTTGTTGTCATCGCCTAGGTATTGTATGAACTTCCCACCAACACACAGTGGTGCTTTGACATTCAGTGGTGTCCCAGAAACCCTGCTGTCTTATCAGCAGCTTCCTTTGATGGGCGGATCAGCGTGTATTCCATCATGGGTGGGAGTGCAGATGGCTTAAGGCAGAAACAAGTCGACAAGGTAATACGAAGTGTTAAGATTTTCAGTTATAACACTTGAAAAATACCATCTTACTGTCTAATTGTTTTGAAGATGACTTTACTAATCAGGGCTACTGACTGATTGGATGCTCGTCATAAAAATATTTCATGGGTATGACTTGAAAACATGTGACAATCTCGTATAAGTTACAAATTCTCATGTAATTATATTTTTTAGCTTTCATCGTCCTTTGGGAATCTTGATCCCTTTGGCACAGGACAGCCCCTTCCTCCATTACAAATTCCTCAGCAGACGGCTCAGCATAACATAGTGTTGCCTCTGAAGAAGCCACCCAAGTGGACCCGAAGGCCTGTTGGAGCTTCCTTTTCCGTAAGTGCGTTCGTTTCTGCGGTCGGTCAGCGTGGAGGACTTCTCTTGGTAAAGTGCTCTTAGAGGGTCACTCAGGTGGAAGAGGATTGAGATGTGTTTGTAAGTTTTTCTCACTCAAAATGGCTTCTCAGAAAAAATGGGAACTACTTCTTTTTTTTTTTTTTTTTAAATTGTGGTAAGATATAGATGACATAAAATTTACCATGTTAACCATTTAGAAATACACAGTTCAGTGGCATTAAGTACATTTACGTTCTCGTGCAACTTTTACGCTGTCCATCCCCTTATTAAACTTCAATCTTTTTTTTCTTTTTTTCTTTGGAGGGGGATATATCTGTGTATTCTTCCTTCCTATTCCTTCCTTCTAATTTTTTTTAATTGCCAATTTCTTTTCTTTTTTATAGTAAAAAAACATGTATCATAGAATTTGCCATTTTAGAGGCGCCTGGGTGGCTCAGTCGTTAAGCGTCTTCCTTCGGCTCAGGTCATCATCCCAGGGTCCTGGGATCCAGTCCCACATGGGGCTCCCTGCTCAGCAGGAAGCCTGCTTCTCCTACTCCCCCGCTTCTGTTCCTTCTCTCAATGTCTGTCTTTCTCTCTGTCAAATAAATAGATAAAATCTTAAAAAATGGGGCGTCTGGGTGGCTCAGTGGGTTAAGCCTCTGCCTTCGGCTCAGGTCATGATCTCAGGGTCCTAGGATCGAGCCCCACATCAGTCTCTCTGCTCAGCGGGGTGCCTGCTTCCCACCGCCCCCCTTCGACCTGACTACTTGTGATCTCTTTCTGTCAAGTAAATAAATAAAATCTTTTTTTAAAAAAACTTGCCATTTTAACCCTTTTTAAGTGTGCAGTACAGTATGTTAACTGCATACATTTATTGTGCAACAGATCTCCAGAACTTTTTTATCTTGCAAAACTGAAACTCTTTTCCAATTAAACAACAACTGCTCTTTTTCCCTTCTCTAGCCCCTGGTAATCACATTCTACTTTCTGTTTCTGAATTTAACAACTTTAGTTACCTCATATAAATGAAATCCTGTAATAACTGTCTTTTTGTGATTGTTTTGTCTCACATAGCATAAGGTCCTCAAGGGTCATCCATGTTGCCGTATAGGACAAGATTTCCTACTTCTAAAAGGCTGAGTAATAGTCTACATTTTCTTTATGCATTAATCCATCAATGGACATTAAGGTTGCTTCCCCTTCTCGCTAGTGTGAATAATGCTGCGGAGAACATTTGTGTGCAGTTATGTCTTTGAGATCCTATTTTTGATTCTTTCGGATATATACACAGAAGTGGGATTACTGGATCTTACGGTAATTCTGTTTTTAATTTTTTGGGGAACCTGCAGACAGTTTCCCATTTTACTGCACCATTTTATACTCCCATCAGCAATGCGCATGGGCTCTAATTTCTCTACATCCTTAGTAACACGTGTTATTTCCTGTTTGTTTACATAACAGTCATCCTAATGGATATGAAATGATACCTCATTGTGGTTTGATTTGCATTTTCCTGATGAGTAGTGATGTGGAGCATCTCTTCATGTATCCGTTGGCCATTTGTATGTCATCTTTGGAGAAATGTCTGTTCAAGTCTTTTGCCCATTTTTTTTTTAATCAGGTTGTTTGGGAATTTTGTTATTGAGGTGTAGGAGTTTGTTATATATTCTGAATGCTAACTCTTGACCAGATAAATGATTTGCAAATATTTTTCTCCCATTCTGTATCTTTTTTACTCCGCTGTTTGTTTCCTTTGCTGCACAGAAGCCTCATTTGTCGATTTTTGCTTTTGTTGCCTGCACTTTTGGTGTGACGTCCATATCATTGCCATATTAATGTCCTCGAACTTCAGTTTAGAAAACCCTGGCTGTCCTTACAGACCAGAAAGAAGAGATAAAGGCCTTTCCTAAATATTCTTACTACGCTACTGTTTTTAAGTCTGACCTAGAACAGTCTGTTGTCCAGTGTTGGGTCACATTCTTCATTCAACCTAGAGGTACAAGAAAACTTCATTTGTGCTAATATTAGTAGCTAAAGGGTATTTTTTAATAGCTAAAATGTATTTACTTACTGTATTTATTAGTGTGCCAGCCACTGTTCTAAGCATTTTACATAAAGTGTAACTCATTAAATTCTCACAACTGCCTTATAAAATAGCTACTACTGTTACCCCATGTTGTAATAGAAAGGCACAGAGGAATTAATAACCTGGCTAATCTTACAGTTACGAAGATTTGAGCGCTTCTCCTGCCAGTCTAATCAGATGCCTATTGTACATAACGATGAGAGTGAGTCCCTTGGTAATAATGCCTAAAACAAAGATATTAAACTTACATTATTTGGGGCACCTGGCTGGCTCAGTCAGTAGAGCGTGCAACTCTTGATATTAAGGTCATGAGTTCAAGCCCCACGTTCGGGGGTAGATTTAAGTAGATTACTTAAAAAGATAAAAAATTTTAAAAGCTTATATTATTCATTTTCCCAGTCATCATAACAGAATTTATACACATCGTAGAATTATGTATATTTAAACCTTTTTCAAAACTGAATGAATGATGTCCTCTGCAGTTACTGTTGAGTGCTTGCTATCATTCTTCTATTAATCAGGCTCTGGAGTTCTCTTTCGACTTCTTATGTTCATTCCTCAGGTCCAGACACTGCTCTCCTTATAAATCTCTTGGGTTTAATTCTTCCTGTTACTTGGCTGTTACTCTGCCTAATTCTTCGTCTTCTCACACTGAACTGTTATTTGATTGTAACTTGTCTGTTCCCCTCCAATCTATACTACATCTGTCTAGAGTGATCTTCCTAAAATAGACCTTTGATTATGTCACTCATAAATCCATTCTTTGGATTTAATTAATCTTCTCATCCTTCTTGTTTACTCTGTGTACTCCTGCTTTGGAATCTTTTCTTTTGTGACTTTCCTTTTTTTTTTTTTACTGAATACTAACCATTCATCCAGTTAGTTCCTTCCTTCTCTAAGTAACTAAAACAATTATTATTAAAAAACTGTGTGCAGGGGCACCTGGGTGGCTCAGGGGGTTAAGCCTCTGCCTTTGGCTCAGGTCCTGATCTCAGGGTCCTAGGATCGAGCCCCACATCAGTCTCTCTGCTCAGCGGGGTGCCTGCTTCCCCCTTTCTCTCTGCCTGCCTCTCTGCCTATTTGTGATCTCTCTCTCTCTCTGTCAAATAAATAAATAAAGTCTTTAAAAAAAAAGTTATAAAATAAAACTGTTGAACAAGGTTTAAAAGAAAACCAAAAGGTACAGAAAAGATGCCCCAATATAAGCTTCTTGAGGACAGACTGTTTCTCAGGTACGTTCCAGTGCCTGAACTGGTCCCTGACAAACAGGAGATGTTCGCTTTGTATTTAAATGTCTTGAGTGAGAAGTGACCGTCTTTCCGTCCCCATTCACCCTTCTCCTCTGGCCGGTACTGGAGTATTATAAAGCTGTAAATAACACTCTTCTCTCTTACCCGTACGTGTTTAGAACCACGTGAAAGACGGAGATCCAGAACAGCAGCTCTAGTGCGGCCATAGGCGGGCGCGGAGGCTCTCGCTCAGACGCGCAGCCGCAGCGGCCTCGTAACAAGCTAGAACGTAGCCTCCGGAGAGCTGGGCCTTCTGTTTGCCGCTCTGTCCCCAGGGTCCGATTTCGTAAGCGTGTTTGTAGCTTCACCCTGTATTAGGCGGCCTTACCAACCTAGTTACGGGCAAATCCCGTACCCTCGGCCTTCCCTTGAAGGTGCAGGCAGCCGATGCGGGGACGTGGTCTAGGCGGGGAGACAGCTGTAAAAGGAAGTGCCGAGGGGCTGGTGTGAGGAAGCCTGCTGCGTCTCTTCCCCAAAGGATGCCAGTCAGTCCTCCCCCAGGACAGCGAGAAGGACAGAGAAAGGCTGGCGGGTTTCCTCCTCTGCTAGTTCCTCTTACAGAGTGCAAGGAAAATGCCCTCTGTGGACATGAGCGGTAGAATGTCAGAGGCCCCTCCAGTGTCTTTCGGTTACCAGTGAAGTTTTAGAAGTCCGTGTTGTCTTTAGGATTATCTTTATGAATGTAAATAATTTACCTGAACATCCGTGTCTCGATTTATCAGCTTCATGTAGTACGAATTGAAACTCTTCTGTGCAGTAATGAATTAGTGCACTTACAGACTTCCTTCCAGTTTTTCCAATTTTTTCCCTTTCCAAATTTTTTACTTTTGCCAATTTTTGTAAATCACATTGTTTTTATATTGTTAAGACTTTAAAAATTTTTTTACTGTGTTCAGTACCAATATTTAAGTTTTGTTTTGGTCAATTTGAAAAAATGATGACTAACAAGCAGCACTTACATTATTTTTTTAATGCTCCTTTCTTTTTTCCTTTTTATATGTTTTTCGGTGTAAATTCAGTTAATTGACATGGCATTCACATTATTGTGATTATGTAATGGTGTAATATTATTACCTAGAACCAAGTATGTGAATAAGCCTCTTGTGAAATCCTCCTGTGAAACCCAGTTTTGGTCTTGCTTCTGGGGGGGTTGCATTTTCACCAACTTCCCTAAAACGTGGGGAAACTCAGCTGTTTTGCCCTTCTGTGAAGTCTGTATCATGTGTGGTATTATCTGCTGCTCATTTAGAGCTTACAAGTGCCTGTTGTATCCAGTTTTATTCTCATGTTAAATTCCTTAAGGAGAGTGCTTAATGCTTTGTTGGTGTTTCTGTTTACGAAAAACAATAATCCTTGTACCAGAATGACTGAGTATAAAGAACCAGATTTGGTCCTGTGTTTCCTCCTTTACTTGTATTTATTGGTATGAAGATACTATTCAGATAGTAACTGTTTACTTGCTATGTGCAAGGCAGGTATTGGGTACAAGAATGAAGTAGACACAGAACCACAATCCTTGTGAGTAGAGGGGAGGCAGAACTTTGCACCTGCCCTCCTAGAGTTTTCCCCTGGACCTGAGAATTAAATTGATCAAGACAGATTAACAGGGGAAGAGCGTACACACTTTCTGCACACCTGGGCTCCCGTGGGAAATGAAAAGACAAGTGGCAAAATCTAAGTGCTTATGTACTAGGTTGGACAAAGAATGGCCATTGTGGAAAAGTAACTCAAATATTTAGAGAGACTAAAGGGAGGTAATGTTATTTAACAACGTCTGTTTGTGCAGGTTTCTTTCCCCCTCTGGTGATAGGAATGTTTCTTCCCCCCTGGTATAGAGAGGGCAGCTGTCACATGGGAGTTTTATCTCCAGCTTTTGGGAAGAAAATAGGAGGTCAGGATGCCCTTCTTCCCTGCTGTTTTCCAGGTAGTCCTTGGCTCGGAATAGTCCTCATGCCAGAGGCATATTTTGGAGGGGCATATCCTGCCTCCCTTTAAAGCTTGGAGCTGAGAACAGAGGGTGAGGCAAATACATATAAGCTAGTAGTTGAATAGGAAGAGATCTCTAATAGGGGCGCCTGGGTGGCTCAGTGGGTTGGGCCTCTGCCTTCAGCTCAGGTCGTGATCTCAGGGTCCTGGGATTGAGCCCTGCGTAGGGCTCTCTGCTCAGCGGGGAGACTGCTTCCCCCCCTCACCCCCGCCTGTCTCTCTGCGTACTTGTGATCTCTCTGTCAAATAAATAAAATCTTCAAAAAAAAAAAAAAAAAAGAAAGAGATCTGTAATATATTGACGGCAGCTGAGGTGGAAGAGGTGGCATTTCCCCAGGCCTTGAAGAGAAAGGACATTGAGTATGTGCACGTTAGTAAAAACAGGTGAGAAACTGTGAGGCACAGTAAATAAAACGTTTTCTCTAGGAGGCAGGTGGTGTGGAGAAGAACAGTGATTGGAGGCTGGGGTCAGATCGTGGCGTGCAGGAGACGGTATCAGCTGCTTCTTTCCAGAGTGAGAGCTATCTAGGCCGAAGTTCTTTTCCATTAGCAAGTTTTTCGGTAAGCACACTTGTTGGCCGTCTCCTTGTGGTCCAGACTGACTTTGTTCATTGTTCCGTTTCCAGTTCGGAGGCAAACTGGTTACCTTTGAGAACGGCCGAGTGCGGGCCCAGCAGGGAGCTGAGCCGCACCACCACGTGTTCGTCAGTCAGGTCGTCACAGAGGAGGAGTTCCTCAGCCGGTCGGACCAGCTGCAGCGGGTCGTGCAGTCGCAAGGATTTGTCAGTTACTGTCAGAAGAAAATCGAGGCTTCTCAGACTGAGTTTGAAAAAAATGTGTGGTCCTTTTTGAAGGTAAAGTTGAGATTAAAACAGTTTCATTATCTGCAAATTTAACTCTTCCCAATTATGTTCTCATTCTGTTCTTAAAGAAATTATTGCAGGCTTGTGATTTCAGGAGCTTTCTGATTTGAGATTAAAGAAACCTAATGAAGAGCACGTGACCATATTTTTATGTCAAAAGCTCTTCCCTCTCTGCTGTGAAGAGCCTAGTATGAAGTACTTTTTTAAGAAGTAAAAAAACGACATGATGGTTATATTTAAGTGGGAGATATTTAACATTCCGCAGACCTATCTTAAAGCTATAACACAGAGCTTAGTTTAATGAAAACGATATTTAATTTCTTTAGTAGATCCAGTTATGGAAAATGGGAAAAGAGGGAAAAGCGTAGGGGAGAGAGGTTGGAGGCATTTCTCACTCCTTTTACCGATTTGCATTTATGACAAGAGGAAATATCTGGTTGGTCATTTTGCTTCCACTGGAGTGTCTGTTTCTTGATACTAAATTTTCCAAAGAGATCTTAAATGCAGTAAGGTTAAATTGTGAAATTACAGAATTTTATATTTTGTAATCATTAATCTGGGGAAGGAGTTTAGGACATTGAGTGTTCCGTGGAGCATTGCATTTTGCACGCCTGTAACCATTGGACATGAGTTCGCTTGTATTTACGGAAATTAGAGTTTAAGGGTAAGCTTTGGGGCGCCTGACTATCTTATTCAGTAGAGCATTCAACTCTTGATCTCAGGGTCGTGAGTTCAAACCCCGCAGTAGGCACGGAGCTTGCTTAAAAAGTAAAATAAAAGTAAGCTTTATTCGACAAGGGTAATTAATAACTAGTATACTACTATTAAAGAAAACTATATGGGGGAATCTTTCTTACAGTGAGCCTTCTACGTAGTAGATATAGAAAGCTTTAGTTGGTAACAATAGACTTTAGTAGACTTTATTTTTTATAATTTCTAATAATTCCACTTGCAATTTGATCAGGTAATTAAAAATCTAAAGACATGTCTTTATTTCAAGATTATGTCTTCTTTAAAGGTAAACTTTGAGGATGATTCTCGGGGAAAATACCTTGAACTTCTAGGATACAGAAAAGAAGACCTAGGAAAGAAGGTAAATTTCTGGGGAAGTTAAAAGGCTGTGCTTAGGCAAGTAAAATATTTATGTAGCCTAAATGCTCTTTTTATAAACTTCTATACGGGTAATCTCAAGTCATTCAATAAATATTTAGTAAGAATTTGTTTGGTTGCCAGAGTTCCAAGTACATATCATTAAATTCCACCTTGTACCTCGATTTAAAAGCTGCCGGAACCGCCTGGACTCCGGATTCGATTTAAAGAGCTGTGTCGTGTCAGGTAGAATTGGGCCTTGAAAGAGAAGAGGCTATCAACTTCGAACACTGGACATAACACTGAGATTTTAAGAGGGTGCACAGCCAATGGCCCTGGGGGAGAAGAGAACAAGGGAGCTGTTAGAGACCACCCCGTGTTCACTGCCGCTGCCGCGGTGAGGAGTTGAGTCCTGGTCCAGATGAGCCCAGTTTTCGGCTCTCGCCATTCTTGCCTTTAGTCTGCGTTCCCAGACTCTATGCGGTTTGTCCAGCCGACAGAGAGCCAGTCAATATTTTGGGACAAGGGTGAATTACTGTACTGAACCTGAATAAGCAAAAGTCCAACTGAGTCACTTAACATTTTAACTTAGAAAAAGATTCCCTTTTAAAAAGAGAGAAAGTCGTCCTCCCGTTGCACAGCTGTATTCTCCCAGAGAAGCATCGTTACTCCTTCCACGGTACTGACGGGAGCAGCCTGAAAACACTCCGCCTCTGGAAACCTTGAAGGAAGTGTTTTAGATTCTTTGCGTAATTTGTCTTAGCCCTTTGTTGTTCTTTGAAAGCGACTTGAGTTTTCTGTAGCGTCCCCGGTTGCTGCGTGCAGGGTGGGGCACGGCTGCTTTGTCCTCGAGCAGTGCCCGTGCCCGGCGCGCTGAAGGTGGCAACGCACAGCCCTGCGGCTTTTTGGCTGTGTCTTTGCTCATGCCTTTCGATTTTGTTGTATTTAACTTTATTATTAGTCTGAACTTCTTGGTGCTTTAACTTTTACAGGTTTGTAAGAGGTCAATGTGAAAGTTTTACTAAATGCCTAATAGCAAACATGAGGAAATAGAATCTGATTGTCAGAAAACTTCTAATAGCAGTTCTTTCCGTAGTGAGTACTTGAAGGAAGTTTTTAAAATTAATTATAGTTATTTAAAAGAAAGTAGAAGAAAACGTGCTTGTTTTGAGGTTAGGTTTGGGTTGAATAGCAGATTCTATTCTTTCTGTAAACACACCACCCCAATCTGAACTTTGGTGGATTTTTGCCGGTGAGGATGGAGAAGGAGGTGACCATTTGCTCTGTGCCTTGAGCAGAATTCCGTGTAGTAGGCGAGTTGTTGTTTTCATTTCAGATCGCTTTGGCCTTGAGCAACGTGGACGGACCAAATGCGGTAAGAAGGCCTTTAAAAATAGCTACTTCCAAAAATTTGTCTGAGGTCATAACACAGAAGGAAATGTAATTTCAGATATGTGCCTGTTTTATTGCTTTACAGTGTAAAAAAAAATGCTGATTGTAGGTATTTTAATAAGTGAATTCTCATTTTAAAATAATGTAAGTTTAGCTGGTAGAGAGTATTCCTTTCTCTTGATGATACTTGAATTTTGCAAAAGAGGAAAAACAGTATCAGTGACTGCTCAGATATTTAAGGTTAAGGTCTTTGTTCCTGGGGGACATTTGATAGGAAAAAAGGAAAGGTCTTAGCAGTAACGGCTCTTTGCTTTTCCTCTAATAGTATTTCTTAAGTCAATATACCTAGTGTTGCTTCTTATGATGAAACTAGCTCTGAATGTTGTTGGTTGGGTCTTTTGTCTGTCTTAGTCACTAATATTCTTTTAATGCTACATTCTTCAACTTCCCTTGTAATTGTTTTGTGTACCAAAGGCTCTTAAAGACTCTGACCAAGTAACACAGAGTGATGGGGAGGAGAGCCCTGCTGCCGGAGAGCAGCTCTTGGGAGAGGTACTGATTTCTTTCATTTCTCATTACACTGGGATAATATGTGATGCTTGTTTATCTCACATTGAAATATGGAAAATTTGCTTAACTACTGTTCCAAAATGAATTTGGAATATATTGTTTTCTTAGAGATTTTTGGCTAGGAGCCTATTTACTTGTTTGGGAGAAGGATTGTCTGTGAAATCTTCAGTTCTTTCACCTGGCTTCTGGAGTATATGATTTAAAATTAACAGTTGACATGAGATTGACCTAATTTGGTCAAATGGATATCAGCGCATCAGAATGAAAAATCTTGCTCAGAAATCCATGGTACATTGCATGGAAAGCTGATGTCTTTTCTTGACACCTCGTATTTACAGCCTGCTATCTATTAGTGGCAGAGATTTCTAAATTAGTCTTGAACTTTGAATCCAGGTATAGAATTTTTCACTAAATAAACTCTCATGATTTACTGATTGTCATGAGAAATGTGTCACGAGTTGTAGTTGACAATTTTTATAACCAGTTAAAAAGAGTCCTTGAACACAGAGTTGTATCATTGATTTTTCTTCCTTTTGTTTTTCTGGGTTTTTTTTTAACCATTACTAAATAATTCTGTACTTTCCTTGCTTTCTAATTATATTTCATATTGGAAAATTAATTAACAAGTTCTTGTTTCTCATCTCATCTTTGACTTGTTCCTTCTTTCTGATATGGAGATAGCCTGACTATGGAATGTTTCTTACAGTCCTTAGCGAAGTTATAAGAATAATTCATCAGTAAATTTAGACTTTTACAAGATAATTATTAAAGAACACTTCCCATAGAAATAGATCTAATGTTTATTTAACCTGCGAATAAAGAATATGAGTAAAATCTTTATAAAAATTTGAACCAGTTGTGGTAATACCCATACAGAATTGTAGGATATATTCAAGGAATGTACTTTCATCTATGTACAATTAGACTAACTATGTATTATCAAGTAGAGGACCATTTGGAAATACACTTACAAATTAATAGCAGAATAATATGTACTTAACAAAACGGTAGTCACCAGTGTGTACTTTCAGAGTATTTTAGAGTAAACTTCTGTTTACCTTGATGATGCTATTTGTTTATGAGACACAGTAGTTTATACATTGAAAATGCTTGGCATGTAATAAACCGTTTTCTCAGCCTTGTATTTCAGAAGTCCATGAATAAGAGTTTATTAATTGTTTCTTCAAAGACAAATTTTAAAAATTGTGGTTAATAAAAAAAAAAAGCAAAGGTTTTTTTAGTAAGTTAGTGAATATAATCAGATCAGTGTCTGATTTATTTATTGTGAATTTAATGTGAATAACTTCAGCTCTAAAATTTTTTTTATTTAAGCTTTAAAATTCTAGAATGCTTCTCTTTAGGGAAAGAATTAAGGTTATGGTTATTCCCATGTAATAGTATTAGTTCATTAAACATTATTTACAGATGATGCTACGCTGTGCCCTGTACTAAAATTCCCCAATCCAAAAATGCCCCGGACTTCGAATACTAGGCACTTGCATTCAAATGTGTAGGTAACACGAGCAGAGAAGATAGGTATTTTATCTCGTGCCAGACAGCTATGTTTTTCTTTAAAAATTTTTCTATAATCTCTGATACATTTTAGTTTTGTCTTCTTATGAATTTTTATACATAGAAAGCATTTAAACTATTTGCCAGCAATATGCCTTCCTTATGTTTCTTTTCTTCTAAAGAAAGAAAACACAGAATTTCTTTTTATTCAGTCTTACAGGTAGTCTCAGAAGTTTATAACAGAACTATGTATCTTTTTACCACACCAACCTGCTATTGCAGGTATGACTAATTTAAGAGAATACAAAATCTGCAATTGAATTTAAGTATATTCATATAGTCTTTTTTTTTTTTTTCCGTATAGCCTTTTATATAGCATTTGTACAAGGGCACCAGGTGTTTTTTTTTTTTCAAGACTGACTCAATTAAAATAAAAAGACCTTATAACTAACCTTAATGATTGGACAGAAATTTTGAGACACACAGGAAATTTTAGATGTATAGCAGCAGGGTTCATTTAAAGTCTAAATATGGTAAAATTAGAAACATGTATTCTGCATGTCTCTAGCTATTCTTATTTGAAGTGTCTAGGAAAACAACTTCTTCAGTAATTTCTGAGCTACCGGTAGTAGATATGTACCTTAAGGCTTTTTTTAAAAACATTATTCCTGATGACCTTGTATTTTATTTATGATTGTATCGTGGGAGTTAATACTTAGGAAAGTCTTGGATCTGAGAACTTTTCTGGAGTAACTTGGCATGTCATCTAGTCAGTAGGTGAATAGTTATATATAAATCTTGTTTGGCCAGTAAATTATTCCACTTTGATTCTGGCTAAATTGTTGTCCTTTCCGTCTCTTCAGTGCATTAAAGAGGGAAAACAAGAATCTGAATTTCTACCATCAGCAGGAGGAACATTTAACATCTCCATCAGTGGGGGTAAGTACTTATTCCATTTTGGTTTTTAGCAATCTGAAAGCAAGTAATCCCTAAGTTTAGGTTACAGATGTTTTATCCCAAGTGGTAGAGGGTTGAAAAGAAGAACTCAAGTTATTTAGTGTATGTAATCGGTCTCTTGGAGCTATGTTCTGACATCTATGTGATAAAAGAACTGTGTAACAGTCTCTATTATTCCCATGTAAACAGTCTGAAAAATGTGTTATTTTATCTGATTTTACTTACATGCATCTCAGTATATTTCCATAAACCTCAAAAACTTTTGTTAGAAATTAACCCACTGGTAATATTCAGAAATTAGCATAGTTTTCTCCCTTTGTGTGTGCATGCCAAAACTGATATATGTAGGATTTCTCTTGTAACAAAAACTTTATTTAACTTGGGTGTATTATTTCCTCATTGCAGATATTGATGGCTTAATTACTCAGGCTTTGCTGACGGGTAACTTTGAGAGCGCTGTTGACCTTTGTTTACATGACAACCGCATGGCCGATGCCATTATACTGGCCATAGCAGGTGGACAAGAACTCCTGGCTCAAACGCAGAGAAAATACTTCGCAAAATCCCAGAGCAAAATTACCAGGGTATGTTATTTTAAAAATAGATAAACTATAACACTTACCTAATTATAAAAGCAATACAGCTTTACTAAAGATAACTGAAATGCAGAAAACAGTGAAAACAGTCAAGAGCAAAAGACCCACTCATAGTTCCTTGCACCAGGAATAGTTATTGTTGACAGTTTGGCACTGTTACTGTTTTTATTTTTTGTACTTTGTGTATATAACTTTTTTAATGAAAAGTACTTTTCATTTTTTTATTGTAGAAAAGTTGGAATATAGAAAAATTTAAAGATAAAAATGTTAATTTTAAAATTCTGATTCTTCCATCAAATTGGTATATATCCTTTGAACCTCTTTCTATGTATTTGTAGAATTTTTTAAAACAGGATCAGGACCACATATGTGTGTATGTGTGTAGTTTTGCTTGCAGATATTGCCACTCACATTATAAATGGTTTACCATTTCATTAAAGATTCTTATAAAAAATTTTTATGGCTCTATAATGTTTTTTAATAAGTATATATTATTTCTCTTTGTTTAGGCAGTTTCTCATAACAAAGATAAACATCTTTGTTGTGCAAAGGGATTTTCTGTGATTTCTAATTGTTGAGTGAGGCTGTAAGTCCTAGGGAAGGAATTTTTGGTGCAGAGAGTCTGAATATTCTCAAGCCCCTGCTTGATGTTGCTAGATTTATTTCTGTGAAAGTCACCTGGTGTTAGGTCCCGTCAGGATTGGTTGCTGCCAGCCTCCGCTGCCTTAACCTCATGTCCCTCCCTCCCCTATTATCTTTCAGCCACACCGTCTGCCTTTCATTTCCTCGGACACCCTATGTGCCCCTTTCTCCCTTGGGACTTTTTACCTTGTGTTCCCTTGCCCTGGAATGTCGTTTTTTTCTTTGCTTTTTTTTTGTTTGATGCTGTAAATTCTGGTAGTTAGTCTACGATGCGATACCAGTCTCAGGGGACTCGGAGCTTCCACGCCGCCCCGGTGTACTTCATCATCCCCACCACCCGTTTGCCCATTCCTCCCATCTGCCTGCCTTACGGTAACCAGCAGTTTGTTCTCTGTCATTAAGAGTCTCTTGGTTTGACACCCCCCCCCATTTTTCTTCCCCTTTGCTTATTTGTTTTGTTTCTTAAACTTCACATATGAGTGAAATGCTGCGGTATTTGTCTTTCTCTGACTTGTTCTGCACACCATAATACTCCTCAGCTCCATCCCCATCAGTGCACCAGGCAAGATTTCATTCGCTTGAATGGCTGAGTCATCTTCCATTGTGTGTGTAGTCTACCTTTTCTTTATCCCACCACTGGTCAGTGGACAATTGGGCTCTTTCCATGATTTGGCTGTTGTGGATAATGCTGCTAAAACATCAGGGTGCATTTCTCCTTTCAAATCAATTTTTTGTATCTTTGGGTAAATACCCAGTAGTGCCATTGTTGGGTTGTAGGGTAGCCCTATTTTCAACTTTCTCAGGAGCCTCCATGCTGGTTTCCAGAGTAGCTGCACCAGCGGACATTCCCGCCCACAGTGTGGAGGGTCCCCTTTCTCCACATCCTTGCCAACACCTGTTGTTTGCTATGTTGTTAATTTTAGCCGTTCTGACTGGTGTGAGGTGGGATCTCACTATGGTTTTGATTTGTATTTCCCTGGTGATGAGTGATGTGGAGCATCTTTTCATGTGTCTGTGGGCCATCTGGATGTCTTCTTTGGGAAAACGTCTGTTCATATCTTCTGCCCATTTTTTAATTGGATTATTTGGGGGGAGTTGGTGAGCTATATTAGTTCTTTATATATTTTGGGTACGAACCCTTTATCGGATATGTCATTTGCAAGTATCTTCTCCTATTCCATAGGTTGCCTTTCGGTTCTGTTGATTGTCCTTTGCTGTGCAGAAGGTTTTTATTTTGGTGGAGTCCCAATAGTTTATTTCTGCTTTTGTTTCTCTTGCCTCAGGAGACATATGTAGAAAGAAGTTGCTGCAGTCTATGTCAACAGGGTTACAGCTTGTGTTCTCCTTCGGATTTTTATGGTTTCCTGCCTTATATTTAGGTCTTTCATCCATTTTGAATTTAGTTTTGTGTGTGGTGTAAAAAAGTGGTCCAGGTTCATTATTTTGCATTTTGCTGTCCAGTTTTCCCAACACCATTTGTGGAAGAGACTTTTTGTTTTTGCTATTGGATATTCTTCCCTGCTTTGTTGAAGATTAGTTGACCATATAGTTATAGGTTCATTCCTGGGTTTTCTGTTCTATTGATCTGTATATCTTTTTATGCCAGTACTGTACGTCTTGATGACTATAGCTTTGTGATATACCTTGAAGTCTGGAATTGTGATACCGTCAGCTTTGCTTTTCTTTTCAAGACTGCTTTGGCTCTTTGGGGTCTTTGGTGGTTCCATACAAATTTTAGGATTATTGTCTAGCTCTGTGGAAGTGCTGTTGGTATTTTGATAAGGATTACATTAAATGTATGGATTGCTTTGGGTAGTGTAGACATTTTAACAAAATTTGTTCTTCCAATCCATGAGAATAGTTTTCAGAGTACAGGTCTTTTACCTCTATGCTTAGGTTTATTCCTATGTATTGTTTTATTTTTGGTGTAGTTGTGAATGGTATTGATTCCTTAATTTCTCTTTCTAGTACCTCAGTATTGGTGTATCAAAGTACAACATTGATTTTGTATCCTGTGGCTTTACTAAATTCCTGTATCAATTCTAGCAGGTTTTTGGTGGAGTCTTTGTTTTTTGTTTTTTGTTTTAAAATTTTATTTGTTTATTTGACAGAGATCACAAGTAGGCAGAGAGAAGGTGGGAAGCAGGCTCCCCACTGAGCGGAGAGCCCGATGTGCGGCTCAATCCCAGAACCCTGGGATCATGACCCAAGCCGAAGGCAGAAGCTTTAACCCACTGAGCCTCCTAGGCACCCAGTCTTTGGGTTTTCTGCATAGAGTATCATGTCATCTGCAAATAGTATAAGTTTGATTTCTTCCTTGCCAATTTGGATGACTTTTATTTCTTTTTGTTGTCTGATTGCTGAGGCTAGGACTTCCAGTACTGTATTGAATAAAAGTGGTGAGAGTGTACATCCCTGTCTTGTTCCTGACCATAGAGGAAAAGCTTTTAGTTTTTCCCCATTTTGGATGATATTACTTGTGAGTTTTCATATATATGGCCTTTATTTTACTGAGGAATGTTCCCTCTAAACCTACTTTATTGAGGGTTTTTAACATGAATGGATGTACCTTTTCAAATGCTTTTTTCTGCATCTGTGGAAAGGATCATATGCTTCTTATCCTTTCTCTTACTGATGTGATGTATCACATTAATTGATTTGTGAATATTGAGCCATCCTTACAACCAGGAACAAATCCCACTTGACTGTGATGAACGACTTTTTAATGTATTGTTCAATTCAGTTTGCTATTATTTTTTTTTTTAAGATTTTATTTATTTACTTGACAAGAGATCACAAGCAGGCAGAGAGGTAGGCAGAGAGAGAGGGGGAAGCAGGCTCCCTGCTGAGCAGAGAGTTGGTGCAGGGCTCGATCCCAGGACCCTGGGATCATGACCTGAGCCGAAGGCAGAGGCTTAACCACTGAGCCACCCAGGTGCCCCTCTCATAATATTCTCTTACAAGTGCTTGTATTTCTGTGGTGTTGTTACTTCATCTCTCTCATTTGTGATTTCATTTGTTTGGGTCCTTTCTCTTTTCTTTTTGATAAGTCTGACTAGTGGTTTATCAGTTTTATTCATGTTTTCAAAGAACCAACTCCTGGTTTCATTGATCTGTTCTGTTGCTTTTTTTAGTTTCTATATCATTGATTTCTGCTCTAATCTTTATTATTTCCTTCCTTCTTCTGGCTTTAAGCTCCATTTCCTCTTTTTCTAGTTTCTTCAGGTGTAAAGTTAGGTTGCTTATTTGAGATTTTTCTTGCTTCTTGAGGTAAACCTGTATTGCTATATACTTCCCTCTTAGAACCATTTCACTGCATCCCAAGGGTCTTGGACCATTGTGTTTTCTCATCTTCATTTGTTTCCACATACTTGTTTTATTTTTTCATTTCCTGGTTGACCCATTTGGAGTTTGGTAGCATGTTATTTAACCCCCTGTATTTGTGATTTGTGATCTTTCCAGATTTTTTCTTGTGGCTGACTTACCGTTTAATGGCATTGTGGTCGGAAAAGGTGCATAGTATGACTTCATTCTTTTTAAATTTGTCGAGGCCTGTTTTGTGACCTAATTAATATATGACCTCTTCTGGAGAATGCTCCATGTGCACTTGAAAAGGATGTGTATTCTGCTGTTTTAGGATGGAATGTTCTGAATATATCTGTTAAGTCTCCTCCTACTCCTCTGCCGTCTGATCAAGTGTATCATTCAGAGTTGTTGTCTCCTTGTAGATTTTCTGTTTAGACCTGTCCATTGATGTGAGTGGGTTATTGAAGTCCCCTACTATTTTTGTGTTATTATCAATTAGTTCTTTTGTGTTTTTATTAATTGTTTCATATATTTGGGTACTCCCATATTGTGGTGTGTAAATATTTATAATTGTTATATCTTCTTGTTGGATTGTCCTCTTTATTATTATGTAGTGTCCTCCTTTGTTTCTCGTTACAATCTTTGTTTTAAAGTCTGGTCTAATATAAGTATTGCTATTCCAGCTTTTCTTTTGATGTCCATTTTTGTGACAAATGTTTCTCCACCATCACTTTCGATCTGCAGGTATCTTTAGGTCTAAAATGAGTCTCTTGTGTGCAGCGTATAGTTGGGTCTTGTTTTTTAATCCAGTCTGACACCCTGTATCTTTTAATTAAGGTGTTTAGTCCATTTACAGTCAAAGTAATTATTGATAGGTATGTACTTATTGCCATTTTATTGCTTGTTTTGTGGTTGTTCCTGGAGATTTTTCTCTGATCCCTCTTTTCTCTTTTTCACATTTTGCTGATTTTTTTCTTTAGTGATATATTTAGATTTCTTTCTCTTTATTCCTTGCATGTTAATTAGTGGTTTTGACGGTTGTTGCTGTTAGATCTGTCTATAGCCTCTTTTGCATATAGCAGTATGAAGTTGATGTTAGTTTGTTTGAGCTCATTCTTTTTCCCTCTCCTCCCCATTGTTTATATATGTTATTTTATTTTATATCCGTGTGTGTGTGTGTGTGTGTGTGTTCCTTGACTCATTTTTAACTTCTGGGGTATTTAGGATAATTGGATAGTTATCTAGTTGTGTTCATAGGACAAGCCTAGGGTCTTCCTCCTCCTCTGCCATCTTCCTGTTTTCTGACCTCTTTTCTTCTTGATGAAGTTAATTCTGACTTTATATCTCACATGTACTCAGAACATTTTTCCTGATCCATCAGACCAGGTCATGTTTTCCTGTTAAAAGGGTTTTTTTTTAAAGATTTTATATATTTATTTGACAGAGATCACAAGTAGGCAGAGAGTGAGGAAGGGAAGCAGGCTCCCCGTTGAGCAGAGAGCCCGATGTGGGGCTCAATCCTAAAACTGTGGGATCACCACCTGAGCCGAAGGCAGAGGCTTTACCCCACTAAGCCACCCAGGCGCCCTGCTGTTAAAAGTTTTGATTACACCCTATACTTTAACTTTCCAGCCTATTTATAAAATATGCTTGTTTGATTTTTTTTTTTTTTTTTGAGAAAAAATAACCATCTTATGTCATTTGGTTCAAGGATATACTTCACTTTGCTGCTGCTTTATTCTGCATGAAATACTTTGAATAGTAGTTTTGAATGATATGATTGATTGGCCAGAGTTAATTTTTACTGATACACCAAGGACTTTTAATTCTCCCTTTATTTTCCTTTCTTAAGCTAATTACTGCAGTGGTGATGAAGAACTGGAAAGAAATTGTCGAGTCTTGTGACCTTAAAAATTGGAGAGAGGCTTTAGCTGCCGTATTGACTTACGCTAAACCAGATGAATTTTCAACGCTTTGTGGTAAGAAAATGAGCCTTATATTTATATCTATATATTTATATTTATATCTATATCATGTATATGGCATAGCATATTTTAAATAAAATTATTGACAGATCGTATTAGAAATTTTTGCAAACCAGCTAATCACTCGGTAAACATAAATTCTCATTTGAAGGCTTTTCTCAATTATTAACTATATTATTTCTCCATACCTAGTCATTCATTATTTTTAATGATTTTGGTTTTAGGCAGACTAGACTTGGAATCTTGCCTCCGCCACTTATTAGCTCTATGACCTAGGAAGGATTACTTTCTAAGCCTTAGTCTGTTATTTGTAAAATTGCATATAATCAGATTTCACTTAATAAATATTAGCTTGGTAGGGGCGCCTGGGTGACTCAGTTGTTTAGGTGCCTGCCTTCTGCTTGGGTCATGATCCTGGGGTCCTGGGATCAAGCTCCAGATCAGGCTTCCTGCTCCGTGGGGACTCTGCTTCTCTCTTTCCCTCTGCTGCTCACCCTACTTGTACTTTCTTTTTCTCTCTGTCAAATAAATAAAATCTTTAAAAATAAATAAATAAAGAAAATGTTAGCTTGATAAAATTAGTAATTATAGCATTTGAATGGAAATTACAAATTACCATTAAAGGCCATGACTATACTGGTGCCTAAGGAATGATACTCCTTGTTTGTAAGAAAAGAAGCTTCAGGCCACTGGTATAAGAAAAACCAACCACTTGCTACCGTGAAAGCATTATGAGAATATGAAGTATAAGGTGTTAACTTTATTATCATAAGTAATTTATAGTGGTCCTACCTACCATTTATGTTCCTTCTAAATGTGCCGTATTATATCTACACAAACATGAGATGCGATGAAATGGAGTTAAATGTTCGTTAGGATTTTTCTATTCAAATATTGTTCCCATTTATTATTTTTTAATATAACTAATAGAAATTCATTCTATAGCTAGGTATATAGAATCTTGTCAAGCCATTTATTATATACAATTAGTCACACGTGTCCTTCTTTTTTTAAATTTTTTAAAGATTTTATTTGCTTATTTGGCAGAGAGATCACAAGTAGACAGGAAGGCAGGCAGAGAGAGAGAGGGAGAAGCAGCCTCCCCGCTGAGCAGAGAGCCGGACTCGAGACTCGATCCCAGGACCCTGAGATCATGACCTGAGCCGAAGGCAGAGGCTTAACCCACTGAGCCACCCAGGCACCCCTACTTCCATTCTTTTAACTGATAAATATTTACTGGGCATTTATATAATAGTGATTTTGTTTCTGTCTACTACTCATTGGTTGTGTGAAGTTTAATTCATACTTCTGAAAATATTACTGGTCTTCTTACAACTTCACATATAGATTGCTTTGAGCCTAATCTCATTTTGTTTTCCGCTTGATCTTTAGATCTTTTGGGAACCAGGCTTGAAAGTGAAGGTGACAGTCTCCTGCAGACTCAAGCATGTCTCTGCTATATTTGCGCAGGGAATGTAGAGAAACTGGTTGCATGTTGGACTAAAGCTCAAGATGGAAGCAATCCTTTGTCCCTTCAGGTTAGTATCTTTGAACAATTGTGCTTCCTTTCTTGTGCTGTCTTTCGCCGTACTTATATTCTGGAAATTGATTCGTTCCAGTTCATTGCTTTCCTTTGTTATCTATGTTTTAGAAGTTCTTTTGCTGGATAATGTATGTGTCTTTGTAGCTGTATTTGGAGGGGCAAAGTATGAAATGATGGAATAGGTAAAATGGGGTCACAGCTGTTTGTGAAGTGAAGGTTATAATTGGGTAGTTAATGGGGGGAAGCAGATGGCGATAGGATGGAAACAGCCCTAGAGTTTACTTCTTTTTCCTTATGCTTCTCTCTTGCTACCTCTGTTGACCCTGTCTGCCTTGGGCAAGGAAAGAAACAATGTGGGCAAGGAATGGGAGGCATCCCCAGTACCAGTAAAGAATAGATTAAGATATTCATGGTTACGGGAAAATGAAAGTAAGGTGAAGTGGAATCCCATGTAGCACTACAACCTGGGCAAGAGGGGGAGTAAAAAATATGGGGACTCTTCTCAGCCACTGAATAACTATATATTTAGATACTTTTTCCCAAGCATGTAATCAACAGAGTGTCATAATATTTCATTCAAATATATTTCTTTTTCTCTCTGGAAAGAGATTTTCTCAACAGAAATGTTACTTTAAAGATCACTCTATTAAAACTGAGAATCTGGTAGGAAATCAAGGCTTTCCTTCTAAGTGCTTCAGAGAAAAAGCACACTTGCTTCATACTTCTGGATCTGTGTACCTTTGAAAGGCAGCTAGTAGGATATTGTGCTTTGTACTTGAAGCTCCCCATTGTTGAAATAATTGGTATCGAAGAGCAACGTGAGAAACTTTGGGTTGAAATAGTAAGCTCATTGGAGGTCACCTCATAGCAGTACTGTTTTTATAGTGTAGCTAGTACGGTATCTTTAGTCAGAGTTCGTTTTATACTTGCTGGAACTCAGCTTCTGCCTTTGGGTATCTGCCTGTCACTTTCACTTTGGATGTTTGCCTACTTTAGTTCACAAGACGGTATCTGGCCATTTAAGGATATTTACGAGAAGGTGGTAACTTACTCCTTATTCGTAAATAAGAGCCCTTCTTCCTCCTCAGTTTTTCAGTTTACCTAAATCATGGTCAGCTGTTGCAGACGTTTTTAAGAAAGAGGGTAACATGATGTACTTCTAGTAGGTTTTAGAAACCTTCATAACTCTTTGTCTTTTCTTGCCTTCTTTCATAAACATCTTGGTATCTTTGTCTGGTTCTCCTCTCTCTCCCTTCTTTTTCTCATTTAGGATCTTATTGAGAAGGTTGTCATTCTGCGAAAAGCTGTACAACTCACCCAAGCCATGGACACCAATACCGTAGGGGTTCTTTTGGCTGAGAAAATGAGTCAGTATGCGAATTTGTTGGCAGCCCAGGGCAGCATTGCTGCAGCCTTGGCTTTTCTTCCTGAAAACACCAACCAGGTAATTAGAATTGACCATTTTTCTTCTTTTAGTGTGTGAATAAGGTGAGTCCAGTAGGTCGCACTCAGGATTGAACATATTGCTAGGTAGAATGTTTTAGAGCAGTTGAATATCTGTCATCTGACTATAGGTGAGTGTTACTGCAGTTACTCAAGGATCATTTAAGGTGTAACCAGACTGTAGCAGAGAGAGAGGGTACTCCTGTAGTATGATAGATCCGTGTGTACTGAGGGGCATAGTATTTGAGGAAAATAAATGGGGAAAGGACCAACTTTTTGTTTCTTAAGCCAAATGCTGATTCTTTGTACAAGGTTCTTTGTAGGAATCATCTGTGTTGAAAAGCTATGAATATTTAATAATTAACCAAACATGTGGGGTTGTGGTTTTAAAATGCCACCCCAGACATAGATAGTAGCAAAGAAGTTCATTTTTTTTTTTTTAAAGATTTTATTTATTTATTTGTCAGAGAGAGAGAGAGAGCGAGCACAGGCAGACAGAATGGCAGGCAGAGGCAGAGGGAGAAGCAGGCTCCCCGCCAAGCAAGGAGCCCGATGTGGGACTCGATCCCAGGACGCTGGGATCATGACCTGAGCCGAAGGCAGCTGCTTAACCAACTGAGCCACCCAGGCGTCCCAGAAGTTCATTTTATATACCATTCCAGTCTGATATTTTCTGGGGACTTTGGGGGCAGGTTGGGGGAGGCATAGGAAGAGGTAGAGAGAGAATCCCAAGCAGCCTCCATGCCCAGCGTGGAGTCTGACATGGGGCTCCAACCCATACCCCTGAGATCATGACTTGAGCTGAAATCAAGAGTCAGATGCTTAATCACCTGAGCCACTCAGGCGCCCCAGGACAAGTATATTTTTAAAGTACTCAAAACACAATTACATTTCTAATTTAGTGTCCTTATTTGGTATCCATTAAAATGGGCTTTTTCAATGCAGTGGAATTCAGTAAGAGACTGTAGTGACGCACATGATTGCTAGGATTCTTTTCCTGGGGGGGGTTTCCAAATTCAAACTGAATATAGACAAGTAAACATCTGATTCCAAAAGTGATACATACTGTGATGGAGGTAGGGCTGTGGAAGCATGGAAGAGGGCTATCTAAATTTAATAATGGAGCATGGGTGGAAATTAGGGTGGGATTTGAGGGCAGTTTTCTACAAGTAGGATGTTTATATATAATCTGTATTGTGTGTCTGCCAGAGCATAATTTTGAGCCTTAAAGAATTTTGTTTCTGTACTTCTTATTATAAACTTTACTTTGTTTTTAATGGATTTTTAAAGTTAAATATTTTCAGTATTTTGTCTGTTCTATGGAATTATCAATACATTTCCTTGAGTAATTTCATTGAGTAAAAATACTTACATCTGTGTTCCAGGATTATGGAGGTATGACTGGTTTTGAACACACTTACATGTCATATCCTTCTAAACTGTTTATGAGAATATAGGTAGAATAGAAAACATAGACTTTATGATGACTTTGGCATAATAGTTTTATGCCTTTTTACTTGATAAGACTCCGTTATTAAGTTGTAAGACCCTTTAAGAGTAACTTAATCTAAAACCGTTAGATCTTCTAGGCTTAGTATTAAGCCCCTTATTTTTAATACCGTTTATAACTGTGTACATTATCTATACCTTATTCTTTGTGTTTTCTTTGGGTTTTTAAAGAACATTATGTTAAAATAAATAATTTCAAAGTTGCTGTCTTCTATGTATCTCAGTAGACCCTTAAGTATTTTCGGGGGAATATGTTCTGAGACTCTGATATCATTATAGTATCTGGTTTTCCTCCCTGATAGGCAATAAAGTATATCTTCAAGTTTAAATGACAGCTTTAAACCTTTAAGGAATTTATAGAAATGTATGATTTTGAAAAATATTATAATCAGTTATTGCTAAAATATTTTAACATTACTTTTTTGTTGTTGCTTATCAATACCTAGAACATGTACGTGGTCAACTCACACTTATTGTAGATCTATATAATCATAGATCTGTGTAAGCTACTATGAGTGTGACATCTTACTCTTTTTTTTTTAAACATTTTATTTATTTATTTGACAGACAGAGATCACAAGTAGGCAGAGAGGCAGGCAGAGAGAGGAGAGGAGGAAGCAGGGTCCCTGTCGAGCAGAGAGCCTGATTCGAGGCTTGATCCCGGGACCCTGACACCATGACCTGAGCCGAAGGCAGAGGCTTTAACCCACTGAGCCACCCAGGCGCCTGACATCTTACTTTTAACTTATTTCCAGCATCTCATTTTTATTAATTTTCCTCTTAGATCACCATTTTCTCCCATCAGCATCTTTAGCAGTTGATTCTTTTGGGCCCTTTTCCCTATAAAGAAAAAAGTTGTGTTTTTTTTTTTTTTAAACACTTTTATAATTTGTGATTACTCAACTACAAGAAAACACAGAAGAGCAGAGATGGTAAGTGACATTGATCTTACTCTCCGTGGTGGGTGTAATTCCAGACCCTGCCTCAGTTAAATTACAAGTTACACTATATATCTTGGACCTTTGGTATCAGTCTTGAGTTTCCAAATCCCATGATGGGAAACTCCCCTCATGTGCCAGGGTCTGTTATATAGGAAATAGCATATAAACAAGGAACGTATGCCCAATCAAGCTTACTTGAGGAAAAGCAACATGCTGTCATATAGTTGGGTGAATTCTAACAGCTGGCTTTGTTTTCTTCCATTACTTATTATAGCCGAATATTGTGCAGCTTCGTGACAGACTTCGTAAAGCACAAGGACAGCCTGTACCAGGACAGGAATCACCTAAAACTCCTTATGACAGGCAGCAGCTGCCCCAGGGCAGGCCTGGACCAGTGGCTGGCCACACACAGATGCCCAGAGTTCCGGCTCAGCAATATTACCCGCATGTGAGTGATATGGTCCTGATAAAGTAGAACATCCATGTATTTCTGTTCAAATTGGTGGTTTTAGTTTAATGGATAAGAAACCGTAGTCTGCTCTGATGAAACTAGACAACATATTATTTTAATAGTTTTTCTTTTTATATTCTTGGAAGTGGTATTTATGGTCTGTTTTTTAGGGTTTTTTGGTTTTTTTTTTACGATTTTACTTACTTATTTGACAGAGAGAGAGAGATCACAAGCAGGCAGAGCGGCAGGCAGAGAGGGGGAGAAGTAGGCTCCCCGCCGAGCAGAGAGCCCAATGCGGGGCTCAATCCCAGGACCCTGAGATCATGACCTGAGCTGAAGGCAGAAGCTTTAACGCACTGAGCCACCCAGGCGCCCCTGTTTTGTTTTGTTTTGTTTTTCTAATCACTTTAATCTGGGCAAACAGATTATATTTTAAATATAAATTAATTTAAGCTCTCTGGGGAGATTTCTTCTTGTTTCTTATCACTCAAACTTCCCTTACACATGTACGTGTGTTCTTGAAACTGCTACAGTTTGAGTCATCCAAAAAACTAAGTTAAGTAATAGGAATAATTTGGGGGCTGATTTGGTTAATATTATAAAATATTCTTAGAAAAAATACTCTTTTTTTGAGTATTCTATTCTAAATCATTATTATAAGTTTACTGTGTCTTCTGCATCAGCCCAATAAAGAGTATTCAGAGTACACTTTCTTTTTTTTAAAGATTTTATTTATTTATTTGAGAGAGAGAGAGCATGAGTGAACACCAGTGGGGGAAGAGAGAGGGAGAAGCAGGCTCCCTGCTGAGCCGGGAGCCTGATGCAGGGCTCAGTCCCAGAACCCCAGGATCATGACCTGAGCTGAAGGCAGATGCTTAACTGACTGAGCCCTCACCAGGTGCCCCTAGAGTACACTTTTGGGTGGGGGGAACAACTTGGATAGTAGAGAATGACCAAAGGTATGTGAAGTTGTAGGTCATGAGGATTACTAAGATGATTAAATATTTTTTTTTAAAGATTTTATTTATTTATTTGAGAGAGAGAGAGAGCATGAGAGGGAAGAAGGTGAGAGAGAGAAGTAGACTCCCTGTGGAGCCAGGAACCTGATGTGGGACTCTATCCTGGGACTCTAGGATCACGACCTGAGCCGAAGGCAGTCACTGAACCAGCTGAGCCACCCAGGCACCCCATCTATTGTACCTTTGATTAATACATTTGATTTTAACTGTTTTGTTTTTTCCTTTATTTGACAATTATTTTTTTGAGAGCTTTACTATGAGTGCCTATCTTTATTCTACCTGTTGGTATATTGGTAAACAAAACAGATTAAGTTTCCCACTCGTGGAGATTGCAGTGGTTTTAGAATGTCTGTGACGTAGGTAGGACCAAGCAGGAAGTGGCTAGAAAAACTGAGAGGCAGAGAGGTCAAGTGACAAGACAAGAGTTTTAAGACTTAAAACTTGGATTTCTTAGCATTATGTGGCTAGTTAATGGCCGACCTGGTGTTGGATCTCCCAAGCGCCTTTAGTTCGGTCACACTCTCTCTCAGGGTATTGAAGTGTAACACCCTTTACACTGGGAAAAGAGATTATTTACTCTTTATGTCATTGCGTTTATCTGTCTTTCTGGTAAGATGTAAAAACATTGGAAGACTTTGGTTATACTTTGACCTAGCAGTCTCATGCTTTAAGAAAAGAAGAACAAATTCAGTAATAAATTAAGCAGTGATTTTCTTGATTAAAGCTTATCTTACACTGAATGAAGAGTTTTTGTGAAGGTTTATTTGACAAAAAGATTTTGATGGCTTAAAAATTTTTTTTGAAAACCTCAGGACTCCAGGGTAAGCAGCATGGTGTAGTATAGCAAACACTGGCCTGGGAATCAGGAGGCCTGATTTGGTCCTAGCAATGTCACCAGCTAGTTGTATGGACCTCAGCAAGCCCCTTCATTTCTCAATGAAGTGTTGGCTTTCTCCGTGGTAGAAGGTGGGGATTAGACTGGATGATCTCTAATACACTCTGATTATATGTTTCTAAACCTCGTATGGGACTAATGTGATTCTTTATGGCTCTAATAAAATCCAGAAAGGGGAGCTTATAGCAATATGTTTACAGATCTAATAGTAGCATGACTATGATTAATGCTTCAAAATCACTTTTTTACTCAATTGCCTTCCCCCCCGTCCCCGCCAGTGTCTTCTTTCCTTACCTACTTACAGGAACTAGCCTTTTCCCCTTATTCTTGACACTTGAATGGCATTGTTTTTATGCTTTGATTTAGGTTTTCATATTTTTCCCCCGCCTCCCTCCCCTTGTTTTTGTTGTGAATGTGTGTTTTTCTTTTAGAGTCCCCGCTACCTTGAAAGCAGTGCCTGACTAACATGTAGTGTCTTGCTGCTCTGATTTTTTGCTCGCATCTGGCTATTAATGCCTTTTGGGGTTTTTTTTTTTTCTTCTTTTAACATTTTTATTTTTTATTTTCTGTGATTGGTATTTCTTTGTTCAATTCAGGTTAGAATTGCCCCTACTGTCACTACCTGGAGTAACAAAACTCCTACCGCCCTTCCCAGCCATCCACCTGCAGCCTCTCCCTCTGACACACAGGTATATCCTTCATTATTCATCTTTGAGCAGAATTCTGCTCACCCAAATATATATAGTTAAATATTCTCTAACAGCCCCTTCTCTTAAGTTCCCCTCCCCCTGTCTGTCTGCGTGCTTATTGCATTTTTAATGCTTTAGGGTGCAAGAAGCAGTTTTAGGACAATTTGTTTATTTTCTTATCCTTCTCCTTCTTTTGTGGTTCTAAATTGACCTCAGCTAGAAAAATACCAACTGAAGTTCTAACAGTGGTTTAAATCTGATTGCACTGAAGATTTTCTTTTTTTTTTCTTTCTTTGTTTTTTGAGCATTGCGGAAATTGAAGAGAAGCGAAAGTTCCCTTGTGGCATTTTATGCTTATATTTCCAAAGTGTGAAGTAGTGGATGGCATTTAGTAGAGATGGAAAATCCTGGTGACTTATTATGAATATCACTGACACTATTTTATGAAGTCATAAGCATCTGTCGCCATTCTTTGCATTTATTACTTTGGACCTGTTTAATCTTTAAGCCACTTAGAATGTGTTGCTAAGAGAATATGTTCTAAAGAAAATAGAATGTACAAAATGCAGTGTTTCTTACACAGTGAAGTTTTTTTTGTTTGTTTGTTTTAGAAAAATAAACACAATGCCATTTCAGGGATTATAAATCCATCTGGTAAGATTCTTGGTTCCAAATGTAATCCTCCTGTGCTCGCTTCAGCAGCACACTTACTAAAATTGGAACGAAACAGAGAGGATTAGCATGTCCCCTGCGCAAGGATGACACGCAAATGTAACCCTCCTTTTTGTCATATTCTCATTCCCTAGGGAGAAAATCCTCCACCTCCAGGTTTCATAATGCATGGAAATGCCATCCCCAACGCTGCCACAGCTCAGCTTCCCACGTCTCCGGGTCATATGCACACCCAGGTACCACCGTATCCACAGCCACAGCGTAAGTAGTGCGACCCCGAAGTCCTTGTGCAGCCCCGTGTCTTATTCTAATGTTGAAAGATTCGCTTTGGAGCTCCAAATTCAAGTCAGTTTTAACAAGCAAAGAGAGAACCATTCTCTGTAGGATGTGAGAGAGAGAAACATAGTTTCCTAGGAAGCACCCTGAGTCGGCTTGCCAGGACACGGCTGGTGTCCATCCGCTCAGAACAGTTCCCGAGCGCCTACTAAGGACAGTGAATTGTCCCATGATTTGGATATTTTTTAAAAAATGGAATTTGAAAGGATTTGGTTGCATATTCTTTTCTTTTAAGCAAGATGACACAAACCATCTTTGGAAAAATGGTTCCAAAGGACATTTGTTCTTGTTTTTCATTTGTATCATCTTTTTTAAGAAATAGACTTTTTTTTCTTTTTTTAAGATTTTATTTTATTTAGTTGACAGAGATCACAAGTAGGCAGAGAGGCAGGCAGAGAGAGAGAGAGAGAGGAGGAAGCAGGCTCCCCGCTGAGCAGAGAGCCCAATGTAGGGCTCGATCCCAGGACCCTGAGATCATGACCTGAGCCAAAGGCAAAGGCTTTAACCCACTGAGCCACCCAGGAGGCCCCAAGAAATAGACTTTATTTTAGAGCAGTTTTAGATAGCATATTTGAGTGGAGAGTACAGAAGTTTCCAGTATCCTCCCTGCCCCTATGTACAACCTCCTCCGCTATCAACAGCCCCTACCCCAGTGGTACATTTGTTACAGTTAATGAATCTACGCTGACATGCCATTACTACCCAAAGTCCGTAGCTTACTTGAGGGTACACTCTTGGTGTTGAACATTCTATGAATTTTGACAGATGTATAATAATGACATGTGCCCACCATTGGCTTTTCTTTTTTAGAAAACATTTGCACTTAGAAAATATCACCACTGTTTTAAAATTTAATTGACCAAAAAAATAAAAATCTCCAGGGGGGAAATTATGGGACTAAACAAGTATTACAAAAGCAAGAGACCACTGCCTAGTAAGAACTAATCCTAATAAGCCTATTCTGTGCTAAAATGGATGTTCTTAACATGGATACAGATTTGACATGACTTTTCACTTGTGCTCTCTTCTGAATAAAGTAGGTACAGTTCTAGTAGATTCATTCCGTGGGAGTCCATACCTACCCCTGGTCTTGAAGAATGTGATAGTATTCTCTAATCCGGTCTCAGATCTTTGCATCAAAATGTTAGTTGGGTGCCTGGATGCTTACTAACCAGCTGTGCACAGTATATGAAATACTGTATTGTAATTGTTTTGTCAGGGACCATGGAGAGTTGGCTATTAATCTGAAACTATGGCTCAAAATCATAATTTGAGTAGCTGATGATATTACCAGGTGTTGGAGAAGGTTTCTGATTCATAACAATAGTGTTCACCCTACAATTCTTGTAGTGGGAGAGATGTTGAGCCACCACCAAAGTCCCCTTATTTACTGTAAGGGGAAGTGCTTTGAACATGTAATTCCGGCATGGTTCCCTCTGGTGGCTGGTAGGTGTCACTGCAGTCTTTCCCCAGGGTCGGGAAAGGGTCAGTCTTAGAGTTCTTGGGTCTGATGATTCAAAGAATTTTTTTTTTTTAAGATCTTATTTACTTATTTGAGAGTGAGAGTGAGAGAGAGAAAGGACGAGTTGCGGGGGTGGGGCAGAGTAAGTGGGAGAAGCAGACTCCCCTCTGAGCAGGATGCCCAATGCTGGTCTCCATCCTAGGACCCTGAGATGACAACCTGAGCCAAAAGCAGATGCACAAGTAACTGAATGACCCAGGTGCCCCTCAAAGATTTTCATAGCCAACAGCAGTCTGGAGATGGCAGGTTTCAAATATTGGATCCAATAACTGTTAGTATCATTTAAGGATACCCAGGGTATCAAAAGCATAACGTAGAAGTGTTAATATATGGTTGTAGCTCATTGTTGAAAGAATAATGATGAAAATAATTTCCATAGAATGAAATAAGTTTGGGTTTTTTATTGCTATCTGAATAAAACTTATAACTAATTAAAATTTCTGTTTCTTCCCGTTGGTGTAGCTTATCAGCCAGCCCAGCAGTATTCCTTCGGAACAGGGGGGTCAGCAGTGTACCGGCCTCAGCAGCCTGTCGCTCCTTCTGCTTCAAATGCTTACCCTAACACCCCTTACGTATCTCCCGCTTCTTCCTACTCGGGGCAGTCTCCGCTGTATGCAGCACAGCACCAGGCCTCTCCACCTGCCTCCAGCTCTGCTGCTGCTTTCCCTCCTCCCCCTTCCTCTGGAGCATCCTTCCAGCATGGCGGACCAGGAGCTCCGCCGTCATCTTCAGCTTACGCGCTGCCTCCGGGAACAACAGGTACACTGCCTGCTGCCGGCGAGCTGCCTGCGTCGCAGAGAACAGGTCTGCGCTTGAAAGGGCTTTGGTTTGGCTCCCTCCTCTATTGTTCACGAACACCTGGGTGGACGGAGGGGAATCATGTCTGACTCTTTGTGAGCTGAGCCGTCCGAGGTGTTGACGAGTTTGTAGAACAAATGCTGGAACTAGTTCTAAAAGTGTGATTGTCCCATAATGAGCTTTAGTTGCTGAGGGAGAGAGCTTCGGCACTTCAGAAAGGTGAGAGCCTATAATTGGCCCCTGAGCTTAAAGTAAGTGGTAAGAAATTAATTGGCAAGATAAGTGGTGGTTGAAACTAGATTTAATTGACACTTACTGCTTTAGAGCAAAACTTTGTTCTGTTCTTACTGAGTTTTCAGTTTTTAAAATTATTTGTGCCTTAAACTCATTCATGGAAACTAAACAGTATAGTGTAATGAGATTGTACATAATTTTTAATGTTTATTTACAAAGATGAGCAATCTCAATATGCTTATCTAAAGGGAAAAAGTGCGAGAGCACAGCTCTGACAGAGAGGATGTCTGAGACAGTAGAAAGTCCGCAGACAGTAGTGTAGCAATTCCTCATTAGGACGATACCACCCTCAGACATTTGGGGAATTTCAAGGATTAGATAGATACATAGGTAGATAGTCTAAGAGTGTAGTCATGCCTAAAATTTTCTAATTAAAATCATAATTTTAAATTATTTCTGTGGTGAAATACATGTTTTATAAGTTCTTATCTCATAATTACAGCATTACATTATTTTTTATGGGTAGGTTATATTATCTGATTTTTATTTGGTTTAGTAATAGGGGTCTTAAAATCATGTGTTATAAAAAGGGACCGATGAGTCAGGGTTAAGAACCATTAACCATCCTGGTTAAGAATGCAGGCTTTGAAATTGGACTCCCTGGATATGTATCCCAGCTTCACTAACTTTCTAGTCATGTAGCTTGGATAAGTTACTTAAACTGCCTCAAGCCAATGTCCTTAGAAATAATAGTACCTATTCATAAGCTTATGTAGATTATTGAATGCACTAATACATTAAGACACTTGGGGATAGTGACTGTAAAATTTGCTGTGATTACACAGAAGCGGACTCAGAATTAGAGCTCTGTGCCTGATGGTATTTGATGGTAATTTCCCTTTTAGATTATCTAACTGATGTTTTTGAAATAGAGGAGCAAAGAGATGAATGAATCTTGCTTTGCTCCTAATACTGAAGTTGCTCCTGGGGAGTCCACTATATATATTTTTTCTATGAAGCAGGAGCTGTAATTACTGAAAACACTTTTCATAAATAGGATCTGTTGAGGAAGTATTCTTTTCTAACAAGGTCTTATGGGTCCAAAATTATATGCCTGTCTTCTCTTTTCCCTAATATGTAAAATAAAGTCCAAAGTACCAGAAATCACTCACAGACACACAAAGTATCTGTATCACCCATTACTACACAAGTAAAATTTCTGTAACTGTTAATATAAATAGTTAAATAGGTGGATATTTTAGGAGGCTGAAATTCAGTTAGAGTCAAAAAATTACCTTCTAAAACCTCAGTGAGTAAAGACAGTATCCATTCTGATCCAGGAGTTCTATTGGAGTTCCAGAAAATCCCTGCTTAAAAGTGGTGCGGGGAAATAGGGAGGTGAGTTATCATTTATTGAGTATACATTGGATATACACCCTCATTTACCATCTATTGTCTTATTTAATTCTCAGAGCCATGAGAAACAGAAATATGTATATATTTTTTTAATTGGCATGGGGAAGCTTGGTCTCCTAGGAGTTAAACTCATGGTTGCATGGTGAGAGTGAGTTACCAGTCCAGGTCCCTTAGTCTTCGAGACTGAGTTCATTCTTCACCAGATGGTCTAGTCCTGACAAAAGTGATAGAAGTAGTCAGTTATCAGTGTTGGAATTACAGGAATCACATAGCAGCACTGTTTTAGGCATTTGTTACTTTAGCATCTAAGTTAAATATTTGCATGGGTATTTTCTTTCTCCTTAAGCAGAAGTGTATTTGCCTAAGGATAGTGTTTGCTTATATATACAAAGTAACAGGATCTTCTAACCTGGCTGAGAAACAGTGACTAACAGGAAGAAGCAGCAGGCATTTCTCAGTATTCAGCATGTACCGAGCCAGCTGCTCTGTTACCCTCTTGCATGTTAATAGTCCCCTATCTTTTAACTAATAGTTATAGCTTGACCATATTTTATTTTTTTTAATTTGCTAAAAATTTTATTTATGATATATAAATAATTGTGACTCTAAATTTTATCTTTTTCCTTATGTGTCTTATGATCATATCATGGTCCTCTGTAAGACTTGGAAATTGCATTTATCCAGTGGATAATTCCTGACAGACATTAGGATTTGCAAGGCCTGTAACTATTAGTGAACCACAAAATTATATGCCTGAGGCTCAGAGAAACTGAAACTAACATTGCAGTCATCAGAACATTCATTCAGTAAATTCTTTTTTTTTTTTTTCAATTTATTTTTTAAATTAACATATAATGTATTATTAGCGCCAGCCGTACAGGTCTGTGAATCGCCAGGTTTGCACACTTCACAGCACTCACCATAGCACATACCCTCCCCAATGTCCATAACCCCACCACCCTCTCCCAGCTCGCCGCCAGCAACCCTCAGTTTGTTTTGTGAAATTAAGAGTCTCTCTTGCATACCTTGTTTCATTTATTCTTTTCTTACCCCCCAAACCCCCCACGTTGCATCTCCACTTCCTCCTATCAGGGAGATCATATGATAATTGTCTTTCTCCGACTGACTTATTTCGCTAAGCGTAGTAACCTCTAGTTCCATCCATGTCATCACAAATGGCAAGATTTTGTTTCTTTTGATGGCTGCATAGTATTCCATTGTGTATATATACCACATCTTCTTTATCCATTCGTCTGTTGATGGACATCTAGGTTCTTTCCATAGTTTGGCTATTGTAGACATTGCTGCTATAAACATTCGGGTGCACGTGCCCCTTCCGATCACTACGTTTGTATCTTTAGCGTAAATACCCAGAAGTGCAATTGCTGGGTCATAGGGTAGTTCTGTTTTCAACTTTTTGAGGAACCTCCATGCTGTTTTCCAGAGTGGTTGCACCAGCTTGCATTCCCACCAACAGTGTAGGAGGGTTCCCCTTTCTCCGCATCCTCGCCAGCATCTGTCATTTCCGGACTTGTTAATTTTAGCCATTCTGACTGGTGTGAGGTGGTATCTCATTGTGGTTTTGATTTGTATTTCCCTGATGCCGACTGATGTGGAGCACTTTTTCATGTGTCTGTTGGCCATCTGGATGTCTTCTTTGCAGAAATGTCTGTTCATGTCCTCTGCCCATTTTTTATTGGATTATTTGTTCTCTGGGTGTTGAGTCTGATAAGCTCTTTATAGATTTTGGATACTAGCCCTTTATCTGATATGTGGTTTGCAAATATCTTCTCCCATTCTGTCAGTTGTCCTTTGGTTTTGTTGACTGTTTCCTTTGCTGTGCAAAAGCTTTTGATCTTGATAAAATCCCAATAGTTCATTTTTGCCCTTGCTTCCCTTGCCTTTGGC